>NC_135530.1:8435000-8735000 GCF_051989575.1 Stigmatopora nigra
CTAATTCAAGTAAGTATTGCATTTAGCATCATTCTAAGTGCTAGAAATTAAGTTATAGTGAAAACTATGATACTTGGCCAAAACGTGATTTTCAGCGCATGAAATGCACGTTAAGGCAAAAAAAACTGAAATGTTCCCCTGCTGCGAAACAAACTGCCAGAGGCACATAGTTACTGTGTCTATAGTGTAAAATCATCCAATTCAAGTAAGTATTGCATTTAGCATCATTCTAAGTGCTAGAAATTAAGTTATAGTGAAAACTATGATACTTGGCCAAAACGTGATTTTCAGCGCATGAAACGCACGTTAAGGCAATAAAAACTGAAATGTTCCCCTGCTGCGAAACAAACTGTCAGAGGCACATAGTTACTGTGTCTATAGTGTAAAATAATCAAATTCAAGTAAGTATTGCATTTAGCATCATTCTAAGTGCTAGAAATTAAGTTATAGTGAAAACTATGATACTTGGCCAAAACGTGATTTTCAGCGCATGAAACGCACGTTAAGGCAATAAAAACTGAAATGTTCCCCCGCTGCGAAACAAACTGTCAGTGACACATAGTTACTGTGTATATAGTGTATAATCGTCCAAATTAAGTAGGTTTTTCATTTGATATCATTCTAAGTGATGAAAGTTAGGGTTAGGGTTAGGGTTAGGTTAAGTTATAGTGAAAACTATGATACTTGGCCAAAACATGATTTTCAGCGCATGAAACGCACATTAGGGCAAAAAAACTGAAATGTTTGTTAGGTCTGAAAATACAACTTCAGGAGCAGGCTAAGAAAGAGTGAGATAAATTTAAATAGAAAATATGTATGACCAGACTGCAAAGTGGACAGAGAGTTCCTACAGTGGGCTCCTGTTCACTGCGATGTTACTGCAACTCTAGTCGAATGACCAGTGAGTGTGTCTTAAATACAGGCAAAACTGACAGTTGTCCCTAAGACTTTGGACAAATACGTTTCAGTCATTTGCAGGGCAACAAGTAATTGATTAGTGTCGGGCCTGGAATCTGTAGTCAATGGTTTCCAGACGTAGGGTGTTCTTCGCTGTTCCTACCCTGGGGAATACCGCCATCATGATTTTGGAGGAGACTGACCAGTGTTTGTATTAGAGGGGGACATCCGAGCCCCAAACTGAATCATGGGGGAAGAAATCAAAGCTCCGTCGTTGACGCCTGGTGGGTAGATGTGGGTTGGCGTCGACAGTTGGAATCGAATCTGCTGTTAGAACGTACGTGTGGTCGGATGCAGATGTGGGGACACAGAGCCCAGTTGTATTGGTGGGGATGATCATATACACTTGCCATTCGCAGAGCCACCATATTTGGTCCAGTACTGTCCATGATTGGGAAGGAATGTGTCTGATCTCGGCGCACCTGGTGACGTGAACTTGGTCCAAAGGGGTCTTCGGATCCGGTCCGCTGAAGTTGAAACAGGATGGATAACAGTCTGTTCGGTTGTTGCACTGGACATACGTTGCGGTATTGACTGTAGCTGCTAATGGTACTGCGACCATGGTATGTAGGCGGTCGAGCTTTGCTGGAAGGATTCTCTCAAATTACCCAGAATACAGTTGTAGGTGAGGGTGGCGAGTTCTTCGTTCTGTCGGTTGGCCCATAGCTGTGGTTGGGCTACGGCAGTAGGCAAGAGGGAACAGACATAACAACTCATTGGTTGTGGCGCGGGCTGTGAGTGCGGTGTATCTGTACCAACTGTTCCTCATCATCAGGTTGTAGTCGTTTTCTTGCTGTGTTTGTTTGTTTGTTTGTTTTGCACTACAAGCGCCTGAGGATTGCCCTCAGATAGCGCTAGAGCTGCCACTGGAACGCGGATTATTTCATCCGGGGGGTAGTCGGAGGTGGGGGCAGTCAAATGTCTCCGGCTGGATGAAAAACGTAGGGTGCCACGGTCCTTGTTGGCAGCTCTGAGTGGTATTAGTTGGAATTCGCAGGCCGCGGCGAGCGGCCTCTCAGGAGACACCACGTGAAGGTTTCCAACTTTGTCTCCCTTCTTGCTGTGTTTGGACATGGGCGAGCATAAGGTGTATCTACTCAGGCTTAGGTGTTCCTGCCGGACGGATTTTGAGTAGGCGTGTGGCGGATGGTTGTACGAAGGGGTTCACACCAATCACTTTTGGGACCATGGCTGGACTAGTAGTGCGGATGGTGATAGTAAAGAGGGGGCCTTTTCCTGGTCGGTCCGGTCGGAGGCATAGGTTGATGCAGCCTTTTTGTTGGATATTGGTCGTAAGGTCTAGCATATGTTTACCATCTTTGATGGTGGTGGCTAACTTGGTGAAGTTAGCGGTCATGGTGGTAGCTTCTTTGGAAAGTGGCCATGTGATGGTTTTGTAGCCTGTATGGAGGAGGACCTGGTCCAAGGTGTCTGGCCAGACCATTCAGACTCTGGGAGCTTGTAGGTACCAATAAAAATAACTGGAGTCAGTCCTGTGTAATCCCAAGTGAGTAAGCTGTAGGCTGAGCAAAGGTACTTGAACGACGATTGGTGTCTTGGTTAATGGGATGCAGATCTGGGGTCCCTGATCGTTTCCTGAACCAGCTAGTGGGGCATTCTCCTCCAGTGGGAATGTACCAAGGTTCTGGTACGTTCCCTCCATGTGGTTGAACACAGAGCGGTGATGATGATGGCCAAAATCACACGGTGAGGTCCGTCCCAACGTGGAGAAGACCAGCACTTTCTTTTTATCACCTTGACGAGTACCAGGTCTCCTGGGGACAGGACCTCCTCTGTGGGAGACAGAGAAGATGTCGGCAGATTATTTTGCATTCATCACAGTTCTTTCTTGGAACATTTTGCATAACCACTTAGTGAGGGAATCTGTTTCTCTTTTCTCTTCTACCACCAGATCTTTTTCCCACATTGTTAAGTGGAAGGGTCTGTCGTTCACTGCCTCAAATGGTGTGCATCCCTGTGCTGTTGGAATGATTCTCATGTACGTTTCTACCAGGCTCAGGCATTCTTGCCATGGTTTTCCTGTATCTTCCATGGTTTTTCTGAGTCTGAGTTTTACTGTTCTAATGGTTTGTTCGACGAGTCCAGCACTTTGGTTCAGTTTGATGAAATCCATGTTCAGAAGCTCGAAGGGATATGTTCCTGTTTGCCTTGTTCCATGCTTGGGTTGTTCATTGCCTTGAGAGTTGTGTCTACAGCAGTTTAGACAGTTTCTGCAAAATAATTGAGGTAAGTTTGGAGACCTCTGGGAACATGCATTGTTTGTTGTACTGTACTGATCATCCCTCCTGTTGAGACATGGCTCCTCCCATGGCTCAATTTGGCAATTACTTCAAACAATGATCGTGTCACGCATGGCTTGTTTTCTACTGCATAGAGTCCGTTCTTGTGTTGAGTGGCTCCTTCTGTTTCCCATTGCAGTTTCTCTTTTTCTGGGGAATGATTTTGCATTTCTCTTAGGAATTCAGCAGGGATTGGGCTGTGTCTTTCCACCGTCACGTCTTGTTCTAGGAATAGTCTACATGCCTCTGTCAGTGCCACTATTTCTGCGGCTTGTGCAGACCAGTCGCCGGGGAGTCGTCCTGTCTTGAGGTTGTCTTTTTGAGTCACCACGGCATATACGTTGTGTTTTTCTCCATCCAGGGTTTTTGATGATGATCCATCCCCATAGGCAATGTGTCCGGGGGGCAATGGGTTGCCCATTAGGTCAGTTGCATATACGTGGTTAATTATGATTCGTTGAGTGGGCAACTGTGAGAATTGGTTTAACCACTTGTCGTCCGGTCTCCCATGAACTTCAGGGTGACACGTAATGGCCATGTTTGTTGTTCCTGTCCTGGGGCTGCTGGGCAGATATCTTCAGACTGTTCTCTTAGACTTTCAGCTACCTTGGCAGAATCATTCCCGACAATGTCGAGAGAGTAGAAGCTGTTAGATGTGGTGGTGTGGAAGATATTTTTGGTCTGTAATTCCCTGGGTCGGAGGCCATTTTGGGTGGCCACTAGGCTTAGCCCAAGCTGGACCATGATATCTCGTCCCGGTAACTCTCCGATTTTCATTTTGCAGTCTGACAATAAACCCATCCCTTTTGTTGCTTTCTGACCCATATTAATCACTTACTTAATAGTTTAAACAACAATTATTTTCTAAATTACCCGAAATTGATCTCCACTTTGTGATTAACCCAATATCTCTGAACACACAAAGACCAAAAGTCCCTGACTTTGTCTTAGTTAAGTCCCTGACTCTATTAACAGACCAAGACTATAATGCCTTTGCTAATTCTTGTTCTACTTTCATTGGTCCCGGACCAATTGGTTTATTACCAGACTGCAAAGTGGACAGTGAGAGTTCCTACAGTAGGGTCCTGTTCAACGCGATGTTCCTGAAACTCTAGTCGAATGACCAGTGTGTGTGTCTTAAATACAGGAAAAACTGACAGTTGTCACTAGGACTTTGGACAGATACATTTCAGTCATTTGCAGGGCAAAAAGTAATTGATCAGTGTCAGACAGTTGAATATTTGTGCTGACATGTCACCCCAATCACAAGACTAAGATTGTTTATTCAGTCAGACAGTTGGGTGTTTATGCTGCTATGTCAGCCGTAAGGATGACTACAATGCTGTTATACTCACAAAAACTTATCCAATATGAACAAGCATTTGCAAAGATACTTTGTCTAATCTTACATATTCCCCTGCTGCCAAAAAAACTGTCAGAGACACATAGTTACTGTGTATATAGTGTAAAATCGTCCAATTCAAGTAAGTTATCCATTTGGCATTATTCTCATTGCTAAAAATTAAGTTACAATGAAAACAATCATACTTGGCCAAAACGTGATTTTCAGGGTATGAAAAGTACATTAAGGCAATAAAAACTGAAAAGTTCCCCTGCTGCCAAACAAACTGTCAGAGACACATAGTTCCTGTGTATATAGTGTAAAAGCGTCCTATCCATGTAAGTCTTTCATTGGCATCATTCTAGGTGATTCTGGAGCTATTTCCCACCATAAAAAGTGTCCAAAACAGGCATTTTGCGATTAAAATAGTGGTTGTATTAGAACCAGGCCCAGGCGATTCTGGTTGGTGTTTTTACCCTGAAATTGTGTCCAATGATGATAAGGATGTATTTTTGATTATTCTGTATAAAAATAATCATCTAGGGATGTTCAGAAGTTTTGTTACGCCCGAATCAATGACCTCAATTTGGGCACTTTATTTACAAGTGGTGGTTTTTAAGAACCAGGCCCAGTCGGTTCTGGTTGGTGCTTTTACCCAGATATAGTATCCATTGTGTGGGTAGATGTATTTTCACTATTCTGTCTAAAAATAAAGATCCAGGACAGTTCCGGGGCTATTTCCCTCCATAAATAGTGTCCAAAACATGCATTTTGCGATACAAAATAGTGGCTGCATTATAACAGGGTCCAGTCGGTTCTGGTGGGTGTTTGTATACGAAACTTGTGTCCAATTATGATGGGGATGTATACTTGACTATTCTGTATAGAAGTAATCATCTAGCGATGTTCAGAAGTTCTGTTATGCCCGAATGAATTACTTTCATTTGGTCACTTTATTTACAAGTGGTGGTTTAGAAACAGGCCCAGTCGGTTTTGGTTGGTGCTTTTACCCAGAATTTGTGTTTATTGTGTGAGTGGATGTATTTTCACTATTTTGTATAACAATAATGATCCAGGATGATTCTGGAGCTATTTCCCACCACAAACAGTGTCCAAAACAGGCATTTTGCGGTTAAAGTAGTGGTTGTATTAGAACCACGCCCAGTCGGTTCTGGTTCGTGTTTTTACCCAGAAATTGTGTCCAATGATTATGGGGATGTATTTTTTATTATTCTTTATAAAAATAATATTCTAGGGATGTTCAGAAGTTCTGTTATGCCCTAATCAATGACCTCAATTTGGGCACTTTATTTACAAGTGGTTGTTTGGAACCAGGCCCAGTCGGTTCTGGTTGGTGCTTTACCCACAATTAGTGTCGATTGTGTGGGTTTGATGTATTTTCACTATTCTCTGTAAGAATAAAGATCCAGGGATGTTCTGAGACTATTTCCCACCAGAAATAGTGTCAAAAACATGCATTTTGCGACAAAAATAGTGGTTGTATTAGAACCAGGCCCAGTCGGTTCTGGTTTGTGTATACCCCCTTAACGTGTGTCCAATAGGAATGGGGTTGTATTTTTGACTATTCTGTATAAAAATTATCATCTAGGGATGTTCAGAAGTTCTTCTATGCCCGAATAAATGACCTCCATTTGGGCACTTTATTTTGCATGTTGGTTGTAGTAGAACCAAGCCCAGTCGGTTCTGGTTGGTGCTTTTACCCAGAGTTAGTGTTGATTCTGTAGGTGGATGTATTTTCACTATTCTGTCTAAAAATAAAGATCCAGGATGGTTCTAGGGGTATTTACTACCATAAATAGTCTCCAAAACATGCATTTTGTGATAAAAAATAGTAGTTGAAAAAATGAAAAAATGAAAATCAGACATAGGCATTGTCGTCATCATTGACTTGACAAAAAGCCTAGTAGTCATCATACCCTCAGCAGCGTATGACGAAATTGTATAGTGCTTCTCCACAAGTTCGTCTTCCCAGGCCAGACACATTTATGACATTTATTTATGACATATTCATACTTGTTAGCTCTCCGCCTTGAGCGCCATTTTGCGGCGACTGCAAGATGCCTCACCGATGCCAACAAGAATAAGGTGGATCACTTACCTCTCAGTCTTTATACTTACCCTCCCTCAGTCAGCCTTTGGAAGGCAGATCTGCGCCAAACGACCTTCCTGTTACTTCATTTCGACTTGACTTAATTTCATAGTAGGGATATGTGTAGTCGTCACGTCACGTGTTGCTGCAGGTTCAGAGACCTGATGGCTGTTGGGAAAAAGCTGTCCTTGAGCCTGTTTGTCCGTGCTTTGTAGGACCTGTAGCGTCTGCCAGATGGAAGCAACTGGAACAGGCCGTGTCCAGGGTGGTATGGGTCTCCAACAATAGACCCGGCTCTTCTAAGGTATCGGGGGTTGGCAATGTCTTCTAGTGATGGCAGAGAGCAGCCGACGATCTTCTGGGCAGTGTTTATCACCCTCTGTATGGCTTTTTTGTCTGCTGCCGTGCTTCCGGTATACCACACTGTAATGCCGTAAGTCAGGATGCTCTCCACAGTGGCTCTGTAGAAGGTTGCCAGAAGCTTGGTGTCCAATTTGTCCCTTCTCAGTACCCTGAGAAAGTGGAGTCGTTTCTGGGCCTTCTTTACTAACACTGTGGTGTTTGTGGACCAGGAGAGCCTATCCGTGACGTGGACTCCCAGAAATTTGAAGGATTGGACCCTGTCTACACATACTCCGTTAATGAGGAGTGGGGCCAGGTCTGTGCTGCGCTTGCGAAAGTCCAGGATTATTTCTTTAGTCTTTGCGGTATTTAGTGTAAGATTGTTCGCCGAGCACCAAGAAGACAGTTTGTCGACCTCGTCTCTGTAAGTTTGTTTTGTTTTGTTTTTGCACTACAAGCGCCTGAGGATTGCCCTCAGATAGCGCTAGAGCTGCCACTGGAACGCGGATTATTTCATCCGGGGGGTAGTCGGAGGTGAGGGGCAGTCAAATGTCTCCGGCTGGATGAAAAACGTAGGGTGCCACGGTCCTTGTTGGCAGCTCTGAGTGGTATTTGTTGGAATTCGCAGGCCGCAGCGAGCGGCCTCTCAGGAGACACCACGTGAAGGTTTCCAACTTTGTCTCCCCGTCTCTGTAAGCTGACTCATCCCCGCCTGAGATGAGTCCGATCACAGTGGTGTCATCGGCGAATTTGATGATAGAGTTTGACTGGTGGGCTGGTGTGCAGTCGTATGTGTACAAGGAGTACAGGACAGGACTCAGTACACAGCCTTGTGGTGAGCCAGTGTTCAGTGTAATGGCGGAAGAGAGGTGTGGACCCATTCTGACAGTTTGTGGTCGACCAGTCAAGAAGTTCTTTACCCAGCAGCAGATTGAAGAGGATAGTCCAAGGTGGTAGAGTTTGTCCTTCAGGATGTCCGGCTTGATGGTGTTAAAGGCTGAGCTATAGTCTATGAAAAGCATCGTCACATAGTTCCCCCGGTGCTCCAGGTGGCTCAGTGCTGTGTGAAGAGCCACAGCGATAGCATCCTCAGTGGACCTGTTTTCTCTATAAGCAAACTGGTGAGGGTCAACTGAGGGGGGGATTGTCCTTCTGATGTGTCGGGCCACCAACTTTTCAAAGCACTTCATGATCACAGGCGTGAGAGCAACAAAACCTGTAATCGTTCAAGCTGCAGATGGTTGGCCTTTTTGGGGACAGGAATGATGGTGGCAGATTTTAGGCAGGCAGGAACGATGGATAGTTGCATTATAACTGGGTAGTCTCGGTTCTGGTTGCTGTTTATATCCGAAACTTGTGTCCAAAGAGGATGGGGATGTATATTTTACTATTCTGTTTAAAAATAATCATGTAGGGATGTTTTGGGGCTTTTTTTACACAAGAATCAAAAACCTCCAATGGATCTTTATTTTGCACGGTGGTTGAATTAGAACCGGGCCCAGTCGGTTCTGGTTGCCGCTTTTACCCAGATTTAGTGTCAATTGTGTGGATGGATGCATTTTCACTATTATGTGTAAAATTAAAGATGCAGGGATGTTCTGGGAATATTTCACACCGTCAATAGTGTCCAAAACATTTTGCGATAAAAATAGTGGTTGTATTAGAACAAGGCCCAATCGGTTCTGGTTGGTGTATTTACCCAGAATTTGTGTTGATTGAGTGGGTGGATGTAGTTTCACTATTTTCTATAAAAATAATGTTTCCCACCATAAACATTGTCCAAAACAGGCATTTTGCGATTAAAAAAGAGGTCGTATTAGAACCAGGCCCAGTCGGTTCTGGTTGGTGCTTCTACCCATAATTAGTGTTGAATGTGTAGATGGATGTATTTTCACTATTCTGTGTAAAAATAATGATCCAGGATGGTTCTGGAGCTATTTTCCCACCATAAACAGTGTCCAAAACAGGCATTCTGCGATTAAAATAGTGGTTGTATTAGAACCAGGCCCAGTCTGTTCTGGTTGGTGAATTTACCCGAAAAATTGTATCCATTGACGATGGGGATGTATTTTTGATTATTATGTATAAAAATAATCATCTAGGGATCTTCAGAAGTTCTGTTATTCCCGAATCAATGACCTCCATTTGGGCACATTATTGACGGAGCTCACGACCATGATCCAGTGTGTGGCTCGGATGTGTCCCTCAAACACAAATACTGGTCAGTCTCATCCAAAATCCTAATGGCTCAGTTCCCTTGAGTGGGAGCGGCAAGGAACGCCCTGCATTTGAAAAACATTGAAGGCAGGTTCCGGGCCTGTGTCAGCGCATCAGTCAGGCTGGGTAGCCGCTATGGCCCAGGTGATTTTCCAGGGCTGCCTGGCTATTTAGAAAGGTATCACCACTACGCAGAAGAACGTCGGCTACTCTGCCCTCACTGGAAGACATTGCCAGCCCTCGTTACCTCAGCAGAGCCAGGGACATGATCAGGGACCCATGCCACCCTGGTCACAATCTGTTCCAGCTGCTGCTCTCTGGCAGACAGACGCTGTAAGTTTCCCACATCCGTTGGGACTCTAAACTTGGGGTAACACAACACAATCCCTTCTGTGTAATAACTTCGGGTGAGGTAATATGAATAGACATTAGGTACAAGGTGATCTGACACCTACATGCTGAATGAAGGTAAGTGAAAGACAGTGAGAGGTAAGAGATCCACTCAAGGGGTGGTGATGCAATGTATCCATAAAGGCAGAATTGTAAATTAAGAGTCTGGAGTCATAACTTGTAAAACTGTGTAAAAATGTCAGAGACACAAATGACATAGTGTAATATCATCAAATTTTATAATTTAATAAGTTTTTCATTTGGCATCATTCTAATGGCTAGATATTAAGTTATAATGAAAACTATGATACTTGGCCAAAACGTGATTTTCAGCGCATGAAACGCACGTTAAGCCAATAAAAACTGAAATGTTCCCCTGCTGCGAAACAAACTGTCAGAGACACATAGTTACTGTGTATATAGTGTATAATTGTCCTATTCAAGTAAGTTTTTCATTTGGCATCATTCTAAGTGATATAAATTAAGTTATAGTGAAAATTATGATACTTGGCCAAAACGTGATTTTCAGCGCATGAAACGCACGTTAAGGCAATAAAAACTGAAATATTCCCCTGCTGCGAAACAAACTGTCAGAGACATATAGTTACTGTGTATATAGTGTATTATCGTCCAATTCAAGTAAGTTTTTCATTTAGCATCATTCTAAGTGATAGAAATTAAGTTATAGTGAAAACTATCATACTCGGCCAAAACATGATTTTCAGCGCATGAAACGCACGTTAGCAATAAAAACTGAAATGTCCCCCTGCTGCGAAACAAACTGTCAGAGACACATAGTTACTGTGTATATAGTGTAAAATAGTCCAATTCAAGTAAGTTTTGCATTTAGCATCATTCTAAGTGATAGAAATTAAGTTATAGTGAAAACTATGATACTTGGCCAAAACGTGATTTTCAGCGCATGAAACGCACGTTAAGGCAATAAAAACTGAAATGTTCCCCTGCTGCGAAACAAACTGTCAGAGACACATAGTTACTGTGTATATAGTGTATTATTGTCCAATTCAAGTAAGTTTTTCATTTGGCATCATTCTAAGTGATAGAAATTAAGTTATAGTGAAAATTACTATACTTGGCCAAAACGTGATTTTCAGCGCATGAAACGCACGTTAAGGCAATAAAAACTGAAATGTTCCCCTGCTGCGAAACAAACTGCCAGAGGCACATAGTTACTGTGTCTATAGTGTAAAATCATCCAATTCAAGTAAGTATTGCATTTAGCATCATTCTAAGTGCTAGAAATTAAGTTATAGTGAAAACTATGATACTTGGCCAAAACGTGATTTTCAGCGCATGAAACGCACGTTAAGGCAATAAAAACTGAAATGTTCCCCTGCTGCGAAACAAACTGTCAGAGGCACATAGTTACTGTGTCTAAAGTGTAAAATCATCCAATTCAAGTAAGTATTGCATTTAGCATCATTCTAAGTGCTAGAAATTAAGTTATAGTGAAAACTATGATACTTGGCCAAAACGTGATTTTCAGCGCATGAAACGCACGTTAAGGCAATAAAAACTGAAATGTTCCCCTGCTGCGAAACAAACACTCAGAGGCACATAGTTACTGTGTATATAGTGTATAATTGTCCAATTCAAGTAAGTTTTTCATTTTGCATCATTCTAAGTGCTAGAAATTAAGTTATAGTGAAAACTATGATACTTGGCCAAAACGTGGTTTTCAGCGCATGAAATGCACATCAAGGCAATAAAAACTGAAATGTTCCCCCGCTGCGAAACAAACTGTCAGTGACACATAGTTACTGTGTATATAGTGTATAATCGTCCAAATTAAGTAGGTTTTTCATTTGATATCATTCTAAGTGATGAAAGTTAGGGTTAGGGTTAGGGTTAGGTTAAGTTATAGTGAAAACTATGATACTTGGCCAAAACATGATTTTCAGCGCATGAAACGCACATTAGGGCAAAAAAACTGAAATGTTTGTTAGGTCTGAAAATACAACTTCAGGAGCAGGCTAAGAAAGAGTGAGATAAATTTAAATAGAAAATATGTATGACCAGACTGCAAAGTGGACAGAGAGTTCCTACAGTGGGCTCCTGTTCACTGCGATGTTACTGCAACTCTAGTCGAATGACCAGTGAGTGTGTCTTAAATACAGGCAAAACTGACAGTTGTCCCTAAGACTTTGGACAGATACGTTTCAGTCATTTGCAGGGAAACAAGTAATTGATTAGTGTCGGGCCTGGAATCTGTAGTCAATGGTTTCCAGACGTAGGGTGTTCTTCGCTGTTCCTACCCTGGGGAATACCGCCATCATGATTTTGGAGGAGACTGACCGGTGTTTGTATTAGAGGGGGACATCCGAGCCCCAAACTGAATCATGGGGGAAGAAATCAAAGCTCCGTCGTTGACGCCTGGTGGGTAGATGTGGGTTGGCGTCGACAGTTGGAATCGAGTCTGCTGTTAGAACGTACGTGTGGTCGGATGCAGATGTAGGGACACAGAGCCCAGTTGTATTGGTGGGGATGATCATATATACTTGCCATTCGCAGAGCCACCATATTTGGTCCAGTACTGTCCATGATTGGGAAGAAATGTGTCTGATCTCGGCGCACCTGGTGACGTGAACTTGGTCCAAAGGGGTCTTCGGATCCGGTCCGCTGAAGTTGAAACAGGATGGATAACAGTCTGTTCGGTTGTTGCACTGGACATACGTTGCGGTATTGACTGTAGCTGCTAATGGTACTGCGACCATGGTATGTAGGCGGTCGAGCTTTGCTGGAAGGATTCTCTCAGATTACCCAGGATACAGTTGTAGGTGAGGTTGGCGAGTTCTTCGTTCTGTCGGTTGGACCATAGCTGTGGTTGGGCTACGGCAGTAGGCAAGAGGGAACAGACATAACAACTCATTGGTAGTGGCGCGGGCTGTGAGTGCGGTGTATCTGTACCAACTGTTCCTCATCATCGGGTTGTAGTCGTTTTCTTCCTGTGTTTGGACATGGGCGAGAATAAGGTGTATCTACTCAGGCTTAGGTGTTCCTGCCGGACGGATTTTGAGTAGGCGTGTGGCGGATGGTTGTACGAAGGGGTTCACACCAATCACTTTGGGGACCATGGCTGGACTAGTAGTGCGGATGGTGATAGTAAAGAGGGGGCCTTTTCCTGGTCGGTCCGGTCAGAGGCATAGGTTGATGCAGCCTTTTTGTTGGATATTGGTCGTAAGGTCTAGCATATGTTTACCATCTTTGATGGTGGTGGCTAACTTGGTGAAGTTAGCGGTCATGGTGGTAGCTTCTTTGGAAAGGGGCCATGTGATGGTTTTGTAGCCTGTATGGAGGAGGACCTGGTCCAAGGTGTCTGGCCAGACCATTCAGACTCTGGGAGCTTGTAGGTACCAATAAAAATAACTGGAGTCAGTCCTGTGTAATCCCAAGTGAGTAAGTTGTAGGCTGAGCAAAGGTACTTGAACGACGATTGGTGTCTTGGTTAATTGGATGCAGATCTGGGGGCCCCTGATCCTTTCCTGAACCAGCTAGTGGGGCATTCTCCTCCAGTGGGAGTGTACCAAGGTTCTGGTACGTTCCCCCCATGTGGTTGAACACAGAGCGGTGATGATGATGGCCAAAATCACACGGTGAGGTCCGTCCCAACGTGGAGAAGACCAGCACTTTCTTTTTATCACCTTGACGAGTACCAGGTCTCCTGGGGACAGGACCTCCTCTGTGGGAGACAGAGAAGATGTCGGCAGATTATTTTGCATTCATCACAGTTCTTTCTTGGAACATTTTGCATAACCACTTATTGAGGGATTCTGTTTCTCCTTTCTCTTTTACCACCAGATCTTTTTCCCACATTGTTAGTGGAAGATTCTGTCTTTCACTGCCTCAAATGGTGTGCATCCCTGTGCTGTTGGAATGATTCTCATGTACGTTTCTACCAGGCTCAGGCATTCTTGCCATGGTTTTCCTGTATCTTCCATGGTTTTTCTGAGTCTGAGTTTTACTGTTCTAATGGTTTGTTCGACGAGTCCAGCACTTTGGTTCAGTTTGATGAAATCCATGTTCAGAAGCTCGAAGGGATATGTTCCTGTTTGCCTTGTTCCATGCTTGGGTTGTTCATTGCCTTGAGAGTTGTGTCTACAGCAGTTTAGACAGTTTCTGCAAAATAATTGAGGTAAGTTTGGAGACCTCTGGGAACATGCATTGTTTGTTGTACTGTACTGATCATCCCTCCTGTTGAGACATGGCTCCTCCCATGGCTCAATTTGGCAATTACTTCAAACAATGATCGTGTCACGCATGGCTTGTTTTCTACTGCATAGAGTCCGTTCTTGTGTTGAGTGGCTCCTTCTATTTCCCATTGCAGTTTCTCTTTTTCTGGGGAATGATTTTGCATTTCTCTTAGGAATTCAGCAGGGATTGGGCTGTGTCTTTCCACCGTCACGTCTTGTTCTAGGAATAGTCTACATGCCTCTGTCAGTGCCACTATTTCTGCGGCTTGTGCAGACCAGTCGCCGGGGAGTCGTCCTGTCTTGAGGTTGTCTTTTTGAGTCACCACGGCATATACGTTGTGTTTTTCTCCATCCAGGGTTTTTGATGATGATCCATCCCCATAGGCAATGTGTCCGGGGGGCAATGGGTTGTCCATTAGGTCAGTTGCATATACGTGGTTAATTATGATTCGTTGAGTGGGCAACTGTGAGAATTGGTTTAACCACTTGTCGTCCGGTCTCCCATGAACTTCAGGGTGACACGTAATGGCCATGTTTGTTGTTCCTGTCCTGGGGCTGCTGGGCAGATATCTTCAGACTGTTCTCTTAGACTTTCAGCTACCTTGGCAGAATCATTCCCGACAATGTCGAGAGAGTAGAAGCTGTTAGATGTGGTGGTGTGGAAGATATTTTTGGTCTGTAATTCCCTGGGTCGGAGGCCATTTTGGGTGGCCACTAGGCTTAGCCCAAGCTGGACCATGATATCTCGTCCCGGTAACTCTCCGATTTTCATTTTGCAGTCTGACAATAAACCCATCCCTTTTGTTGCTTTCTGACCCATATTAATCACTTACTTAATAGTTTAAACAACAATTATTTTCTAAATTACCTGAAATTGATCTCCACTTTGTGATTAACCCAATATCTCTGAACACACAAAGACCAAAAGTCCCTGACTTTGTCTTAGTTAAGTCCCTGACTCTATTAACAGACCAAGACTATAATGCCTTTGCTAATTCTTGTTCTACTTTCATTGGTCCCGGACCAATTGGTTTATTACCAGACTGCAAAGTGGACAGTGAGAGTTCCTACAGTAGGGTCCTGTTCAACGCGATGTTCCTGAAACTCTAGTCGAATGACCAGTGTGTGTGTCTTAAATACAGGAAAAACTGACAGTTGTCACTAGGACTTTGGACAGATACATTTCAGTCATTTGCAGGGCAAAAAGTAATTGATCAGTGTCAGACAGTTGAATATTTGTGCTGACATGTCACCCCAATCACAAGACTAAGATTGTTTATTCAGTCAGACAGTTGGGTGTTTATGCTGCTATGTCAGCCGTAAGGATGACTACAATGCTGTTATACTCACAAAAACTTATACAATATGAACAAGCATTTGCAAAGATACTTTGTCTAATCTTACATATTCCCCTGCTGCCAAAAAAACTGTCAGAGACACATAGTTACTGTGTATATAGTGTAAAATCGTCCAATTCAAGTAAGTTATCCATTTGGCATTATTCTCATTGCTAAAAATTAAGTTACAATGAAAACAATCATACTTGGCCAAAACGTGATTTTCAGGGTATGAAAAGTACATTAAGGCAATAAAAACTGAAAAGTTCCCCTGCTGCCAAACAAACTGTCAGAGACACATAGTTCCTGTGTATATAGTGTAAAATCGTCCTATCCATGTAAGTCTTTCATTGGCATCATTCTAGGTGATTCTGGAGCTATTTCCCACCATAAAAAGTGTCCAAAACAGGCATTTTGCGATTAAAATAGTGGTTGTATTAGAACCAGGCCCAGGCGATTCTGGTTGGTGTTTTTACCCTGAAATTGTGTCCAATGATGATAAGGATGTATTTTTGATTATTCTGTATAAAAATAATCATCTAGTGATGTTCAGAAGTTTTGTTACGCCCGAATCAATGACCTCAATTTGGGCACTTTATTTACAAGTGGTGGTTTTTAAGAACCAGGCCCAGTCGGTTCTGGTTGGTGCTTTTACCCAGATATAGTATCCATTGTGTGGGTAGATGTATTTTCACTATTCTGTCTAAAAATAAAGATCCAGGACAGTTCCGGGGCTATTTCCCTCCATAAATAGTGTCCAAAACATGCATTTTGCGATACAAAATAGTGGCTGCATTATAACAGGGTCCAGTCGGTTCTGGTGGGTGTTTGTATACGAAACTTGTGTCCAATTATGATGGGGATGTATACTTGACTATTCTGTATAGAAGTAATCATCTAGCGATGTTCAGAAGTTCTGTTATGCCCGAATGAATTACTTTCATTTGGTCACTTTATTTACAAGTGGTGGTTTAGAAACAGGCCCAGTCAGTTTTGGTTGGTGCTTTTACCCAGAATTTGTGTTTATTGTGTGAGTGGATGTATTTTCACTATTTTGTATAACAATAATGATCCAGGATGATTCTGGAGCTATTTCCCACCACAAACAGTGTCCAAAACAGGCATTTTGCGGTTAAAGTAGTGGTTGTATTAGAACCACGCCCAGTCGGTTCTGGTTCGTGTTTTTACCCAGAAATTGTGTCCAATGATTATGGGGATGTATTTTTTATTATTCTTTATAAAAATAATATTCTAGGGATGTTCAGAAGTTCTGTTATGCCCTAATCAATGACCTCAATTTGGGCACTTTATTTACAAGTGGTTGTTTGGAACCAGGCCCAGTCGGTTCTGGTTGGTGCTTTACCCACAATTAGTGTCGATTGTGTGGGTTTGATGTATTTTCACTATTCTCTGTAAGAATAAAGATCCAGGGATGTTCTGAGACTATTTCCCACCAGAAATAGTGTCAAAAACATGCATTTTGCGACAAAAATAGTGGTTGTATTAGAACCAGGCCCAGTCGGTTCTGGTTTGTGTATAACCCCTTAACGTGTGTCCAATAGGAATGGGGTTGTATTTTTGACTATTCTGTATAAAAATTATCATCTAGGGATGTTCAGAAGTTCTTCTATGCCCGAATAAATGACCTCCATTTGGGCACTTTATTTTGCATGTTGGTTGTAGTAGAACCAAGCCCAGTCGGTTCTGGTTGGTGCTTTTACCCAGAGTTAGTGTTGATTGTGTAGGTGGATGTATTTTCACTATTCTGTCTAAAAATAAAGATCCAGGATGGTTCTAGGGGTATTTACTACCATAAATAGTCTCCAAAACATGCATTTTGTGATAAAAAATAGTAGTTGAAAAAATGAAAAAATGAAAATCAGACATAGGCATTGTCGTCATCATTGACTTGACAAAAAGCCTAGTAGTCATCATACCCTCAGCAGCGTATGACGAAATTGTATAGTGCTTCTCCACAAGTTCGTCTTCCCAGGCCAGACACATTTATGACATTTATTTATGACATATTCATACTTGTTAGCTCTCCGCCTTGAGCGCCATTTTGCGGCGACTGCAAGATGCCTCACCGATGCCAACAAGAATAAGTTGGATCACTTACCTCTCAGTCTTTATACTTACCCTCCCTCAGTCAGCCTTTGGAAGGCAGATCTGCGCCAAACGACCTTCCTGTTACTTCATTTCGACTTGACTTAATTTCATAGTAGGGATATGTGTAGTCGTCACGTCACGTGT
This sequence comes from Stigmatopora nigra, assembly GCF_051989575.1. Classification (NCBI taxonomy): domain Eukaryota; kingdom Metazoa; phylum Chordata; class Actinopteri; order Syngnathiformes; family Syngnathidae; genus Stigmatopora; species Stigmatopora nigra. The sequence goes on from NC_135530.1 coordinate 8,452,460, forward strand.
TGCTGCAGGTTCAGAGACCTGATGGCTGTTGGGAAAAAGCTGTCCTTGAGCCTGTTTGTCCGTGCTTTGTAGGACCTGTAGCGTCTGCCAGATGGAAGCAACTGGAACAGGCCGTGTCCAGGGTGGTATGGGTCTCCAACAATAGACCCGGCTCTTCTAAGGTATCGGGGGTTGGCAATGTCTTCTAGTGATGGCAGAGAGCAGCCGACGATCTTCTGGGCAGTGTTTATCACCCTCTGTATGGCTTTTTTGTCTGCTGCCGTGCTTCCGGTATACCACACTGTAATGCCGTAAGTCAGGATGCTCTCCACAGTGGCTCTGTAGAAGGTTGCCAGAAGCTTGGTGTCCAATTTGTCCCTTCTCAGTACCCTGAGAAAGTGGAGTCGTTTCTGGGCCTTCTTTACTAACACTGTGGTGTTTGTGGACCAGGAGAGCCTATCCGTGACGTGGACTCCCAGAAATTTGAAGGATTGGACCCTGTCTACACATACTCCGTTAATGAGGAGTGGGGCCAGGTCTGTGCTGCGCTTGCGAAAGTCCAGGATTATTTCTTTAGTCTTTGCGGTATTTAGTGTAAGATTGTTCGCCGAGCACCAAGAAGACAGTTTGTCGACCTCGTCTCTGTAAGCTGACTCATCCCCGCCTGAGATGAGTCCGATCACAGTGGTGTCATCGGCGAATTTGATGATAGAGTTTGACTGGTGGGCTGGTGTGCAGTCGTATGTGTACAAGGAGTACAGGACAGGACTCAGTACACAGCCTTGTGGTGAGCCAGTGTTCAGTGTAATGGCGGAAGAGAGGTGTGGACCCATTCTGACAGTTTGTGGTCGACCAGTCAAGAAGTTCTTTACCCAGCAGCAGATTGAAGAGGATAGTCCAAGGTGGTAGAGTTTGTCCTTCAGGATGTCCGGCTTGATGGTGTTAAAGGCTGAGCTATAGTCTATGAAAAGCATCGTCACATAGTTCCCCCGGTGCTCCAGGTGGCTCAGTGCTGTGTGAAGAGCCACAGCGATAGCATCCTCAGTGGACCTGTTTTCTCTATAAGCAAACTGGTGAGGGTCAACTGAGGGGGGGATTGTCCTTCTGATGTGTCGGGCCACCAACTTTTCAAAGCACTTCATGATCACAGGCGTGAGAGCAACAGGCCTGTAATCGTTCAAGCTGCAGATGGTTGGCCTTTTTGGGGACAGGAATGATGGTGGCAGATTTTAGGCAGGCAGGAACGATGGATAGTTGCATTATAACTGGTTAGTCTCGGTTCTGGTTGCTGTTTATATCCGAAACTTGTGTCCAAAGAGGATGGGGATGTATATTTTACTATTCTGTTTAAAAATAATCATGTAGGGATGTTTTGGGGCTTTTTTTACACAAGAATCCAAAACCTCCAATGGATCTTTATTTTGCACGGTGGTTGAATTAGAACCGGGCCCAGTCGGTTCTGGTTGCCGCTTTTACCCAGATTTAGTGTCAATTGTGTGGATGGATGCATTTTCACTATTATGTGTAAAATTAAAGATGCAGGGATGTTCTGGGAATATTTCACACCGTCAATAGTGTCCAAAACATTTTGCGATAAAAATAGTGGTTGTATTAGAACAAGGCCCAATCGGTTCTGGTTGGTGTATTTACCCAGAATTTGTGTTGATTGAGTGGGTGGATGTAGTTTCACTATTTTCTATAAAAATAATGTTTCCCACCATAAACATTGTCCAAAACAGGCATTTTGCGATTAAAAAAGAGGTCGTATTAGAACCAGGCCCAGTCGGTTCTGGTTGGTGCTTCTACCCATAATTAGTGTTGAATGTGTAGATGGATGTATTTTCACTATTCTGTGTAAAAATAATGATCCAGGATGGTTCTGGAGCTATTTTCCCACCATAAACAGTGTCCAAAACAGGCATTCTGCGATTAAAATAGTGGTTGTATTAGAACCAGGCCCAGTCTGTTCTGGTTGGTGAATTTACCCGAAAAATTGTATCCATTGACGATGGGGATGTATTTTTGATTATTATGTATAAAAATAATCATCTAGGGATCTTCAGAAGTTCTGTTATTCCCGAATCAATGACCTCCATTTGGGCACATTATTGACGGAGCTCACGACCATGATCCAGTGTGTGGCTCGGATGTGTCCCTCAAACACAAATACTGGTCAGTCTCATCCAAAATCCTAATGGCTCAGTTCCCTTGAGTGGGAGCGGCAAGGAACGCCCTGCATTTGAAAAACATTGAAGGCAGGTTCCGGGCCTGTGTCAGCGCATCAGTCAGGCTGGGTAGCCGCTATGGCCCAGGTGATTTTCCAGGGCTGCCTGGCTATTTAGAAAGGTATCACCACTACGCAGAAGAACGTCGGCTACTCTGCCCTCACTGGAAGACATTGCCAGCCCTCGTTACCTCAGCAGAGCCAGGGACATGATCAGGGACCCATGCCACCCTGGTCACAATCTGTTCCAGCTGCTGCTCTCTGGCAGACAGACGCTGTAAGTTTCCCACATCCGTTGGGACTCTAAACTTGGGGTAACACAACACAATCCCTTCTGTGTAATAACTTCGGGTGAGGTAATATGAATAGACATTAGGTACAAGGTGATCTGACACCTACATGCTGAATGAAGGTAAGTGAAAGACAGTGAGAGGTAAGAGATCCACTCAAGGGGTGGTGATGCAATGTATCCATAAAGGCAGAATTGTAAATTAAGAGTCTGGAGTCATAACTTGTAAAACTGTGTAAAAATGTCAGAGACACAAATGACATAGTGTAATATCATCAAATTTTATAATTTAATAAGTTTTTCATTTGGCATCATTCTAATGGCTAGATATTAAGTTATAATGAAAACTATGATACTTGGCCAAAACGTGATTTTCAGCGCATGAAACGCACGTTAAGCCAATAAAAACTGAAATATTCCCCTGCTGCGAAACAAACTGTCAGAGACATATAGTTACTGTGTATATAGTGTATTATCGTCCAATTCAAGTAAGTTTTTCATTTAGCATCATTCTAAGTGATAGAAATTAAGTTATAGTGAAAACTATCATACTCGGCCAAAACATGATTTTCAGCGCATGAAACGCACGTTAGCAATAAAAACTGAAATGTCCCCCTGCTGCGAAACAAACTGTCAGAGACACATAGTTACTGTGTATATAGTGTAAAATAGTCCAATTCAAGTAAGTTTTGCATTTAGCATCATTCTAAGTGATAGAAATTAAGTTATAGTGAAAACTATGATACTTGGCCAAAACGTGATTTTCAGCGCATGAAACGCACGTTAAGGCAATAAAAACTGAAATGTTCCCCTGCTGCGAAACAAACTGTCAGAGACACATAGTTACTGTGTATATAGTGTATTATTGTCCAATTCAAGTAAGTTTTTCATTTGGCATCATTCTAAGTGATAGAAATTAAGTTATAGTGAAAATTACTATACTTGGCCAAAACGTGATTTTCAGCGCATGAAACGCACGTTAAGGCAATAAAAACTGAAATGTTCCCCTGCTGCGAAACAAACTGCCAGAGGCACATAGTTACTGTGTCTATAGTGTAAAATCATCCAATTCAAGTAAGTATTGCATTTAGCATCATTCTAAGTGCTAGAAATTAAGTTATAGTGAAAACTATGATACTTGGCCAAAACGTGATTTTCAGCGCATGAAACGCACGTTAAGGCAATAAAAACTGAAATGTTCCCCTGCTGCGAAACAAACTGTCAGAGGCACATAGTTACTGTGTCTAAAGTGTAAAATCATCCAATTCAAGTAAGTATTGCATTTAGCATCATTCTAAGTGCTAGAAATTAAGTTATAGTGAAAACTATGATACTTGGCCAAAACGTGATTTTCAGCGCATGAAACGCACGTTAAGGCAATAAAAACTGAAATGTTCCCCTGCTGCGAAACAAACACTCAGAGGCACATAGTTACTGTGTATATAGTGTATAATTGTCCAATTCAAGTAAGTTTTTCATTTTGCATCATTCTAAGTGCTAGAAATTAAGTTATAGTGAAAACTATGATACTTGGCCAAAACGTGGTTTTCAGCGCATGAAATGCACATCAAGGCAATAAAAACTGAAATGTTCCCCCGCTGCGAAACAAACTGTCAGTGACACATAGTTACTGTGTATATAGTGTATAATCGTCCAAATTAAGTAGGTTTTTCATTTGATATCATTCTAAGTGATGAAAGTTAGGGTTAGGGTTAGGGTTAGGTTAAGTTATAGTGAAAACTATGATACTTGGCCAAAACATGATTTTCAGCGCATGAAACGCACATTAGGGCAAAAAAACTGAAATGTTTGTTAGGTCTGAAAATACAACTTCAGGAGCAGGCTAAGAAAGAGTGAGATAAATTTAAATAGAAAATATGTATGACCAGACTGCAAAGTGGACAGAGAGTTCCTACAGTGGGCTCCTGTTCACTGCGATGTTACTGCAACTCTAGTCGAATGACCAGTGAGTGTGTCTTAAATACAGGCAAAACTGACAGTTGTCCCTAAGACTTTGGACAGATACGTTTCAGTCATTTGCAGGGAAACAAGTAATTGATTAGTGTCGGGCCTGGAATCTGTAGTCAATGGTTTCCAGACGTAGGGTGTTCTTCGCTGTTCCTACCCTGGGGAATACCGCCATCATGATTTTGGAGGAGACTGACCGGTGTTTGTATTAGAGGGGGACATCCGAGCCCCAAACTGAATCATGGGGGAAGAAATCAAAGCTCCGTCGTTGACGCCTGGTGGGTAGATGTGGGTTGGCTTCGACAGTTGGAATCGAGTCTGCTGTTAGAACGTACGTGTGGTCGGATGCAGATGTAGGGACACAGAGCCCAGTTGTATTGGTGGGGATGATCATATATACTTGCCATTCGCAGAGCCACCATATTTGGTCCAGTACTGTCCATGATTGGGAAGAAATGTGTCTGATCTCGGCGCACCTGGTGACGTGAACTTGGTCCAAAGGGGTCTTCGGATCCGGTCCGCTGAAGTTGAAACAGGATGGATAACAGTCTGTTCGGTTGTTGCACTGGACATACGTTGCGGTATTGACTGTAGCTGCTAATGGTACTGCGACCATGGTATGTAGGCGGTCGAGCTTTGCTGGAAGGATTCTCTCAGATTACCCAGGATACAGTTGTAGGTGAGGTTGGCGAGTTCTTCGTTCTGTCGGTTGGACCATAGCTGTGGTTGGGCTACGGCAGTAGGCAAGAGGGAACAGACATAACAACTCATTGGTAGTGGCGCGGGCTGTGAGTGCGGTGTATCTGTACCAACTGTTCCTCATCATCGGGTTGTAGTCGTTTTCTTCCTGTGTTTGGACATGGGCGAGAATAAGGTGTATCTACTCAGGCTTAGGTGTTCCTGCCGGACGGATTTTGAGTAGGCGTGTGGCGGATGGTTGTACGAAGGGGTTCACACCAATCACTTTGGGGACCATGGCTGGACTAGTAGTGCGGATGGTGATAGTAAAGAGGGGGCCTTTTCCTGGTCGGTCCGGTCAGAGGCATAGGTTGATGCAGCCTTTTTGTTGGATATTGGTCGTAAGGTCTAGCATATGTTTACCATCTTTGATGGTGGTGGCTAACTTGGTGAAGTTAGCGGTCATGGTGGTAGCTTCTTTGGAAAGGGGCCATGTGATGGTTTTGTAGCCTGTATGGAGGAGGACCTGGTCCAAGGTGTCTGGCCAGACCATTCAGACTCTGGGAGCTTGTAGGTACCAATAAAAATAACTGGAGTCAGTCCTGTGTAATCCCAAGTGAGTAAGTTGTAGGCTGAGCAAAGGTACTTGAACGACGATTGGTGTCTTGGTTAATTGGATGCAGATCTGGGGGCCCCTGATCCTTTCCTGAACCAGCTAGTGGGGCATTCTCCTCCAGTGGGAGTGTACCAAGGTTCTGGTACGTTCCCCCCATGTGGTTGAACACAGAGCGGTGATGATGATGGCCAAAATCACACGGTGAGGTCCGTCCCAACGTGGAGAAGACCAGCACTTTCTTTTTATCACCTTGACGAGTACCAGGTCTCCTGGGGACAGGACCTCCTCTGTGGGAGACAGAGAAGATGTCGGCAGATTATTTTGCATTCATCACAGTTCTTTCTTGGAACATTTTGCATAACCACTTATTGAGGGATTCTGTTTCTCCTTTCTCTTTTACCACCAGATCTTTTTCCCACATTGTTAGTGGAAGATTCTGTCTTTCACTGCCTCAAATGGTGTGCATCCCTGTGCTGTTGGAATGATTCTCATGTACGTTTCTACCAGGCTCAGGCATTCTTGCCATGGTTTTCCTGTATCTTCCATGGTTTTTCTGAGTCTGAGTTTTACTGTTCTAATGGTTTGTTCGACGAGTCCAGCACTTTGGTTCAGTTTGATGAAATCCATGTTCAGAAGCTCGAAGGGATATGTTCCTGTTTGCCTTGTTCCATGCTTGGGTTGTTCATTGCCTTGAGAGTTGTGTCTACAGCAGTTTAGACAGTTTCTGCAAAATAATTGAGGTAAGTTTGGAGACCTCTGGGAACATGCATTGTTTGTTGTACTGTACTGATCATCCCTCCTGTTGAGACATGGCTCCTCCCATGGCTCAATTTGGCAATTACTTCAAACAATGATCGTGTCACGCATGGCTTGTTTTCTACTGCATAGAGTCCGTTCTTGTGTTGAGTGGCTCCTTCTGTTTCCCATTGCAGTTTCTCTTTTTCTGGGGAATGATTTTGCATTTCTCTTAGGAATTCAGCAGGGATTGGGCTGTGTCTTTCCACCGTCACGTCTTGTTCTAGGAATAGTCTACATGCCTCTGTCAGTGCCACTATTTCTGCGGCTTGTGCAGACCAGTCGCCGGGGAGTCGTCCTGTCTTGAGGTTGTCTTTTTGAGTCACCACGGCATATACGTTGTGTTTTTCTCCATCCAGGGTTTTTGATGATGATCCATCCCCATAGGCAATGTGTCCGGGGGGCAATGGGTTGTCCATTAGGTCAGTTGCATATACGTGGTTAATTATGATTCGTTGAGTGGGCAACTGTGAGAATTGGTTTAACCACTTGTCGTCCGGTCTCCCATGAACTTCTGGGTGACACGTAATGGCCATGTTTGTTGTTCCTGTCCTGGGGCTGCTGGGCAGATATCTTCAGACTGTTCTCTTAGACTTTCAGCTACCTTGGCAGAATCATTCCCGACAATGTCGAGAGAGTAGAAGCTGTTAGATGTGGTGGTGTGGAAGATATTTTTGGTCTGTAATTCCCTGGGTCGGAGGCCATTTTGGGTGGCCACTAGGCTTAGCCCAAGCTGGACCATGATATCTCGTCCCGGTAACTCTCCGATTTTCATTTTGCAGTCTGACAATAAACCCATCCCTTTTGTTGCTTTCTGACCCATATTAATCACTTACTTAATAGTTTAAACAACAATTATTTTCTAAATTACCTGAAATTGATCTCCACTTTGTGATTAACCCAATATCTCTGAACACACAAAGACCAAAAGTCCCTGACTTTGTCTTAGTTAAGTCCCTGACTCTATTAACAGACCAAGACTATAATGCCTTTGCTAATTCTTGTTCTACTTTCATTGGTCCCGGACCAATTGGTTTATTACCAGACTGCAAAGTGGACAGTGAGAGTTCCTACAGTAGGGTCCTGTTCAACGCGATGTTCCTGAAACTCTAGTCGAATGACCAGTGTGTGTGTCTTAAATACAGGAAAAACTGACAGTTGTCACTAGGACTTTGGACAGATACATTTCAGTCATTTGCAGGGCAAAAAGTAATTGATCAGTGTCAGACAGTTGAATATTTGTGCTGACATGTCACCCCAATCACAAGACTAAGATTGTTTATTCAGTCAGACAGTTGGGTGTTTATGCTGCTATGTCAGCCGTAAGGATGACTACAATGCTGTTATACTCACAAAAACTTATACAATATGAACAAGCATTTGCAAAGATACTTTGTCTAATCTTACATATTCCCCTGTTGCCAAAAAAACTGTCAGAGACACATAGTTACTGTGTATATAGTGTAAAATCGTCCAATTCAAGTAAGTTATCCATTTGGCATTATTCTCATTGCTAAAAATTAAGTTACAATGAAAACAATCATACTTGGCCAAAACGTGATTTTCAGGGTATGAAAAGTACATTAAGGCAATAAAAACTGAAAAGTTCCCCTGCTGCCAAACAAACTGTCAGAGACACATAGTTCCTGTGTATATAGTGTAAAATCGTCCTATCCATGTAAGTCTTTCATTGGCATCATTCTAGGTGATTCTGGAGCTATTTCCCACCATAAAAAGTGTCCAAAACAGGCATTTTGCGATTAAAATAGTGGTTGTATTAGAACCAGGCCCAGGCGATTCTGGTTGGTGTTTTTACCCTGAAATTGTGTCCAATGATGATAAGGATGTATTTTTGATTATTCTGTATAAAAATAATCATCTAGTGATGTTCAGAAGGGTGGATGTATTTTTACTATTCTGTCTAAAAATAAAGATCCAGGATGGTTCTAGGGGTATTTACTACCATAAATAGTCTCCAAAACATGCATTTTGTGATAAAAAATAGTAGTTGAAAAAATGAAAAAATGAAAATCAGACATAGGCATTGTCGTCATCATTGACTTGACAAAAAGCCTAGTAGTCATCATACCCTCAGCAGCGTATGACGAAATTGTATAGTGCTTCTCCACAAGTTCGTCTTCCCAGGCCAGACACATTTATGACATTTATTTATGACATATTCATACTTGTTAGCTCTCCGCCTTGAGCGCCATTTTGCGGCGACTGCAAGATGCCTCACCGATGCCAACAAGAATAAGTTGGATCACTTACCTCTCAGTCTTTATACTTACCCTCCCTCAGTCAGCCTTTGGAAGGCAGATCTGCGCCAAACGACCTTCCTGTTACTTCATTTCGACTTGACTTAATTTCATAGTAGGGATATGTGTAGTCGTCACGTCACGTGTTGCTGCAGGTTCAGAGACCTGATGGCTGTTGGGAAAAAGCTGTCCTTGAGCCTGTTTGTCCGTGCTTTGTAGGACCTGTAGCGTCTGCCAGATGGAAGCAACTGGAACAGGCCGTGTCCAGGGTGGTATGGGTCTCCAACAATAGACCCGGCTCTTCTAAGGTATCGGGGGTTGGCAATGTCTTCTAGTGATGGCAGAGAGCAGCCGACGATCTTCTGGGCAGTGTTTATCACCCTCTGTATGGCTTTTTTGTCTGCTGCCGTGCTTCCGGTATACCACACTGTAATGCCGTAAGTCAGGATGCTCTCCACAGTGGCTCTGTAGAAGGTTGCCAGAAGCTTGGTGTCCAATTTGTCCCTTCTCAGTACCCTGAGAAAGTGGAGTCGTTTCTGGGCCTTCTTTACTAACACTGTGGTGTTTGTAACAAAACATTTTGCGATAAAAATAGTGGTTGTATTAGAACAAGGCCCAATCGGTTCTGGTTGGTGTATTTACCCAGAATTTGTGTTGATTGAGTGGGTGGATGTAGTTTCACTATTTTCTATAAAAATAATGTTTCCCACCATAAACATTGTCCAAAACAGGCATTTTGCGATTAAAAAAGAGGTCGTATTAGAACCAGGCCCAGTCGGTTCTGGTTGGTGCTTCTACCCATAATTAGTGTTGAATGTGTAGATGGATGTATTTTCACTATTCTGTGTAAAAATAATGATCCAGGATGGTTCTGGAGCTATTTTCCCACCATAAACAGTGTCCAAAACAGGCATTCTGCGATTAAAATAGTGGTTGTATTAGAACCAGGCCCAGTCTGTTCTGGTTGGTGAATTTACCCGAAAAATTGTATCCATTGACGATGGGGATGTATTTTTGATTATTATGTATAAAAATAATCATCTAGGGATCTTCAGAAGTTCTGTTATTCCCGAATCAATGACCTCCATTTGGGCACATTATTGACGGAGCTCACGACCATGATCCAGTGTGTGGCTCGGATGTGTCCCTCAAACACAAATACTGGTCAGTCTCATCCAAAATCCTAATGGCTCAGTTCCCTTGAGTGGGAGCGGCAAGGAACGCCCTGCATTTGAAAAACATTGAAGGCAGGTTCCGGGCCTGTGTCAGCGCATCAGTCAGGCTGGGTAGCCGCTATGGCCCAGGTGATTTTCCAGGGCTGCCTGGCTATTTAGAAAGGTATCACCACTACGCAGAAGAACGTCGGCTACTCTGCCCTCACTGGAAGACATTGCCAGCCCTCGTTACCTCAGCAGAGCCAGGGACATGATCAGGGACCCATGCCACCCTGGTCACAATCTGTTCCAGCTGCTGCTCTCTGGCAGACAGACGCTGTAAGTTTCCCACATCCGTTGGGACTCTAAACTTGGGGTAACACAACACAATCCCTTCTGTGTAATAACTTCGGGTGAGGTAATATGAATAGACATTAGGTACAAGGTGATCTGACACCTACATGCTGAATGAAGGTAAGTGAAAGACAGTGAGAGGTAAGAGATCCACTCAAGGGGTGGTGATGCAATGTATCCATAAAGGCAGAATTGTAAATTAAGAGTCTGGAGTCATAACTTGTAAAACTGTGTAAAAATGTCAGAGACACAAATGACATAGTGTAATATCATCAAATTTTATAATTTAATAAGTTTTTCATTTGGCATCATTCTAATGGCTAGATATTAAGTTATAATGAAAACTATGATACTTGGCCAAAACGTGATTTTCAGCGCATGAAACGCACGTTAAGCCAATAAAAACTGAAATATTCCCCTGCTGCGAAACAAACTGTCAGAGACATATAGTTACTGTGTATATAGTGTATTATCGTCCAATTCAAGTAAGTTTTTCATTTAGCATCATTCTAAGTGATAGAAATTAAGTTATAGTGAAAACTATCATACTCGGCCAAAACATGATTTTCAGCGCATGAAACGCACGTTAGCAATAAAAACTGAAATGTCCCCCTGCTGCGAAACAAACTGTCAGAGACACATAGTTACTGTGTATATAGTGTAAAATAGTCCAATTCAAGTAAGTTTTGCATTTAGCATCATTCTAAGTGATAGAAATTAAGTTATAGTGAAAACTATGATACTTGGCCAAAACGTGATTTTCAGCGCATGAAACGCACGTTAAGGCAATAAAAACTGAAATGTTCCCCTGCTGCGAAACAAACTGTCAGAGACACATAGTTACTGTGTATATAGTGTATTATTGTCCAATTCAAGTAAGTTTTTCATTTGGCATCATTCTAAGTGATAGAAATTAAGTTATAGTGAAAATTACTATACTTGGCCAAAACGTGATTTTCAGCGCATGAAACGCACGTTAAGGCAATAAAAACTGAAATGTTCCCCTGCTGCGAAACAAACTGCCAGAGGCACATAGTTACTGTGTCTATAGTGTAAAATCATCCAATTCAAGTAAGTATTGCATTTAGCATCATTCTAAGTGCTAGAAATTAAGTTATAGTGAAAACTATGATACTTGGCCAAAACGTGATTTTCAGCGCATGAAACGCACGTTAAGGCAATAAAAACTGAAATGTTCCCCTGCTGCGAAACAAACTGTCAGAGGCACATAGTTACTGTGTCTAAAGTGTAAAATCATCCAATTCAAGTAAGTATTGCATTTAGCATCATTCTAAGTGCTAGAAATTAAGTTATAGTGAAAACTATGATACTTGGCCAAAACGTGATTTTCAGCGCATGAAACGCACGTTAAGGCAATAAAAACTGAAATGTTCCCCTGCTGCGAAACAAACACTCAGAGGCACATAGTTACTGTGTATATAGTGTATAATTGTCCAATTCAAGTAAGTTTTTCATTTTGCATCATTCTAAGTGCTAGAAATTAAGTTATAGTGAAAACTATGATACTTGGCCAAAACGTGGTTTTCAGCGCATGAAATGCACATCAAGGCAATAAAAACTGAAATGTTCCCCCGCTGCGAAACAAACTGTCAGTGACACATAGTTACTGTGTATATAGTGTATAATCGTCCAAATTAAGTAGGTTTTTCATTTGATATCATTCTAAGTGATGAAAGTTAGGGTTAGGGTTAGGGTTAGGTTAAGTTATAGTGAAAACTATGATACTTGGCCAAAACATGATTTTCAGCGCATGAAACGCACATTAGGGCAAAAAAACTGAAATGTTTGTTAGGTCTGAAAATACAACTTCAGGAGCAGGCTAAGAAAGAGTGAGATAAATTTAAATAGAAAATATGTATGACCAGACTGCAAAGTGGACAGAGAGTTCCTACAGTGGGCTCCTGTTCACTGCGATGTTACTGCAACTCTAGTCGAATGACCAGTGAGTGTGTCTTAAATACAGGCAAAACTGACAGTTGTCCCTAAGACTTTGGACAGATACGTTTCAGTCATTTGCAGGGAAACAAGTAATTGATTAGTGTCGGGCCTGGAATCTGTAGTCAATGGTTTCCAGACGTAGGGTGTTCTTCGCTGTTCCTACCCTGGGGAATACCGCCATCATGATTTTGGAGGAGACTGACCGGTGTTTGTATTAGAGGGGGACATCCGAGCCCCAAACTGAATCATGGGGGAAGAAATCAAAGCTCCGTCGTTGACGCCTGGTGGGTAGATGTGGGTTGGCGTCGACAGTTGGAATCGAGTCTGCTGTTAGAACGTACGTGTGGTCGGATGCAGATGTAGGGACACAGAGCCCAGTTGTATTGGTGGGGATGATCATATATACTTGCCATTCGCAGAGCCACCATATTTGGTCCAGTACTGTCCATGATTGGGAAGAAATGTGTCTGATCTCGGCGCACCTGGTGACGTGAACTTGGTCCAAAGGGGTCTTCGGATCCGGTCCGCTGAAGTTGAAACAGGATGGATAACAGTCTGTTCGGTTGTTGCACTGGACATACGTTGCGGTATTGACTGTAGCTGCTAATGGTACTGCGACCATGGTATGTAGGCGGTCGAGCTTTGCTGGAAGGATTCTCTCAGATTACCCAGGATACAGTTGTAGGTGAGGTTGGCGAGTTCTTCGTTCTGTCGGTTGGACCATAGCTGTGGTTGGGCTACGGCAGTAGGCAAGAGGGAACAGACATAACAACTCATTGGTAGTGGCGCGGGCTGTGAGTGCGGTGTATCTGTACCAACTGTTCCTCATCATCGGGTTGTAGTCGTTTTCTTCCTGTGTTTGGACATGGGCGAGAATAAGGTGTATCTACTCAGGCTTAGGTGTTCCTGCCGGACGGATTTTGAGTAGGCGTGTGGCGGATGGTTGTACGAAGGGGTTCACACCAATCACTTTGGGGACCATGGCTGGACTAGTAGTGCGGATGGTGATAGTAAAGAGGGGGCCTTTTCCTGGTCGGTCCGGTCAGAGGCATAGGTTGATGCAGCCTTTTTGTTGGATATTGGTCGTAAGGTCTAGCATATGTTTACCATCTTTGATGGTGGTGGCTAACTTGGTGAAGTTAGCGGTCATGGTGGTAGCTTCTTTGGAAAGGGGCCATGTGATGGTTTTGTAGCCTGTATGGAGGAGGACCTGGTCCAAGGTGTCTGGCCAGACCATTCAGACTCTGGGAGCTTGTAGGTACCAATAAAAATAACTGGAGTCAGTCCTGTGTAATCCCAAGTGAGTAAGTTGTAGGCTGAGCAAAGGTACTTGAACGACGATTGGTGTCTTGGTTAATTGGATGCAGATCTGGGGGCCCCTGATCCTTTCCTGAACCAGCTAGTGGGGCATTCTCCTCCAGTGGGAGTGTACCAAGGTTCTGGTACGTTCCCCCCATGTGGTTGAACACAGAGCGGTGATGATGATGGCCAAAATCACACGGTGAGGTCCGTCCCAACGTGGAGAAGACCAGCACTTTCTTTTTATCACCTTGACGAGTACCAGGTCTCCTGGGGACAGGACCTCCTCTGTGGGAGACAGAGAAGATGTCGGCAGATTATTTTGCATTCATCACAGTTCTTTCTTGGAACATTTTGCATAACCACTTATTGAGGGATTCTGTTTCTCCTTTCTCTTTTACCACCAGATCTTTTTCCCACATTGTTAGTGGAAGATTCTGTCTTTCACTGCCTCAAATGGTGTGCATCCCTGTGCTGTTGGAATGATTCTCATGTACGTTTCTACCAGGCTCAGGCATTCTTGCCATGGTTTTCCTGTATCTTCCATGGTTTTTCTGAGTCTGAGTTTTACTGTTCTAATGGTTTGTTCGACGAGTCCAGCACTTTGGTTCAGTTTGATGAAATCCATGTTCAGAAGCTCGAAGGGATATGTTCCTGTTTGCCTTGTTCCATGCTTGGGTTGTTCATTGCCTTGAGAGTTGTGTCTACAGCAGTTTAGACAGTTTCTGCAAAATAATTGAGGTAAGTTTGGAGACCTCTGGGAACATGCATTGTTTGTTGTACTGTACTGATCATCCCTCCTGTTGAGACATGGCTCCTCCCATGGCTCAATTTGGCAATTACTTCAAACAATGATCGTGTCACGCATGGCTTGTTTTCTACTGCATAGAGTCCGTTCTTGTGTTGAGTGGCTCCTTCTGTTTCCCATTGCAGTTTCTCTTTTTCTGGGGAATGATTTTGCATTTCTCTTAGGAATTCAGCAGGGATTGGGCTGTGTCTTTCCACCGTCACGTCTTGTTCTAGGAATAGTCTACATGCCTCTGTCAGTGCCACTATTTCTGCGGCTTGTGCAGACCAGTCGCCGGGGAGTCGTCCTGTCTTGAGGTTGTCTTTTTGAGTCACCACGGCATATACGTTGTGTTTTTCTCCATCCAGGGTTTTTGATGATGATCCATCCCCATAGGCAATGTGTCCGGGGGGCAATGGGTTGTCCATTAGGTCAGTTGCATATACGTGGTTAATTATGATTCGTTGAGTGGGCAACTGTGAGAATTGGTTTAACCACTTGTCGTCCGGTCTCCCATGAACTTCTGGGTGACACGTAATGGCCATGTTTGTTGTTCCTGTCCTGGGGCTGCTGGGCAGATATCTTCAGACTGTTCTCTTAGACTTTCAGCTACCTTGGCAGAATCATTCCCGACAATGTCGAGAGAGTAGAAGCTGTTAGATGTGGTGGTGTGGAAGATATTTTTGGTCTGTAATTCCCTGGGTCGGAGGCCATTTTGGGTGGCCACTAGGCTTAGCCCAAGCTGGACCATGATATCTCGTCCCGGTAACTCTCCGATTTTCATTTTGCAGTCTGACAATAAACCCATCCCTTTTGTTGCTTTCTGACCCATATTAATCACTTACTTAATAGTTTAAACAACAATTATTTTCTAAATTACCTGAAATTGATCTCCACTTTGTGATTAACCCAATATCTCTGAACACACAAAGACCAAAAGTCCCTGACTTTGTCTTAGTTAAGTCCCTGACTCTATTAACAGACCAAGACTATAATGCCTTTGCTAATTCTTGTTCTACTTTCATTGGTCCCGGACCAATTGGTTTATTACCAGACTGCAAAGTGGACAGTGAGAGTTCCTACAGTAGGGTCCTGTTCAACGCGATGTTCCTGAAACTCTAGTCGAATGACCAGTGTGTGTGTCTTAAATACAGGAAAAACTGACAGTTGTCACTAGGACTTTGGACAGATACATTTCAGTCATTTGCAGGGCAAAAAGTAATTGATCAGTGTCAGACAGTTGAATATTTGTGCTGACATGTCACCCCAATCACAAGACTAAGATTGTTTATTCAGTCAGACAGTTGGGTGTTTATGCTGCTATGTCAGCCGTAAGGATGACTACAATGCTGTTATACTCACAAAAACTTATACAATATGAACAAGCATTTGCAAAGATACTTTGTCTAATCTTACATATTCCCCTGTTGCCAAAAAAACTGTCAGAGACACATAGTTACTGTGTATATAGTGTAAAATCGTCCAATTCAAGTAAGTTATCCATTTGGCATTATTCTCATTGCTAAAAATTAAGTTACAATGAAAACAATCATACTTGGCCAAAACGTGATTTTCAGGGTATGAAAAGTACATTAAGGCAATAAAAACTGAAAAGTTCCCCTGCTGCCAAACAAACTGTCAGAGACACATAGTTCCTGTGTATATAGTGTAAAATCGTCCTATCCATGTAAGTCTTTCATTGGCATCATTCTAGGTGATTCTGGAGCTATTTCCCACCATAAAAAGTGTCCAAAACAGGCATTTTGCGATTAAAATAGTGGTTGTATTAGAACCAGGCCCAGGCGATTCTGGTTGGTGTTTTTACCCTGAAATTGTGTCCAATGATGATAAGGATGTATTTTTGATTATTCTGTATAAAAATAATCATCTAGTGATGTTCAGAAGTTTTGTTACGCCCGAATCAATGACCTCAATTTGGGCACTTTATTTACAAGTGGTGGTTTTTAAGAACCAGGCCCAGTCGGTTCTGGTTGGTGCTTTTACCCAGATATAGTATCCATTGTGTGGGTAGATGTATTTTCACTATTCTGTCTAAAAATAAAGATCCAGGACAGTTCCGGGGCTATTTCCCTCCATAAATAGTGTCCAAAACATGCATTTTGCGATACAAAATAGTGGCTGCATTATAACAGGGTCCAGTCGGTTCTGGTGGGTGTTTGTATACGAAACTTGTGTCCAATTATGATGGGGATGTATACTTGACTATTCTGTATAGAAGTAATCATCTAGCGATGTTCAGAAGTTCTGTTATGCCCGAATGAATTACTTTCATTTGGTCACTTTATTTACAAGTGGTGGTTTAGAAACAGGCCCAGTCGGTTTTGGTTGGTGCTTTTACCCAGAATTTGTGTTTATTGTGTGAGTGGATGTATTTTCACTATTTTGTATAACAATAATGATCCAGGATGATTCTGGAGCTATTTCCCACCACAAACAGTGTCCAAAACAGGCATTTTGCGGTTAAAGTAGTGGTTGTATTAGAACCACGCCCAGTCGGTTCTGGTTCGTGTTTTTACCCAGAAATTGTGTCCAATGATTATGGGGATGTATTTTTTATTATTCTTTATAAAAATAATATTCTAGGGATGTTCAGAAGTTCTGTTATGCCCTAATCAATGACCTCAATTTGGGCACTTTATTTACAAGTGGTTGTTTGGAACCAGGCCCAGTCGGTTCTGGTTGGTGCTTTACCCACAATTAGTGTCGATTGTGTGGGTTTGATGTATTTTCACTATTCTCTGTAAGAATAAAGATCCAGGGATGTTCTGAGACTATTTCCCACCAGAAATAGTGTCAAAAACATGCATTTTGCGACAAAAATAGTGGTTGTATTAGAACCAGGCCCAGTCGGTTCTGGTTTGTGTATACCCCCTTAACGTGTGTCCAATAGGAATGGGGTTGTATTTTTGACTATTCTGTATAAAAATTATCATCTAGGGATGTTCAGAAGTTCTTCTATGCCCGAATAAATGACCTCCATTTGGGCACTTTATTTTGCATGTTGGTTGTAGTAGAACCAAGCCCAGTCGGTTCTGGTTGGTGCTTTTACCCAGAGTTAGTGTTGATTGTGTAGGTGGATGTATTTTCACTATTCTGTCTAAAAATAAAGATCCAGGATGGTTCTAGGGGTATTTACTACCATAAATAGTCTCCAAAACATGCATTTTGTGATAAAAAATAGTAGTTGAAAAAATGAAAAAATGAAAATCAGACATAGGCATTGTCGTCATCATTGACTTGACAAAAAGCCTAGTAGTCATCATACCCTCAGCAGCGTATGACGAAATTGTATAGTGCTTCTCCACAAGTTCGTCTTCCCAGGCCAGACACATTTATGACATTTATTTATGACATATTCATACTTGTTAGCTCTCCGCCTTGAGCGCCATTTTGCGGCGACTGCAAGATGCCTCACCGATGCCAACAAGAATAAGTTGGATCACTTACCTCTCAGTCTTTATACTTACCCTCCCTCAGTCAGCCTTTGGAAGGCAGATCTGCGCCAAACGACCTTCCTGTTACTTCATTTCGACTTGACTTAATTTCATAGTAGGGATATGTGTAGTCGTCACGTCACGTGTTGCTGCAGGTTCAGAGACCTGATGGCTGTTGGGAAAAAGCTGTCCTTGAGCCTGTTTGTCCGTGCTTTGTAGGACCTGTAGCGTCTGCCAGATGGAAGCAACTGGAACAGGCCGTGTCCAGGGTGGTATGGGTCTCCAACAATAGACCCGGCTCTTCTAAGGTATCGGGGGTTGGCAATGTCTTCTAGTGATGGCAGAGAGCAGCCGACGATCTTCTGGGCAGTGTTTATCACCCTCTGTATGGCTTTTTTGTCTGCTGCCGTGCTTCCGGTATACCACACTGTAATGCCGTAAGTCAGGATGCTCTCCACAGTGGCTCTGTAGAAGGTTGCCAGAAGCTTGGTGTCCAATTTGTCCCTTCTCAGTACCCTGAGAAAGTGGAGTCGTTTCTGGGCCTTCTTTACTAACACTGTGGTGTTTGTGGACCAGGAGAGCCTATCCGTGACGTGGACTCCCAGAAATTTGAAGGATTGGACCCTGTCTACACATACTCCGTTAATGAGGAGTGGGGCCAGGTCTGTGCTGCACTTGCGAAAGTCCAGGATTATTTCTTTAGTCTTTGCGGTATTTAGTGTAAGATTGTTCGCCGAGCACCAAGAAGACAGTTTGTCGACCTCGTCTCTGTAAGCTGACTCATCCCCGCCTGAGATGAGTCCGATCACAGTGGTGTCATCGGCGAATTTGATGATAGAGTTTGACTGGTGGGCTGGTGTGCAGTCGTATGTGTACAAGGAGTACAGGACAGGACTCAGTACACAGCCTTGTGGTGAGCCAGTGTTCAGTGTAATGGCGGAAGAGAGGTGTGGACCCATTCTGACAGTTTGTGGTCGACCAGTCAAGAAGTTCTTTACCCAGCAGCAGATTGAAGAGGATAGTCCAAGGTGGTAGAGTTTGTCCTTCAGGATGTCCGGCTTGATGGTGTTAAAGGCTGAGCTATAGTCTATGAAAAGCATCGTCACATAGTTCCCCCGGTGCTCCAGGTGGCTCAGTGCTGTGTGAAGAGCCACAGCGATAGCATCCTCAGTGGACCTGTTTTCTCTATAAGCAAACTGGTGAGGGTCAACTGAGGGGGGGATTGTCCTTCTGATGTGTCGGGCCACCAACTTTTCAAAGCACTTCATGATCACAGGCGTGAGAGCAACAGGCCTGTAATCGTTCAAGCTGCAGATGGTTGGCCTTTTTGGGGACAGGAATGATGGTGGCAGATTTTAGGCAGGCAGGAACGATGGATAGTTGCATTATAACTGGTTAGTCTCGGTTCTGGTTGCTGTTTATATCCGAAACTTGTGTCCAAAGAGGATGGGGATGTATATTTTACTATTCTGTTTAAAAATAATCATGTAGGGATGTTTTGGGGCTTTTTTTACACAAGAATCAAAAACCTCCAATGGATCTTTATTTTGCACGGTGGTTGAATTAGAACCGGGCCCAGTCGGTTCTGGTTGCCGCTTTTACCCAGATTTAGTGTCAATTGTGTGGATGGATGCATTTTCACTATTATGTGTAAAATTAAAGATGCAGGGATGTTCTGGGAATATTTCACACCGTCAATAGTGTCCAAAACATTTTGCGATAAAAATAGTGGTTGTATTAGAACAAGGCCCAATCGGTTCTGGTTGGTGTATTTACCCAGAATTTGTGTTGATTGAGTGGGTGGATGTAGTTTCACTATTTTCTATAAAAATAATGTTTCCCACCATAAACATTGTCCAAAACAGGCATTTTGCGATTAAAAAAGAGGTCGTATTAGAACCAGGCCCAGTCGGTTCTGGTTGGTGCTTCTACCCATAATTAGTGTTGAATGTGTAGATGGATGTATTTTCACTATTCTGTGTAAAAATAATGATCCAGGATGGTTCTGGAGCTATTTTCCCACCATAAACAGTGTCCAAAACAGGCATTCTGCGATTAAAATAGTGGTTGTATTAGAACCAGGCCCAGTCTGTTCTGGTTGGTGAATTTACCCGAAAAATTGTATCCATTGACGATGGGGATGTATTTTTGATTATTATGTATAAAAATAATCATCTAGGGATCTTCAGAAGTTCTGTTATTCCCGAATCAATGACCTCCATTTGGGCACATTATTGACGGAGCTCACGACCATGATCCAGTGTGTGGCTCGGATGTGTCCCTCAAACACAAATACTGGTCAGTCTCATCCAAAATCCTAATGGCTCAGTTCCCTTGAGTGGGAGCGGCAAGGAACGCCCTGCATTTGAAAAACATTGAAGGCAGGTTCCGGGCCTGTGTCAGCGCATCAGTCAGGCTGGGTAGCCGCTATGGCCCAGGTGATTTTCCAGGGCTGCCTGGCTATTTAGAAAGGTATCACCACTACGCAGAAGAACGTCGGCTACTCTGCCCTCACTGGAAGACATTGCCAGCCCTCGTTACCTCAGCAGAGCCAGGGACATGATCAGGGACCCATGCCACCCTGGTCACAATCGGTTCCAGCTGCTGCTCTCTGGCAGACAGACGCTGTAAGTTTCCCACATCCGTTGGGACTCTAAACTTGGGGTAACACAACACAATCCCTTCTGTGTAATAACTTCGGGTGAGGTAATATGAATAGACATTAGGTACAAGGTGATCTGACACCTACATGCTGAATGAAGGTAAGTGAAAGACAGTGAGAGGTAAGAGATCCACTCAAGGGGTGGTGATGCAATGTATCCATAAAGGCAGAATTGTAAATTAAGAGTCTGGAGTCATAACTTGTAAAACTGTGTAAAAATGTCAGAGACACAAATGACATAGTGTAATATCATCAAATTTTATAATTTAATAAGTTTTTCATTTGGCATCATTCTAATGGCTAGATATTAAGTTATAATGAAAACTATGATACTTGGCCAAAACGTGATTTTCAGCGCATGAAACGCACGTTAAGCCAATAAAAACTGAAATGTTCCCCTGCTGCGAAACAAACTGTCAGAGACACATAGTTACTGCGTATATAGTGTATAATTGTCCAATTCAAGTAAGTTTTTCATTTGGCATCATTCTAAGTGATATAAATTAAGTTATAGTGAAAATTATGATACTTGGCCAAAACGTGATTTTCAGCGCATGAAACGCACGTTAAGGCATTAAAAACTGAAATATTCCCCTGCTGCGAAACAAACTGTCAAAGACATATAGTTACTGTGTATATAGTGTATTATCGTCCAATTCAAGTAAGTTTTTCATTTAGCATCATTCTAAGTGATAGAAATTAAGTTATAGTGAAAACTATCATACTCGGCCAAAACATGATTTTCAGCGCATGAAACGCACGTTAGCAATAAAAACTGAAATGTCCCCCTGCTGCGAAACAAACTGTCAGAGACACATAGTTACTGTGTATATAGTGTATTATTGTCCAATTCAAGTAAGTTTTTCATTTGGCATCATTCTAAGTGCTAGAAATTAAGTTATAGTGAAAATTATGATACTTGGCCAAAACGTGATTTTCAGCGCATGAAACGCACGTTAAGGCAATAAAAACTGAAATGTTCCCCTGCTGCGAAACAAACTGCCAGAGGCACATAGTTACTGTGTCTATAGTGTAAAATCATCCAATTCAAGTAAGTATTGCATTTAGCATCATTCTAAGTGCTAGAAATTAAGTTATAGTGAAAACTATGATACTTGGCCAAAACGTGATTTTCAGCGCATGAAACGCACGTTAAGGCAATAAAAACTGAAATGTTCCCCTGCTGCGAAACAAACTGTCAGAGGCACATAGTTACTGTGTCTAAAGTGTAAAATCATCCAATTCAAGTAAGTATTGCATTTAGCATCATTCTAAGTGCTAGAAATTAAGTTATAGTGAAAACTATGATACTTGGCCAAAACGTGATTTTCAGCGCATGAAACGCACGTTAAGGCAATAAAAACTGAAATGTTCCCCTGCTGCGAAACAAACACTCAGAGGCACATAGTTACTGTGTATATAGTGTATAATTGTCCAATTCAAGTAAGTTTTTCATTTTGCATCATTCTAAGTGCTAGAAATTAAGTTATAGTGAAAACTATGATACTTGGCCAAAACGTGATTTTCAGCGCATGAAATGCACATTAAGGCAATAAAAACTGAAATGTTCCCCCGCTGCGAAACAAACTGTCAGTGACACATAGTTACTGTGTATATAGTGTATAATCGTCCAAATTAAGTAGGTTTTTCATTTGATATCATTCTAAGTGATGAAAGTTAGGGTTAGGGTTAGGGTTAGGTTAAGTTATAGTGAAAACTATGATACTTGGCCAAAACATGATTTTCAGCGCATGAAACGCACATTAGGGCAAAAAAACTGAAATGTTTGTTAGGTCTGAAAATACAACTTCAGGAGCAGGCTAAGAAAGAGTGAGATAAATTTAAATAGAAAATATGTATGACCAGACTGCAAAGTGGACAGAGAGTTCCTACAGTGGGCTCCTGTTCACTGCGATGTTACTGCAACTCTAGTCGAATGACCAGTGAGTGTGTCTTAAATACAGGCAAAACTGACAGTTGTCCCTAAGACTTTGGACAGATACGTTTCAGTCATTTGCAGGGCAACAAGTAATTGATTAGTGTCGGGCCTGGAATCTGTAGTCAATGGTTTCCAGACGTAGGGTGTTCTTCGCTGTTCCTACCCTGGGGAATACCGCCATCATGATTTTGGAGGAGACTGACCGGTGTTTGTATTAGAGGGGGACATCCGAGCCCCAAACTGAATCATGGGGGAAGAAATCAAAGCTCCGTCGTTGACGCCTGGTGGGTAGATGTGGGTTGGCGTCGACAGTTGGAATCGAGTCTGCTGTTAGAACGTACGTGTGGTCGGATGCAGATGTAGGGACACAGAGCCCAGTTGTATTGGTGGGGATGATCATATACACTTGCCATTTGCAGAGCCACCATATTTGGTCCAGTACTGTCCATGATTGGGAAGGAATGTGTCTGATCTCGGCGCACCTGGTGACGTGAACTTGGTCCAAAGGGGTCTTCGGATCCGGTCCGCTGAAGTTGAAACAGGATGGATAACAGTCTGTTCGGTTGTTGCACTGGACATACGTTGCGGTATTGACTGTAGCTGCTAATGGTACTGCGACCATGGTATGTAGGCGGTCGAGCTTTGCTGGAAGGATTCTCTCAGATTACCCAGGATACAGTTGTAGGTGAGGTTGGCGAGTTCTTCGTTCTGTCGGTTGGACCATAGCTGTGGTTGGGCTACGGCAGTAGGCAAGAGGGAACAGACATAACAACTCATTGGTTGTGGCGCGGGCTGTGAGTGCGGTGTATCTGTACCAACTGTTCCTCATCATCGGGTTGTAGTCGTTTTCTTCCTGTGTTTGGACATGGGCGAGAATAAGGTGTATCTACTCAGGCTTAGGTGTTCCTGCCGGACGGATTTTGAGTAGGCGTGTGGCGGATGGTTGTACGAAGGGGTTCACACCAATCACTTTGGGGACCATGGCTGGACTAGTAGTGCGGATGGTGATAGTAAAGAGGGGGCCTTTTCCTGGTCGGTCCGGTCAGAGGCATAGGTTGATGCAGCCTTTTTGTTGGATATTGGTCGTAAGGTCTAGCATATGTTTACCATCTTTGATGGTGGTGGCTAACTTGGTGAAGTTAGCGGTCATGGTGGTAGCTTCTTTGGAAAGGGGCCATGTGATGGTTTTGTAGCCTGTATGGAGGAGGACCTGGTCCAAGGTGTCTGGCCAGACCACTCAGACTCTGGGAGCTTGTAGGTACCAATAAAAATAACTGGAGTCAGTCCTGTGTAATCCCAAGTGAGTAAGCTGTAGGCTGAGCAAAGGGACTTGAACGACGATTGGTGTCTTGGTTGATGGGATGCAGATCTGGGGGGCCCTGATCGTTTCCTGAACAAGCTAGTGGGGCATTCTCCTCCAGTGGGAGTGTACCAAGGTTCTGGTACGTTCCCCCCATGTGGTTGAACACAGAGCGGTGATGATGATGGCCAAAATCACACGGTGAGGTCTGTCCCAACGTGGAGAAGACCAGCACTTTCTTTTTATCACCTTGACGAGTACCAGGTCTCCTGGGGACAGGACCTCCTCTGTGGGAGACAGAGAAGATGTCGGCAGATTATTTTGCATTCATCACAGTTCTTTCTTGGAACATTTTGCATAACCACTTAGTGAGGGATTCTGTTTCTCTTTTCTCTTCTACCACCAGATCTTTTTCCCACATTGTTCAGTGGAAGGGTCTGTCTTTCACTGCCTCAAATGGTGTGCATCTCTGTGCTGTTGGAATGATTCTCATGTACGTTTCTACCAGGCTCAGGCATTCTTGCCATCGTTTTCCTGTATCTTCCATGGTTTTTCTGAGTCTGAGTTTTACTGTTCTAATGGTTTGTTCGACGAGTCCAGCACTTTGGTTCAGTTTGATGAAATCCATGTTCAGAAGCTCGAAGGGATATGTTCCTGTTTGCCTTGTTCCATGCTTGGGTCGTTCATTGCCTTGAGAGTTGTGTCTACAGCAGTTTAGACAGTTTCTGCAAAAAAATTGAAGTAAGTTTGGAGACCTCTGGGAACATGCATTGTTTGTTGTACTGTACTGATCATCCCTTCTGTTGAGACATGGCTCCTCCCATGGCTCAATTTGGCAATTACTTCAAACAATGATCGTGGGACGCATGGCTTGTTTTCTACTGCATAGAGTCCGTTCTTGTGTTGAGTGGCTCCTTTTGTTTCCCATTGCAGTTTCTCTTTTTCTGGGGCATGATTTTGCATTTCTCTTAGGAATTCAGCAGGGATTGGGCTGTGTCTTTCCACCGTCACGTCTTGTTCTAGGAATAGTCTACATGCCTCTGTCAGTGCCACTATTTCTGCGGCTTGTGCAGACCAGTCGCCGGGGAGTCGTCCTGTCTTGAGGTTGTCTTTTTGAGTCACCACGGCATATACGTTGTGTTTTTCTCCATCCAGGGTTTTTGATGATGATCCATCCCCATAGGCAATGTGTCCGGGGGGCAATGGGTTGTCCATTAGGTCATTTGCATATACGTGGTTAATTAGGATTCGTTGAGTGGTGAAGAATATGACATATTTTACTCATTCTTTTTAGTATAGCTGTTTCATTTTGATATCATATTTTACTCATTCTTTTGAGTATAGCTGTTTCATTTTGATATCATATTTTACTCATTCTTTTTAGTATAGCTGTTTCATTTTGATATCACATTTTACTCATTCCTTTTGTTGTGGCGGTCTTGTTTTAGAGTCGCCACTGGTTCCCAACTCAAATACAATATGAACAGAAGGATGGGTCTGAGACTCCTCAACTATAATGTTAACAAAAGGCTCTTCCTGAGATTCTTATTTCAAGGTGGGATCCACACTGATAAGAGACCAGATGGAGGACTTCAAAGGGCAGAGGAACAAAGAGCAGGGCGGAGGGTCGGGACTTTATAGGACCAGCGGAGACAGAGGTCTGGATGATGTGGATTCAAGGCTGGAAGATGTGGAGCCCAGAGAAACCCCCCCTCACAGCAGCCCTGGACCAGCCCACATCTCATTATTAATCAGCGAATGAATATGCATTTTTGTTGGACTATAACTGGGCAAACGCGGGTTTTGACAATGTCTTTTCCATCCTCCGCTTTGGGACATAAACACTCAGCGGGCTTATTCTATGGGAGGGAGACCCGGAGCTCTGTATGAATCAATTTGAATGGAATAAATCATCTGTGGATAAACTCGCTCAACCCTGGTTTGTCTCCTCCGATGCTGAACACGCTCCATTGTTAGACTGGAGACTACAGAGTTAAGGAATTGGAGTCAGGTAAAATATTTATAGTCTAACAGTTTTGGTGACCCAGTCCGTGAGTCGGTTGCGTAGACAGATAGGGGTTAAGGCCGATAACTCCGTCCGTGAACCAGGGAGGAGACTGCGTAGACATATGGGTTAAGGCCAGCCGCGGACTCTAAAACACGTCGGCGAACGTGGAGTCGCGGTTATCGAAACACGTCAGCGAACGTGGGAATAAGGAAAAGTTAAACACGTCAGCGAACGTGGGAATAAGGAAAAGTTAAAACACGTCAGCGAACGTGGGAATAAGGAAAAGTTAACCACGTCAGCGAACGTGAGGGAGCGCCGGCGAGCGTGAGACCTTTCTCTTGGGACTTCTCCGACAGGCGCCTGATCAACTGAAAGGTAAGCAGAATACCTATTACTGAAACGTTAAAATTCTGCTATTGGATTTTTAAATTATGGAGAAGTGACTATAGAAAGGGGATATCGGGAATAGGAGATTCCGAAAAGGTTGTAATATACCTAGAGTCGGAATTGATGACGATCCCAGAACGGTCGTTTTGAGATAGAGAAAACGGTCGTATGAAACAAAGGAACAAGAGATTCCGGAAAGAGTTGTATGCAGGAGTTATTTTAAAGTCTTCAGCAGGGAAACGACTGGGTCCACAGATGTTTGATTCCTAGAATTGATTCTAAAAAAAAAAAAAAAAAAAAGTAACAATAATTCCTAGAATTGAACATACTAAAATTCCAAATTTATCCGGAGACTTGATCTAGATTGAATTGGTGAAAATGGAAGGATGTGAGAGTGCGGGAGAATGTGGAGAATGGAATGAATTGACAATTTTGTATGCAGATGTGGAAGCACAGGTTCTGAGTGGTGTTCAAGTTAAAAAAACAACCAAAAATAAGACGCGAGTTGGTGAAACAATTTAGTACTTTAAAAGAAAATGTACATTTTGTAGGTCAAAAGCATGAATGGAATATGAATAACTTGTCCATTGCTTTGCGGAAAGTAGAGCATGACGCCACAGCTAAGGAGGTGGAACTCCGAAGGAGAAAAGAGGAGGTGTGGAGGTGGAGGCGGGGGTCGATACTGAGAAAGGAGGAGGAGTTGGAACAGCATAGATTGGCAATACACAACCTGGTAATTGCGTCAATAGCTTTGGCTGCGGTGAGGGCCCCCACCTAGATCGAACCAACTTTGACTCTTGTACCTTCAGCGCCTCCACTGAATAATAAAGCTCCATTAAAACCTCACGGTATACCCATACAAGCACCAATAGTGACTTTAGGTGGACGATTGATCCTTGACGTTGAGAATGAGGAGGAAGCTATGTCCTCCGAGGCAAAAGGCCTCATAGGAAAAGCATGTAATCTCGAACACGCGAAAGATAGGACAGAACGATCCTGAGTTGACTTGACTGACCGAGAGGACAATGATGAAAAAGAAATGACCAAAGGGACTCGACAGAAAAATGAAATAAAGAAAGGTAGGAAAAAAGGAAAAGATGACTTGACTGACAATCTTATACTGTTTGAGGACGCGAATCGACAATCAGACTATAACTCAGATAATGATTCAGACATTGCAGGTGAACAGGAGAATGAGAGTGTGGACATGTATAAACAGGCTCTACCAGATTTGGGATCTCATTACGCCCTTCGCCCACGTAACAATGGGGCAAAAGAGACAACAGACAAGACTGCCGCGCCAAAACCAAAGCCCAGCGCAAAGCGGGTACAAGCTACATCTGGAGGTATGTATCCCCTCCGCCCTCAGGGAGCAGAAATGATATTTGAACCTCTTGGTCTTAGAGATGTGGCTACATTGGCTGACCAACTCCCTCCAATGGCAAATGGAGGAAGTACATGGCTGATGAAGTTTTTGGCCCTAATGAGCGGACAGAATTGTGCGCTTGGTGACATGAGACAGGCCATATCAGCTTCCTGCTCTCATCATCAATTACAAATGATAGAGGAGGAAGCAGAAACTATCAGGTACCCACACGAAACCCCATTGTCCCAGGTATCGGGCGCCTTATTTACGGCAATTAAAAATACCTTCCCAAGATCCCATGACATGGCTCCAACCGTGTTTCCATACATCGATGGAGTGGGAGGTCCGGTACACTATGAAAAGTGCATTAATGCCTGGATAGATAGTACCGGCCGACACCCATCGGGCAGATTAGATAATATCCTCTTATTCCGAACAGCTGTTGTCGAGGGTCTTCCAGAACCTGTGAAAAAGGAGTTGAAAAAGGACCCTGACTTGTTGACTGGTGATGAACCAAGGTTTAAACGTCACCTGTCTCACCATTGTAAGATGTATGATAACGAGAAGGTAAAAGAAAAAGCCGAGTCGCTAAATATGAATTCTGCTCTGGTAAAATTACAACTTTCCAAATTTTATAGTGAATCCAAAAAATCTAAACAGGAAAAGACAAACCAATCTGCCCAGATGTTCCAGGGCCATGGTCGGGCTCGAGATGGTGGTCAGTTCCATGATGGATACGGTGGTCGCAGGGGTGGTTTCTCTGGTGGCCGGGGAAAAGGGTACTCGAGACCGGGCCAACAAGACAACTGTTTTACATGTGGCCGTCCTGGACACTGGAGACATGAGTGTCCCAGTCAGCGACAGTACCCGCGGCAACCCCCAACACAACAGGGGGGGCCACCACATCAACAGCGGCCCACGCGCGGAGGAGCAAGAGGCACTGGCAGACCATGGCGGTCACAGCAGCCAGCTCAGTCAACTGGACAATATTACCAGGGTGGAGATGATCCTCACAGTCCATGGGATCCTCCACACTCCGAATAGGGGTGCCCGAGAGGCTCGGTAAGCAGGGGAACGGCAGACCCAATGCTTCATATGAGAATCAACGGCGTCCAAACATCAGCTTTGGTGGACACGGGAGCAACATACTCATCTTTGAACATGCCGCTCACAGCCGGTTGTCTCTCCTCTTCAACCATAACTTTGGTCGGCTTCTCGGGATCTCCTCAAGCTCTGCCTATTACCAGACCGCTGCAAACGGAAATACCCCACCTAAAACAGACTCTATTTCATTCCTACGTCCATTCACCCCAAACACCTGTGAATTTAATGGGAAGAGACTTGTTGATGTCTATTGGAGCTACCATCTTATGTGGGCCGGATGGCCTCACAGTGACTTTACCAAATGGTGCAAAGATTCCGTGTTCGCAACCAGTACGAACATGTGGACAATGGTTGATGTGTCCCTTGCAACAAGACACCGAGGTAGCAACAATCTATTGGTCATGTCTTGAGCCTGAAACTCCGGCCACTGGGGGACTGTTGTTTGTTTATCACCAGTGGAAATCATTCATTGATTCACTCCGGCCTTACCATCCGCCCAAGGATGACTTTCATTGTACTTTGTTTTATGACACAGAAGATGACTTAGTCTATCGAGACCGTTTTCAGAAGGTTCTTGGAACACCCTGGCAATTGAAATCCACCAAAATATTTGTGGGTCCAGAAGGCGTAGCTTCATATGTTGATTTGGACGAATCGCAAAAAGTGTGGTACAAAATGTCGGATACAGCCGACCCCCACATTTCTTTGGCTCTGTCTTATGGTCACGAAGCTCGTCAACTCGGTCCCATGGTCAAGAAACTTCTTAAAGTCACTGACTGGCAGTCCACTGACCTACCAGGGCTGACTTATTCCAAATTGCATGACTCTTATCAGATTGACCCACATGCCCCATTGATAAACTCCTCCATTTTGGAGGAACAAATCTTGACTCGAGAACATGGTAGGGAATTGACTGATCACCACCAGACAGAGGAGTTACTGAAAACTATTCCGGACACATTGTGGTCATCAGGACCATTTGATGTAGGACATTGTGTTAAAATTCCACCTGTAATGTTAAAAATAGATGAGAGTGCCATCATCCACAGGCCACAATATAGATGGACTCCAGATGCGGACAAAGGTATGGAAGACACTCTAGGTGGACTGTGGGACGCAGGTGTGATAGAACTTTCTAACTCACGATGGAACACGGCATTGAGACCAGTACTTAAGGCAGATGGACAGAGTTACCGTATGGCACATGACCTTAGACCTGTGAACGACGCGACGCTGACTCCGATCCTACCAGTACCCGACCCCCATAGAATGTTGACTTCGCTCAGTCCAGTGTATCAATGGTTTACTTGTATTGATCTAGCTAACGCCTTTTTCTGTGTACCTTTGCATCCTTCAGCCAGACAGTACTTTGCGTTCACCTATCGTGGTGTCCACATGCAGTATCAGCGCCTGCCACAAGGGTTTAAAAACTCACCTGGTATTTTTAATCAGTGTCTGAAGGACCTGTTACAAGACCTAACGTTACCTAAAAACTCTGTTCTTTTACAGTATGTGGATGACCTTTGCATTGCGACAACCACTTCTGAAATCTGTCTGGCGGTCACTAGGATGGTCCTGCTAAAACTTCATAATATTGGTTTCAAAGTGTCAAAGAAGAAGCTTCGGTGTTGTCGAAGAGAAGTAACTTTTCTAGGCCGTGTTGTGTCAGCCAAAGGACTGTCCATGTCACCTGAACATCGAAAAACCATTTTGTCTCATTCCAGGCCCCAAACCGTCAAAGACATGTTGTAATTTCTGGGTCTCTGTGGCTACAGTAGGACCTATATACCATGTTATGCGGACAAGACACATACACTTCGCGTTCTGGTAAAAGACAAAGGTGTTAAGAATCTTAGAGCACAACTTGATTGGACGTAAGAAGCAGATGAAACCTTTGTGTCTCTGGTTCAAGAACTGGCCTCTGCGGCTGCCCTGGCCAACCCTGATTTTGACACCTTTTCATCTTGATGTGTCTAACTCGGCGACTACAGTAAATGCTGTTTTATTTCAGAAGGTTTCGACGACTAGGCGGGTATTGATGTATTGTAGCGTAACACTAGATGGTGTTGAGCTTCGTCAACCAGAGTGTACTCGTTATGCAGCAGGGCTCGCTAAAGTGCTTCTTAAAACAGCTCATACAGTGATGGGACATCCCATATATGTTCTGACTGATCATGGGGTATCGGCGTATGTGGCTTCATCAGCATTTACCTTATCATCGCTTCGACAGTCTAGACTTTTACGTATTCTCACAGCTCCAAACATCAATTACGTTCACACAGGTATCAATATGGCGGATAACATTCAGCTAGGACCACATGAATGTGCTATGAGGGTTAATCACCAAAGGTACGTTCGGCCTGATCTCAATACTAAACCGCTTACATTTGGTTGCATCATGTTTACAGATGGTTGTTGTTGGAGAGACCATTCAGGACGTCTCCGTGCGGCGGCTGCCGTATTGGAGAGCAAGGGGGATGACTTCGTGCCTTGTGCCCACAAAAGGAGGGAATTGTGGGATGGACTGGCTAACTGGCTTAATAATTGTTTATTCTTGTCTTACCATGTGTCATACTGGTTTTACCTTTGTTTGATAAGATCGTAGAATGCAAGGTAGACTAGCCAAACTGGTTTTACAATTGAATTAAAAGATCGTGGAATGTAAGAAAGACTAACTAGTTGGCCTTGCAATTGTTTGTTCGCCTCGCGAAATATAAGAAAGGCTGGCTAACAGGGTTTGCAATTGTTTCCTTGAATTGTGGGATGAAAAAAAGGTTCAACTTCAGGAGTAACTGTCACTCTCCAGGTTATCCAGGGTCAAGTGCACACTTGGAAACTTTCATATTCGACCAAAATGTGCTTATCAGCGCATAAAAAGCACATTTGGTGGTACGCGGAAAGAATGGCAGCAGACAAAAAGGCTATTTAGAAAGATATCACCACTACGCAGAAGATCGTCGGCTACTCTGCTCTCACTGGAAGACATTGCCAGCCCTCGTTACCTCAGCAGAGCCAGGGACATGATCAGGGACCCATGCCACCCTGGTCACAATCGGTTCCAGCTGCTGCTCTCTGGCAGACAGACGCTGTAAGTTTCCCACATCCGTTAGGACTCTAAACTTGGGGTAACACAACACAATCCCTTCTGTGTAATAACTTCGGGTGAGGTAATATGAATAGTCATCAGGTACAAGGTGATCTGACACCTACATGCTGAATGAAGGTAAGTGAAAGACAGTGAGAGGTAAGTGATCCACTCAGGGGGTGGTGATGCAATGTATCCATAAAGGCAGAATTGTAAATTAAGAGTCTGGAGTCATAACTTGTAAAACTGTGTAAAACTGTCAGAGACACAAATGTCTCTCTATATATAGTGTAAAATCATCAAATTTTATAATTTAATAAGTTTTTAATTTGGCATCATTCTAATGGCTAGATATTAAGTTATAATGAAAACTATGATACTTGGCCTAAACATGATTTTCAGCGCATGAAAAGCACATTCAGGCAATAAAAACTGAAATGTTCCCCTGCTGCCAAACAAACTGTCAGAGACACATAGTTACTGTGTATATAGTGTATTATCGTCCAATTCAAGTAAGTTTTTCATTTAGCATCATTTTAAGTGATAGAAATTAAGTTATAGTGAAAATTGTGATACTTGGCCAAAACGTGATTTTCAGCACATGAAACGCACGTTAAGGCAATAAAAACTGAAATATTCCCCGGCTGCGAAACAAACTGTCAGAGACACATAGTTACTGTGTATATAGTGTATTATCGTCCAATTCAAGTGAGTTTTTCATTAGGCATCATTCTAAGTGATAGAAATTAAGTTATAGTGAAAACTATGATACTTGGCCAAAATGTGATATTCAGCGCATGAAACGCACGTTAAGGCAATAAAACTGAAATGTTCCCCTGCTTAGAAACAAACTGTCAGAGACACATAGTTACTGTGTATATAGTGTAAAATCGTCCAATTCAAGTAAGTTTTGCATTTAGCATCATTCTAAGTGATAGAAATTAAGTTATAGTGAAAATTATGATACTAGCCCAAAACGTGATTTTCAGCGCATGAAACGCACGTTAAGGCAATAAAAACTGAAAGGTTCCCCTGCTGCGAAACAAACTGTCAGAGACACATAGTTACTGTGTATATAGTGTATTATCGTCCAATTCAACTAAGTTTTTCATTTAGCATCATTCTAAGTGATAGAAATTAAGTTATAGTGAAAATTGTGATACTTGGACAAAACGTGATTTTCAGCACATGAAACGCACGTTAAGGCAATAAAAACTGAAATGTTCCCCTGCTGCGACACAAACTGTCAGAGGCACATAGTTACTGTGTATATAGTGTATTATCGTCCAATTCAAGTAAGTTTTTCATTTAGCATCATTCTAAGTGATAGAAATTAAGTTCTGGTGAAAATTATGATAATAGCCCAAAACGTGATTTTCAGCGCATGAAACGCACGTTAAGGCAATAAAAACTGAAATGTTCCCCTGCTGCGAAACAAACTGTCACAGACACATAGTTACTGTGTATATAGTGTAAAATCGTCCAATTCAAGTAAGTTTTTCATTTAGCATCATTCTAAGTGATAGAATTTAAGTGATGGTGAAAATTGTGATACTTGGCCAAAACGTGATTTTCAGCACATGAAACGCACGTTAAGGCAATAAAAACTGAAATATTCGCCTGCTGCGAAACAAACTGTCAGAGGCACATAGTTACTGTGTATATAGTGTAAAATCGTCCAATCCAAGTAACTTTTGCATTTAGCATCATTCAAAGTGATAGAAATTAAGTTATAGTGAAAATTGTGATACTTGGCCAAAACGTGATTTTCAGCACATGAAACGCACGTTAAGGCAATAAAAACTGAAATGTTCCCCTGCTGCGACACAAACTGTCAGAGGCACATAGTTACTGTGTATATAGTGTAAAATCGTCCAATCGAAGTAAATTTTGCATTTAGCATCATTCAAAGTGATAGAAATTAAGTTATAGTGAAAATTATGACACTTGGCCAAAACGTGATTTTCAGCGCATGAAACGCACGTTAAGGCAATAAAAACTTAAATGTTCCCCTGCTGCGAAACAAACTGCCAGAGGCACATAGTTACTGTGTATATAGTGTAAAATCCTCCAATTCAAGTAAGTTTTGCATTTAGCATCATTCTAAGTGATAGAAATTAAGTTATAGTGAAAATTATGACACTTGGCCAAAACGTGATTTTCAGCGCATGATACGCACGTTAAGGCAATAAAAACTAAAATGTTCCCCTGCTGCGAAACAAACTGCCAGAGGCACATAGTTACTGTGTATATAGTGTAAAATCGTCCAATCCAAGTAACTTTTGCATTTAGCATCATTCAAAGTGATAGAAATTAAGTTAATAACTTAATTTCTATCACTAAGAATGATGCTAAATGCAAAATTTACTTAATTTGGACGATTATACACTATATACACAGTAACTATGTGTCACTGACAGTTTGTTTCGCAGCAGGGGAACATTTCAGTTTTTATTGCCTTAACGTGCGTTTCATGCGCTGAAAATGACGTTTTGGCCAAGTATCATAGTTTTCACTATAACTGTTATAGTGAAAACTATGATACTTGGCCAAAACGTCATTTTCAGCGCATGAAACGCACGTTAAGGCAATAAAAACTGAAATGTTCTCCTGCTGCGAAACAAACTGTCAGAGGCACATAGTTACTGTGTATATATTGTAAAATCGTCCAATTCAAGTAAATTTTGCATTTAGCATCATTCTTAGTGATAGAAATTAAGTTATAGTGAAAACTATGATACTTGGCCAAAACGTGATTTTCAGCGCATGAAACGCACGTTAAGGCAATAAAAACTGAAATGTTCCCCTGCTGCGAAACAAACTGTCAGAGACACATAGTTACTGTGTATATAGTGTATTATTGTCCAATTCAAGTAAGTTTTTCATTTGGCATCATTCTAAGTGATAGAAATTAAGTTATAGTGAAAATTATGATACTTGGCCAAAACGTGATTTTCAGCGCATGAAACGCACGTTAAGGCAATAAAAACTGAAATGTTCCCCTGCTGCGAAACAAACTGCCAGAGGCACATAGTTACTGTGTCTATAATGTAAAATCATCCAATTCAAGTAAGTATTACATTTAGCATCATTCTAAGTGCTAGAAATTAAGTTATAGTGAAAACTATGATACTTGGCCAAAACGTGATTTTCAGCGCATGAAATGCACGTTAAGGCAAAAAAAAACTGAAATGTTCCCCTGCTGCGAAACAAACTGCCAGAGGCACATAGTTACTGTGTCTATAGTGTAAAATCATCCAATTCAAGTAAGTATTGCATTTAGCATCATTCTAAGTGCTACAAATTAAGTTATAGTGAAAACTATGATACTTGGCCAAAACGTGATTTTCAGCGCATGAAATGCACATTAAGGCAATAAAAACTGAAATGTTCCCCTGCTGCGAAACAAACTGTCAGAGGCACATAGTTACTGTGTATATAATGTATAATTGTCCAATTCAAGTAAGTTTTTCATTTTGCATCATTCTAAGTGCTAGAAATTAGGTTATAGTGAAAACTATGATACTTGGCCAAAACGTGATTTTCAGCGCATGAAACGCACGTTAAGGCAATAAAAACTGAAATGTTCCCCTGCTGCGAAACAAACTGTCAGAGGCACATAGTTACTGTGTATATAGTGTATAATTGTCCAATTCAAGTAAGTTTTTCATTTTGCATCATTCTAAGTGCTAGAAATTAGGTTATAGTGAAAACTATGATACTTGGCCAAAACGTGATTTTCAGCGCATGAAATGCACATTAAGGCAATAAAAACTGAAATGTTCCCCTGCTGCGAAACAAACTGTCAGTGACACATAGTTACTGTGTATATAGTGTATAATCGTCCAAATTAAGTAGGTTTTTCATTTGATATCATTCTAAGTGATGGAAGTTAGGGTTAGGGTTAGGGTTAGGGTTAGGGTTAGAGTTAGGGTTAGGGTTAGGGTTAGGGTTAGGGTTAGGGTTAGGTTAAGTTAAGTTATAGTGAAAACTATGATACTTGGCCAAAACGTGATTTTCAGCGCATGAAACGCACATTAGGGCAAAAAAACTGAAATGTTTGTTAGGTCTGAAAATACAACTTCAGGAGCAGGCTAAGAAAGAGTGAGATAAATTTAAATAGAAAATATGTATTACCAGACTGCAAAGTGGACAGTGAGAGTTCCTACAGTGGGGTCCTGTTCTCTGCGATGTTACTTCAACTCTAGTCGAATGACCAGTGAGTGTGTCTTAAATACAGGCAAAACTGACAGTTGTCCCTAAGACTTTGGACAGATACGTTTCAGTCATTTGCAGGGAAACAAGTAATTGATTAGTGTCGGGCCTGGAATCTGTAGTCAATGGTTTCCAGACGTAGGGTGTTCTTCGCTGTTCCTACCCTGGGGAACACCGCCATCATGATTTTGGAGGGGACTGACCATTGTTTGTATTAGAGGGGGACATCCGAGCCCCAAACTGAATCATGGGGGAAGAAATCAAAGCTCCGTCGTTGACGCCTGGTGGGTAGATGTGGGTTGGCGTCGACAGTTGGAATCGAGTCTGCTGTTAGAACGTACGTGTGTTCGGATGCAGATGTAGGGACACAGAGCCCAGTTGTATTGGTGGGAATGATCATATACACTTGCCATTCGCAGATCCACCATATTTGGTCCAGTACTGTCCATGATTGGGAAGGAATGTGTCTGATCTTGGCACACCTGGTGACGTGAACTTGGTCTAAAGGGGTCTTCGGATCCGGTCCGCTGAAGTTGAAACAGGATGGATAACAGTCTGTTCGGTGTTTGCACTGGACATACGTTGCGGTATTGACTGTAGCTGCTAATGGTACTGCGACCATGGTATGTAGGCGGTCGAGCTTTGCTGGAAGGATTCTCTCAAATTACCCAGAATACAGTTGTAGGTGAGGGTGGCGAGTTCTTCGTTCTGTCGGTTGGCCCATAGCTGTGGTTGGGCTACGGCAGTAGGCAAGAGGGAACAGACATAACAACTCATTGGTTGTGGCGCGGGCTGTGAGTGCGGTGTATCTGTACCAACTGTTCCTCATCATCAGGTTGTAGTCGTTTTCTTGCTGTGTTTGTTTGTTTGTTTGTTTTGCACTACAAGCGCCTGAGGATTGCCCTCAGATAGCGCTAGAGCTGCCACTGGAACGCGGATTATTTCATCCGGGGGGTAGTCGGAGGTGGGGGCAGTCAAATGTCTCCGGCTGGATGAAAAACGTAGGGTGCCACGGTCCTTGTTGGCAGCTCTGAGTGGTATTAGTTGGAATTCGCAGGCCGCGGCGAGCGGCCTCTCAGGAGACACCACGTGAAGGTTTCCAACTTTGTCTCCCTTCTTGCTGTGTTTGGACATGGGCGAGCATAAGGTGTATCTACTCAGGCTTAGGTGTTCCTGCCGGACGGATTTTGAGTAGGCGTGTGGCGGATGGTTGTACGAAGGGGTTCACACCAATCACTTTTGGGACCATGGCTGGACTAGTAGTGCGGATGGTGATAGTAAAGAGGGGGCCTTTTCCTGGTCGGTCCGGTCGGAGGCATAGGTTGATGCAGCCTTTTTGTTGGATATTGGTCGTAAGGTCTAGCATATGTTTACCATCTTTGATGGTGGTGGCTAACTTGGTGAAGTTAGCGGTCATGGTGGTAGCTTCTTTGGAAAGTGGCCATGTGATGGTTTTGTAGCCTGTATGGAGGAGGACCTGGTCCAAGGTGTCTGGCCAGACCATTCAGACTCTGGGAGCTTGTAGGTACCAATAAAAATAACTGGAGTCAGTCCTGTGTAATCCCAAGTGAGTAAGCTGTAGGCTGAGCAAAGGTACTTGAACGACGATTGGTGTCTTGGTTAATGGGATGCAGATCTGGGGTCCCTGATCGTTTCCTGAACCAGCTAGTGGGGCATTCTCCTCCAGTGGGAATGTACCAAGGTTCTGGTACGTTCCCTCCATGTGGTTGAACACAGAGCGGTGATGATGATGGCCAAAATCACACGGTGAGGTCCGTCCCAACGTGGAGAAGACCAGCACTTTCTTTTTATCACCTTGACGAGTACCAGGTCTCCTGGGGACAGGACCTCCTCTGTGGGAGACAGAGAAGATGTCGGCAGATTATTTTGCATTCATCACAGTTCTTTCTTGGAACATTTTGCATAACCACTTAGTGAGGGAATCTGTTTCTCTTTTCTCTTCTACCACCAGATCTTTTTCCCACATTGTTAAGTGGAAGGGTCTGTCGTTCACTGCCTCAAATGGTGTGCATCCCTGTGCTGTTGGAATGATTCTCATGTACGTTTCTACCAGGCTCAGGCATTCTTGCCATGGTTTTCCTGTATCTTCCATGGTTTTTCTGAGTCTGAGTTTTACTGTTCTAATGGTTTGTTCGACGAGTCCAGCACTTTGGTTCAGTTTGATGAAATCCATGTTCAGAAGCTCGAAGGGATATGTTCCTGTTTGCCTTGTTCCATGCTTGGGTTGTTCATTGCCTTGAGAGTTGTGTCTACAGCAGTTTAGACAGTTTCTGCAAAATAATTGAGGTAAGTTTGGAGACCTCTGGGAACATGCATTGTTTGTTGTACTGTACTGATCATCCCTCCTGTTGAGACATGGCTCCTCCCATGGCTCAATTTGGCAATTACTTCAAACAATGATCGTGTCACGCATGGCTTGTTTTCTACTGCATAGAGTCCGTTCTTGTGTTGAGTGGCTCCTTCTGTTTCCCATTGCAGTTTCTCTTTTTCTGGGGAATGATTTTGCATTTCTCTTAGGAATTCAGCAGGGATTGGGCTGTGTCTTTCCACCGTCACGTCTTGTTCTAGGAATAGTCTACATGCCTCTGTCAGTGCCACTATTTCTGCGGCTTGTGCAGACCAGTCGCCGGGGAGTCGTCCTGTCTTGAGGTTGTCTTTTTGAGTCACCACGGCATATACGTTGTGTTTTTCTCCATCCAGGGTTTTTGATGATGATCCATCCCCATAGGCAATGTGTCCGGGGGGCAATGGGTTGTCCATTAGGTCAGTTGCATATACGTGGTTAATTATGATTCGTTGAGTGGGCAACTGTGAGAATTGGTTTAACCACTTGTCGTCCGGTCTCCCATGAACTTCAGGGTGACATGTAATGGCCATGTTTGTTGTTCCTGTCCTGGGGCTGCTGGGCAGATATCTTCAGACTGTTCTCTTAGACTTTCAGCTACCTTGGCAGAATCATTCCCGACAATGTCGAGAGAGTAGAAGCTGTTAGATGTGGTGGTGTGGAAGATATTTTTGGTCTGTAATTCCCTGGGTCGGAGGCCATTTTGGGTGGCCACTAGGCTTAGCCCAAGCTGGACCATGATATCTCGTCCCGGTAACTCTCCGATTTTCATTTTGCAGTCTGACAATAAACCCATCCCTTTTGTTGCTTTCTGACCCATATTAATCACTTACTTAATAGTTTAAACAACAATTATTTTCTAAATTACCCGAAATTGATCTCCACTTTGTGATTAACCCAATATCTCTGAACACACAAAGACCAAAAGTCCCTGACTTTGTCTTAGTTAAGTCCCTGACTCTATTAACAGACCAAGACTATAATGCCTTTGCTAATTCTTGTTCTACTTTCATTGGTCCCGGACCAATTGGTTTATTACCAGACTGCAAAGTGGACAGTGAGAGTTCCTACAGTAGGGTCCTGTTCAACGCGATGTTCCTGAAACTCTAGTCGAATGACCAGTGTGTGTGTCTTAAATACAGGAAAAACTGACAGTTGTCACTAGGACTTTGGACAGATACATTTCAGTCATTTGCAGGGCAAAAAGTAATTGATCAGTGTCAGACAGTTGAATATTTGTGCTGACATGTCACCCCAATCACAAGACTAAGATTGTTTATTCAGTCAGACAGTTGGGTGTTTATGCTGCTATGTCAGCCGTAAGGATGACTACAATGCTGTTATACTCACAAAAACTTATACAATATGAACAAGCATTTGCAAAGATACTTTGTCTAATCTTACATATTCCCCTGCTGCAAAAAAAACTGTCAGAGACACATAGTTACTGTGTAAATAGTGTAAAATCGTCCAATTCAAGTAAGTTATCCATTTGGCATCATTCTCATTGATAAAAATTAAGTTACAATGAAAACAATCATACTTGGCCAAAACGTGATTTTCAGGGTATGAAAAGTACATTAAGGCAATAAAAACTGAAAAGTTCCCCTGCTGCCAAACAAACTGTCAGAGACACAGTTACTGTGTATATAGTGTAAAATCGTCCAATTCAAGTAAGTTTTTTATTTGGCATTGTTCAAAGTGATAGAAATTAAGTTACAATGAAAACTATCATACTTGGCCAAAACGTGATTATCAGGCCATGAAAAGCACATTAAGGCAATAAAAACTGAAAAGTTCCCCTGCTGCCAACGCACTGTCAGAGACACATAGTTCCTGTGTATATAGTGTAAAATCGTCCTATCCATATAAGTCTTTCATTGGCATCATTCTAGGTGATTCTGGAGCTATTTCCCACCATAAAAAGTGTCCAAAACAGGCATTTTGCGATTAAAATAGTTGTTGTATTAGAACCAGGCCCAGGCGATTCTGGTTGGTGTTTTTACCCTGAAATTGTGTCCAATGATGATAAGGATGTATTTTTGATTATTCTGTATAAAAATAATCATCTAGGGATGTTCAGAAGTTTTGTTACGCCCGAATCAATGACCTCAATTTGGGCACTTTATTTACAAGTGGTGGTTTTTAAGAACCAGGCCCAGTCGGTTCTGGTTGGTGCTTTTACCCAGATATAGTATCAATTGTGTGGGTAGATGTATTTTCACTATTCTGTCTAAAAATAAAGATCCAGGACAGTTCCGGGGCTATTTCCCTCCATAAATAGTGTCCAAAACATGCATTTTGCGATACAAAATAGTGGCTGCATTATAACAGGGTCCAGTCGGTTCTGGTGGGTGTTTGTATACGAAACTTGTGTCCAATTATGATGGGGATGTATTTTTTATTATTCTTTATAAAAATAATATTCTAGGGATGTTCAGAAGTTCTGTTATGCCCTAATCAATGACCTCAATTTGGGCACTTTATTTACAAGTGGTTGTTTAGAACCAGGCCCAGTCGGTTCTGGTTGGTGCTTTACCCACAATTAGTGTCGATTGTGTGGGTTTGATGTATTTTCACTATTCTCTGTAAGAATAAAGATCCAGGGATGTTCTGAGACTATTTCCCACCAGAAATAGTGTCAAAAACATGCATTTTGCGACAAAAATAGTGGTTGTATTAGAACCAGGCCCAGTCGGTTCTGGTTTGTGTATAACCCCTTAACGTGTGTCCAATAGGAATGGGGTTGTATTTTTGACTATTCTGTATAAAAATTATCATCTAGGGATGTTCAGAAGTTCTTCTATGCCCGAATAAATGACCTCCATTTGGGCACTTTATTTTGCATGTTGGTTGTAGTAGAACCAAGCCCAGTCGGTTCTGGTTGGTGCTTTTACCCAGAGTTAGTGTTGATTCTGTAGGTGGATGTATTTTCACTATTCTGTCTAAAAATAAAGATCCAGGATGGTTCTAGGGGTATTTACTACCATAAATAGTCTCCAAAACATGCATTTTGTGATAAAAAATAGTAGTTGAAAAAATGAAAAAATGAAAATCAGACATAGGCATTGTCGTCATCATTGACTTGACAAAAAGCCTAGTAGTCATCATACCCTCAGCAGCGTATGACGAAATTGTATAGTGCTTCTCCACAAGTTCGTCTTCCCAGGCCAGACACATTTATGACATTTATTTATGACATATTCATACTTGTTAGCTCTCCGCCTTGAGCGCCATTTTGCGGCGACTGCAAGATGCCTCACCGATGCCAACAAGAATAAGGTGGATCACTTACCTCTCAGTCTTTATACTTACCCTCCCTCAGTCAGCCTTTGGAAGGCAGATCTGCGCCAAACGACCTTCCTGTTACTTCATTTCGACTTGACTTAATTTCATAGTAGGGATATGTGTAGTCGTCACGTCACGTGTTGCTGCAGGTTCAGAGACCTGATGGCTGTTGGGAAAAAGCTGTCCTTGAGCCTGTTTGTCCGTGCTTTGTAGGACCTGTAGCGTCTGCCAGATGGAAGCAACTGGAACAGGCCGTGCCCAGGGTGGTATGGGTCTCCAACAATGGACCCGGCTCTTCTAAGGTATCGGGGGTTGGCAATGTCTTCTAGTGATGGCAGAGAGCAGCCGACGATCTTCTGGGCAGTGTTTATCACCCTCTGTATGGCTTTTTTGTCTGCTGCCGTGCTTCCGGTATACCACACTGTAATGCCGTAAGTCAGGATGCTCTCCACAGTGGCTCTGTAGAAGGTTGCCAGAAGCTTGGTGTCCAATTTGTCCCTTCTCAGTACCCTGAGAAAGTGGAGTCGTTTCTGGGCCTTCTTTACTAACACTGTGGTGTTTGTGGACCAGGAGAGCCTATCCGTGACGTGGACTCCCAGAAATTTGAAGGATTGGACCCTGTCTACACATACTCCGTTAATGAGGAGTGGGGCCAGGTCTGTGCTGCGCTTGCGAAAGTCCAGGATTATTTCTTTAGTCTTTGCGGTATTTAGTGTAAGATTGTTCGCCGAGCACCAAGAAGACAGTTTGTCGACCTCGTCTCTGTAAGCTGACTCATCCCCGCCTGAGATGAGTCTGATCACAGTGGTGTCATCGGCGAATTTGATGATAGAGTTTGACTGGTGGGCTGGTGTGCAGTCGTATGTGTACAAGGAGTACAGGACAGGACTCAGTACACAGCCTTGTGGTGAGCCAGTGTTCAGTGTAATGGCGGAAGAGAGGTGTGGACCCATTCTGATAGTTTGTGGTCGACCAGTCAAGAAGTTCTTTACCCAGCAGCAGATTGAAGAGGATAGTCCAAGGTGGTAGAGTTTGTCCTTCAGGATGTCCGGCTTGATGGTGTTAAAGGCTGAGCTATAGTCTATGAAAAGCATCGTCACATAGTTCCCCCGGTGCTCCAGGTGGCTCAGTGCTGTGTGAAGAGCCACAGCGATAGCATCCTCAGTGGACCTGTTTTCTCTATAAGCAAACTGGTGAGGGTCAACTGAGGGGGGGATTGTCCTTCTGATGTGTCTGGCCACCAACTTTTCAAAGCACTTCATGATCACAGGCGTGAGAGCAACAGGCCTGTAATCGTTCAAGCTGCAGATGGTTGGCCTTTTTGGGGACAGGAATGATGGTGGCAGATTTTAGGCAGGCAGGAACGATGGATAGTTGCATTATAACTGGGTAGTCTCGGTTCTGGTTGCTGTTTATATCCGAAACTTGTGTCCAAAGAGGATGGGGATGTATATTTTACTATTCTGTTTAAAAATAATCATGTAGGGATGTTTTGGGGCTTTTTTTACACAAGAATCCAAAACCTCCAATGGATCTTTATTTTGCACGGTGGTTGAATTAGAACCGGGCCCAGTCGGTTCTGGTTGCCGCTTTTACCCAGATTTAGTGTCAATTGTGTGGATGGATGCATTTTCACTATTATGTGTAAAATTAAAGATGCAGGGATGTTCTGGGAATATTTCACACCGTCAATAGTGTCCAAAACATTTTGCGATAAAAATAGTGGTTGTATTAGAACAAGGCCCAATCGGTTCTGGTTGGTGTATTTACCCAGAATTTGTGTTGATTGAGTGGGTGGATGTAGTTTCACTATTTTCTATAAAAATAATGTTTCCCACCATAAACATTGTCCAAAACAGGCATTTTGCGATTAAAAAAGAGGTCGTATTAGAACCAGGCCCAGTCGGTTCTGGTTAGTGCTTCTACCCATAATTAGTGTTGAATGTGTAGATGGATGTATTTTCACTATTCTGTGTAAAAATAATGATCCAGGATGGTTCTGGAGCTATTTTCCCACCATAAACAGTGTCCAAAACAGGCATTCTGCGATTAAAATAGTGGTTGTATTAGAACCAGGCCCAGTCTGTTCTGGTTGGTGAATTTACCCGAAAAATTGTATCCATTGACGATGGGGATGTATTTTTGATTATTATGTATAAAAATAATCATCTAGGGATCTTCAGAAGTTCTGTTATTCCCGAATCAATGACCTCCATTTGGGCACATTATTGACGGAGCTCACGACCATGATCCAGTGTGTGGCTCGGATGTGTCCCTCAAACACAAATACTGGTCAGTCTCATCCAAAATCCTAATGGCTCAGTTCCCTTGAGTGGGAGCGGCAAGGAACGCCCTGCATTTGAAGACCATTGAAGGCAGGTTCCGGGCCTGTGTCGGCGCATCAGTCAGGCTGGGTAGCCGCTATGGCCCAGGTGATTTTCCAGGGCTGCCCTGCTCTTGACGGAGTGGCCACCCAGCGGGGCTGTGTGTGTTTCATGGTGGGAGACTCGTGCTGCCCCTTCATCCCTGCCGGCATGTCCTGCTCGGTCCATGATGCCCTGCAGGCTATTAGGAACATGCAGAGAGCTGTGACCGGAGATCCGGTTCCACAACGAGGATGGCTTGACTGGTTCTTCTCTGGCTCATGGAAACAGCCACTTCAATATTTCAATATTTTCACAGACACAAAAGGAGGGAATTGTGGGATGGACTGGCTAACTGGCTTAATAATTGTTTATTCTTGTCGCACCATGTGGTCATACTGGTTTAACTTTGTTTTTTAAGATCGTAGAATGCAAGGTAGACTAGCCAAACTGCTTTTACAATTGAATTAAAAGATCGTGGAATGTAAGAAAGACTAACTAGTTGGCCTTGCAATTGTTTGTTCGCCTCGAGAAATATAAGAAAGGCTGGCTAACAGGGTTTGCAATTTTTTCCTTGTATTGTGCGATGAAAAGAGGTTCAACTTCAGGAGTAACTGTCACTCTCCAGGTCATCTAGGGTCAAGTGCACACTTGAAAACTTTCAT
The DNA here is from genome assembly GCF_051989575.1 of Stigmatopora nigra. Taxonomy (NCBI): domain Eukaryota; kingdom Metazoa; phylum Chordata; class Actinopteri; order Syngnathiformes; family Syngnathidae; genus Stigmatopora; species Stigmatopora nigra. The sequence continues at coordinate 8,497,022 of NC_135530.1, forward strand.
ATTCGACCAAAACGTGCTTATCAGCACATAAAAAGCACATTTGGTGGTACGCGGGAAGAACGGCAGCAGACAAAAAGGCTATTTAGAAAGGTATCACCACTACGCAGAAGAACGTCGGCTACTCTGCCCTCACTGGAAGACATTGCCAGCCCTCGTTACCTCAGCAGAGCCAGGGACATGATCAGGGACCCATGCCACCCTGGTCACAATCGGTTCCAGCTGCTGCTCTCTGGCAGACAGACGCTGTAAGTTTCCCACATCCGTTGGGACTCTAAACTTGGGGTAACACAACACAATCCCTTCTGTGTAATAACTTCGGGTGAGGTAATATGAATAGACATTAGGTATGTTGTACCCGTGATTTTCCACGGGGTGGTAGGTGGTTGTGTCGCCTTTAAAAGACGGGTGAAATAATCAGACAGGCTCTTTGTTGTATTTCCAAAAACCAACTTTAGTTATATAAGCAATTCACACAAAACATAATATACAATAACACTCAAATATATACATAGTAACAATATTAACCACCCGTTATAATCCAAAGCAATGTACTTGCTGCATAAACGATTATAACTTATGAGTATTGTATCTTGTTACCTTTTGTTCCGGCCGTCATTTACTGCATACTATTATGCTACTGTTATAACGGCGGCCGAAAGTAGCCTGCGGTAGACAATGCGCCCGAGACGCGCACATTCGCGCACACACATAAAAAAAAGTCAATAACCCACGGTCGAAGGTAGCTCGCTTTAAACAATACCCGAGACTCGCACATTTACTCGCACACTTGAAAAAGTAAATAAACAGCGGCCGAAGGTAGCTTGCTTTAAACAATACCCGAGCCTCGCACATTTACGCGCACACATAAAGAAGTAAACAAGCATCACTTAAGCATTACGTTCTTTCTGACATGCTACTATTGCCTCTTGCACATCTCACACTCAGTCGTTATACAAAACAAAGCAACATACCTTTAAAAGACGGGTGAAATAATCAGACAGGCTCTTTGTTGTATTTCCAAAAACCAACTTGAATAACTGTCTGAATAGCCCGTTATTATACCCTACCAAGGTCTATGACCATTGGTTAGTCATTACGTCATCGCCCCTTGTTTAACGCATGCTAGCGGCATGAGTCCCCTTTCAACTTAACACCTGCTGCACTCATGTCTAACATCAACTACTTAACCCTGTCACACTAGCGGCATGAGTCCCTTTTTAATTTAACACCTGCACTCATGTATAACATCAATCACTTCACCCTGTCACACTCTCCCCCACAAAAACAAATGTCGTCCCGACATTAATATGCTCCCAAACATTTCCACTTTGGTGAGCCGATGCTCATTACAGTCCAGGCGGCACGGCCACAGTTCAAATATAATCCACAACTCGTACGGTCCACGTTTTACTGGATGGCACAGTAATCACAGTCCATAACAGTCCATAACAGTCCATAACAGTCCATGACAGTCCATGACAGTCCATGACAGTCGTCCTTGTATGTTCAAGCTTGTTGGAGTCCAAACAAAAAAGGTGGCTGCAGGTAATATGGATGCAGGTGTACTAACCAAGGGGCCACTCCTGGTGCAGGGTAAACAGTTAGCCGCTCCTGCGGTGACTGTGTACTATAACAGGAGGGGATTCCAAGATGGTCATAGGTCGTACGCCGTGGTGGGTGTCTCTCCCTTCTCGGCCGTTCATCAGTCAGCGCCTCAGGTTCCGTCACGGCGGTTGGCGGGGAAGTCTCTGAGAACTGCTCATCACTAGGACCTTCAAGAGGAGGGTTTGCTCCCTCACCAGGCAGGTCCTCCAGCTGATGGTCCTCTTCTACTTGTACCGGTCCGGAAGCAGGGCCCCTCACTTCGTGTGTCTGGTCCACAGGCAGTGGCCTGTGCTCCGGCTCCATCTCTTGGGTACCTCTCTCATTTAGCTGGCGTAGCTCATAGTGGGAGTCATCTTCGTCATCGCTTTCTTCGTCTGACTCCTGATGAGATGCCGGCTGCTGTTTCTTTCTCGGCGTCCTCGTGCCGATTTTCCCTTCTTCTGGTCTTATCTCAACGGGCAAATGGTCACAAGACATTAGTAGATTTCTGTGCAGAATTCTGGAACGATCTTTACCTCTTTCTGGCCTAACTTCATAAATTGGTAGGTCCGATCCCATTTGCTTCACCACTGTGTGAACTGTATCTTCCCAGAAGTCACGGAGCTTCCCAGGTCCTCCTCTTGGTGTCAGGTTTTTTATCAGGACGCGTTCTCCTGGTTGTAGCACAGAACTTCTTACTTTAGTGTCATAGTGCTTTTTACCTTTTTCTGCCGCTTTCCGTGCGTTCTCGGTGGCAATGGTGTACGCCTCCTCCATCCCTCGTCTCCATTTCTCCACATAGTCCTGCTGTCCATCTGTATCGGACCTGTTGCACAGTCCAAAGAGCATGTCCACTGGGAGCCTCGGTGATCTCCCGAACAGTAGATAAAATGGTGAATAACCTGTCACATCACAACGGGTACAGTTGTAAGCATGCACAAGTTTGTTCAAAGACTCCTTCCAATTCGATTTCTGTGTCTCAGTCAGTGTTCTGAGCATCTGCAGTAGTGTTCTGTTCATTCGTTCCACTTGACCATTACCCATCGGGTGATACGGTGTTGTCCTTGATCCAGCCATACCACTGAGTTTCTTCAGCTGGGTGAACAACTGGTTTTCAAATTCTCTTCCCTGATCGTGGTGGATACGTACGGGGAACCCAAACTTCAGAGCAAAGTCATTGAAGATAAGGTTTGCAGCAGCTTTTCCTGACTTGGTGGTGGTGGCATATGCTTGGACAAAACGTGTAAAGTGGTCAACTATGACGAGGATATATTCATATCCGCCTTTACATCTATCAAGATGAAGAAAGTCAATGCAGACCAGCTCAAAGGGTTGTGTTGTCACAATATTTGTCAATGGCGCTCTCTGTTCCTGGCATGGTTTCTTTTGTTTGAGACAATGGCAGGTTCTCGTCACATAATGTTCAATATCAGACTGCATATACGGCCAGAAGAAACGGTCACGCACAAGGGATACTGTGCGGTCGACGCCCTGGTGCCCCATATTATTATGCAACTCTTGCATGACTGTTCCTCGATATTGTTCTGGCAGGACCATCTGGTTACGGGTCGTTGTGGTTCTGCACAGAACCCCGTCACTGTCTATTATCAATTTCTCCCACTGCCTGAGCAAGCATTTTGTCTTTGGGCAGAGCGCCTTCAATTCCTCAGCCGATGGCTTACCACCTGACCGCTTATAATTCAACACCGGACGAATGACCAGGTCCAATTGTTGTGCTTTCCTTATCTCTTCTTTTGGCACAGGGTTGATTGACGCAGCAGCTGTCGCCTCTACATCTGTGACTGAACAACAGATTTGAAATGAAGGCGGCATCAAAGGGAATACTTTCTGTGCCCTGACTGCTTGGATCGTGGCAACGATAGCATCGGGTGGCAGTTCCTCAGAACATTCTTTCATCAAAGCCTCAACATCCAGCGGCATCCTTGACAAAGCATCAGCATCTTTGTTTTCCCTCCCTGGCCTATATTTTATTGTGAAGTGGAAATCGGCCAGTTCTGCCACCCACCTAGAAGTGGTTGCATTTAGCTTTGCAGTGGAAAGAATGTATGTGAGTGGGTTGTTGTCGCTATATACAGTGAATGCTGTGGCATAGTACAGATAATCTCGAAACTTGTCAGTGATCGCCCATTTTAGGGCCAAAAATTCCAGTTTCCCAGAGTGCAAGTGATAATTCTTTTCAGCTGCTGTCAATGTGCGGGAGCCGTAGGCAATGACTCTAAGTTTACCATCCTGTTTCTGACATAACACTGCACCTAACCCTTGGTGTGAGGCATCAGTATGTACGATGAAGGGCTGGGTAAAATCTGGGAACCCTAATACTGGTGGATGGAGCAGGCATTCAATCAATTGTTCAAGCGCCTGCTGGTGCTCATCAGTCCACACGATCGGCTTGTTTGACGGAACGACATGGCTTGGTTTCTTTGTCTTTGTTTTGTTTCGGGCATCACTTTGGTCCATTTTCAGAAGGTCATACAGACAACTCGCTCTTCGGGAAAAGTCTTTTATATATTGTCTATAATAAGTCAGAAGACCAAGCATCTTTCTGAGTTGACCCACAGTGTGTGGTTTGACGTCTTTCAGTGATCGAACAGCTTCAAAATCCGCAGGATCTATTCTACTTCCCTCTGCCGAGACGATTCGACCCAAGTAGCGAACCTCAGCTTTGAAAAGATTGCACTTGCTGGGTTTTAGTTTTATCCCATACTCTCTGAGGCGACACAACACTCGTCTCACATTTTCTACATGCCCTTCAAAAGTCTTGCTGAACACCAGCGTGTCATCCAAGTAAGGGATGCATATGTTGTCCCGGAGTCCTTCCAGGCATTCTTCCATGCAACGCTGAAACGATGCAGGAGCGTTCATGAGACCAAAAGGGATACGTATCCACTCATATAGTCCCCAGGGGGTAACAAAAGCAGTCATTGCTCGGCATTCCTCAGACACAAATCCCTGGTGGTAGGCCTTCCCCTGGTCGAGGAGGGAAAACCAAGAGTTTCCGCCCAAGCTGTCCATGATGTCTTGGACTCTGGGGATCGGCTGCCGATCGGGATGTGTCTTTCTATTTAAATCTCTGTAGTCTACACATAAACGAAGGGTTCCATCTTTTTTTCTGACACACACGACTGGCGAGGAGTATGATGAGTTTGACTTTCTCACCCAGCCTTGTGCTATTAAGTCATGGAGATACCCCTTCATCTCTTGGTACAATGGTCGGGGCACCGACATATATGAACGCTTGACTGGCTCAGTGTCTTTGAGTGAGATAGTCATTTGTAATCTGTCAATGCGGCCAATGTCATTGTCTGAGGTGGAGAAGGAGTGACACTCTTCTCTCAGCATTCGTTTGACTATTTGTCTTTGCTTCTCTGTCAAGTGACTTACATCTACAGGTGGGTCCCATTGTTCACCCGTCTTGAATGGGGTGTGAGTGCTGGTATGGTTCACTGCAATTGGTGCTGGGGTTGGTTCAAAAATTTCAGCAGGAAGTATAGTCAAAACGCTTTGTACTGTGCCAATTACAGTGCGCCCGGGTAAGACAATATCGTGGCCCGTTGGATTCGAGACATCAACTTTGATTACAGGGGAAAACCCTTTTCTTATTCTGACCAAGGTGTCGTTGAACTCAAGACCATCTGGCCACTGGGAATTCGCATCTGGTTGGAACAGCACACTTGTGCCCTCTTTAAAGGGTGTGGAGGCTACCCGACACTCAACTTGAATAATGGTGTGTTTGGGTACCAAGACCCTGTTCTTCTTAGTTCTCACCACATATTGGTCTCTCTGTTCCGCACTGACGGCCTGAATCAAAGTCTTCACCTCATTTCTTTTAAGACTGGGGAAAGCACTACTCACAGCAAGGTGCTGTTGATGTACTTCAGTCTGTGCCAGAATATGTTCAATGACATTAAAACCAATAATGGGATGGGACAGATGATGCCCGCTGGTTACCAGCATTGGGATAATCAATGGTTCTTCTCTGTTTACCATTGAGACTAGATGGAATGTTGTCTCCACCCACCCAATAAAAGGCATCTCAATCCCATTTGCTGCAATCAATGTCAGGTCTGCAGATGTTTCTAATATTTCTGACACATTTCTCAGTTGCACGTCAGGTAAATATTCATCTTTCTACCTTTCATCAATGATTGAAACTTGTGAGCCTGTGTCCCATAATGCTTGTAGTTGGTGACCATTTATGTAACACTGCACTAGACATTGCCTTCCAACTAGAGAAGTAATTTTATGTTGATGACCTATTATTGCCGGGGGTGATCGGTTGGGAATGCCTTTATCTCTGCGGGGAAGTTTCCCCCGGTCACTATGTGGGAATCGTTGGAACCTTTCTCTTTTCATGGTTGACCCTCGTCCCGCAGGGGCAACCATTAGTTGTTTAAAGGGGCTTCTCTTTGTGGCCTGACAACTCGGCTTTTACAGCCAGCTTGGAAATGTTCTTCGCTTCCACACCGATAGCAATGTGTGCACGGAACATCTCGCCCTTCCTGCTGGCAGACAAAACACCTCCTCGGGACATAGGCGGGGCGGCCTGTGTTCCAGTGAGGTGTTGGTGGCTGGTTGTAATAATTTTGTCGGACCGTAGGTGCCTGGGGGTCCATCACTGGTCTCCTGCCAGAGGGCGGGGGGTAGGACTGATGCTGGAACCGAGTCTGTTGTAACGCCTCTTTAATCTGAGCGACATCGGCACTGAGACCTTCAAGAGGCGCGAGACGGTTATGCAGTTTGGCAAGCTCCGCTTTTACTTCCGGAGACATTTTAGCTTTTTCTTCGGCAGGCCGATTAGAAGGTAGCAGGTCTTCCGACTGTACCTGGTTCACTTGTCTCGCTGCCTGTGGAGTACTAAGCTTCTTTTTATTTTTTCTTTCTTCTTCATTAGCGCAGGCTATGTTTAACCTGTCCAATAATAGTTCATCGGACGTTTGGCAGTCCAATAAGAGAGGCTGCATATCCATCCGTATATTGTCGCTCTGAAGCCCAGTGAGTATTGTGTGTAAACACATACGCTGTACTAGGCTTGGGTCGTACTGAAGCCCCGATTCTGCCTCACGGGATGCAAACAATACTTTCTGTCTCAGACCCAACACTCGCATGAAAAAACTTTGCGGGGTCTCCCTGATCTGCTGTGCTTCCGAAGTTAACTGTTTGTAAAGGTCGGTAGCACTCCTCTCCTGAAAATGAGCACGGAGGACGCACTTGAGTGTGGGCAGGGTAAGATTAGCTTTTTCTTCCAGGTAGTTTCTGAGTTGTAGACCAGGGGAGATAGCTCTGATCACAGCGTCAACAATTTCCACGTCCTGGTACCCCCTACTCGTTCCCTTTTCAATTTGGTGAACCAGACTGGAGAAGGTTAGCTTGTCCTTCTGGCCTGGTTCACCTATTTGACCCGCAATCTTAAAATCTTTCCGCCAGTACGAGCTTGGCGGGTACTGGGGAGGCACGTCCCTTTGAATGTCCCCCGCGGCGGGTAGCTGGGGCAAAGATCCTGGCTTCCCATTTTCAGCCCCTTTGCCTTCATGCCTCATCTCATCTATTTTCTCCTTCAATTTTAACAACTCAGACATACCTTGATCCTCGTCTTTGAGTTCGTTCCTTTCCAGGTGGTTAGCGATGTGACCCAACAAATTGAATTGTGATATGTGTTTCGGACTCCCTATGTTAAGGTAATCACATATTTCTAACAGGTCATTAACTGTTAGCTTGCACAACATTTCTTTTACCTCTATGCGTGCTTGCTCCCGTTCCATTTCCATTTTCTCAACATGGTAGGAGTTTGGTTTATGATGCAAAAGTGAACACTGAACTGGCACGTTTTTACCGTCTCTCTGATGATCTCTACTGGCCTCAGATGACGAGTACTCTGCCAACTTCACGTTCCTTTTAACAGCAACACCTCTTCTCACTGTCTTGATCCTGGTTGTGGTTTAGGTTTTGCGGGCTCAGCATTCAGTACTCAGGTTGTGAATACTGGACATCAAAGCAGCAAATCCCAGCGGTGCCTCCAAAAATGTTGTACCCGCGATTTTCCACGGGTAGAAGGTGGTAGTGTCGCCTTTAAAAGACGGGTGAAATAATCAGACAGGCTCTTTGTTGTATTTCCAAAAACCAACTTTAGTTATATAAGCAATTCACACAAAACATAATATACAATAACACTCAAATATATACATAGTAACAATATTAACCACCCGTTATAATCCAAAGCAATGTACTTGCTGCATAAACGATTATAACTTATGAGTATTGTATCTTGTTACCTTTTGTTCCGGCCGTCATTTACTGCATACTATTATGCTACTGTTATAACGGCGGCCGAAAGTAGCCTGCGGTAGACAATGCGCCCGAGACGCGCACATTCGCGCACACACATAAAAAAAAGTCAATAACCCACGGTCGAAGGTAGCTCGCTTTAAACAATACCCGAGACTCGCACATTTACTCGCACACTTGAAAAAGTAAATAAACAGCGGCCGAAGGTAGCTTGCTTTAAACAATACCCGAGCCTCGCACATTTACGCGCACACATAAAGAAGTAAACAAGCATCACTTAAGCATTACGTTCTTTCTGACATGCTACTATTGCCTCTTGCACATCTCACACTCAGTCGTTATACAAAACAAAGCAACATACCTTTAAAAGACGGGTGAAATAATCAGACAGGCTCTTTGTTGTATTTCCAAAAACCAACTTGAATAACTGTCTGAATAGCCCGTTATTATACCCTACCAAGGTCTATGACCATTGGTTAGTCATTACGTCATCGCCCCTTGTTTAACGCATGCTAGCGGCATGAGTCCCCTTTCAACTTAACACCTGCTGCACTCATGTCTAACATCAACTACTTAACCCTGTCACACTAGCGGCATGAGTCCCTTTTTAATTTAACACCTGCACTCATGTATAACATCAATCATTTCACCCTGTCACAGGTACAAGGCGATCTGACACCTACATGCTGAATGAAGGTAAGTGAAAGACAGTGAGAGGTAAGAGATCCACTCAAGGGGTGGTGATGCAATGTATCCATAAAGGCAGAATTGTAAATTAAGAGTCTGGAGTCATAACTTGTAAAACTGTGTAAAAATGTCAGAGACACAAATGACATAGTGTAATATCATCAAATTTTATAATTTAATAAGTTTTTCATTTGGCATCATTCTAATGGCTAGATATTAAGTTATAATGAAAACTATGATACTTGGCCAAAACGTGATTTTCAGCGCATGAAACGCACGTTAAGCCAATAAAAACTGAAATGTTCCCCTGCTGCGAAACAAACTGTCAGAGACACATAGTTACTGTGTATATAGTGTATAATTGTCCAATTCAAGTAAGTTTTTCATTTGGCATCATTCTAAGTGATATAAATTAAGTTATAGTGAAAATTATGATATTTGGCCAAAACGTGATTTTCAGCGCATGAAACGCACGTTAAGGCAATAAAAACTGAAATATTCCCCTGCTGCGAAACAAACTGTCAGAGACATATAGTTACTGTGTATATAGTGTATTATCGTCCAATTCAAGTAAGTTTTTCATTTAGCATCATTCTAAGTGATAGAAATTAAGTTATAGTGAAAAACTATCATACTCGGCCAAAACATGATTTTCAGCGCATGAAACGCACGTTAGCAATAAAAACTGAAATGTCCCCCTGCTGCGAAACAAACTGTCAGAGACACATAGTTACTGTGTATATAGTGTAAAATAGTCCAATTCAAGTAAGTTTTGCATTTAGCATCATTCTAAGTGATAGAAATTAAGTTATAGTGAAAACTATGATACTTGGCCAAAACGTGATTTTCAGCGCATGAAACGCACGTTAAGGCAATAAAAACTGAAATGTTCCCCTGCTGCGAAACAAACTGTCAGAGACACAGTTACTGTGTATATAGTGTATTATTGTCCAATTCAAGTAAGTTTTTCATTTGGCATCATTCTAAGTGATAGAAATAAAGTTATAGTGAAAATTATGATACTTGGCCAAAACGTGATTTTCAGCGCATGAAACGCACGTTAAGGCAATAAAAACTGAAATGTTCCCCTGCTGCGAAACAAACTGTCAGAGGCACATAGTTACTGTGTCTATAGTGTAAAATCATCCAATTCAAGTAAGTATTGCATTTAGCATCATTCTAAGTGCTAGAAATTAAGTTATAGTGAAAACTATGATACTTGGCCAAAACGTGATTTTCAGCGCATGAAACGCACGTTAAGGCAATAAAAACTGAAATGTTCCCTGCTGCGAAACAAACACTCAGAGGCACATAGTTACTGTGTATATAGTGTATAATTGTATAATTCAAGTAAGTTTTTCATTTTGCATCATTCTAAGTGCTAGAAATTAAGTTATAGTGAAAACTATGATACTTGGCCAAAACGTGATTTTCAGCGCATGAAATGCACATTAAGGCAATAAAAACTGAAATGTTCCCCCGCTGCGAAACAAACTGTCAGTGACACATAGTTACTGTGTATATAGTGTATAATCGTCCAAATTAAGTAGGTTTTTCATTTGATATCATTCTAAGTGATGAAAGTTAGGGTTAGGGTTAGGGTTAGGGTTAGGTTAAGTTATAGTGAAAACTATGATACTTGGCCAAAACATGATTTTCAGCGCATGAAACGCACATTAGGGCAAAAAAACTGAAATGTTTGTTAGGTCTGAAAATACAACTTCAGGAGCAGGCTAAGAAAGAGTGAGATAAATTTAAATAGAAAATATGTATGACCAGACTGCAAAGTGGACAGAGAGTTCCTACAGTGGGCTCCTGTTCACTGCGATGTTACTGCAACTCTAGTCGAATGACCAGTGAGTGTGTCTTAAATACAGGCAAAACTGACAGTTGTCCCTAAGACTTTGGACAGATACGTTTCAGTCATTTGCAGGGCAACAAGTAATTGATTAGTGTCGGGCCTGGAATCTGTAGTCAATGGTTTCCAGACGTAGGGTGTTCTTCGCTGTTCCTACCCTGGGGAATACCGCCATCATGATTTTGGAGGAGACTGACCAGTGTTTGTATTAGAGGGGGACATCCGAGCCCCAAACTGAATCATGGGGGAAGAAATCAAAGCTCCGTCGTTGACGCCTGGTGGGTAGATGTGGGTTGGCGTCGACAGTTGGAATCGAGTCTGCTGTTAGAACGTACGTGTGGTCGGATGCAGATGTAGGGACACAGAGCCCAGTTGTATTGGTGGGGATGATCATATACACTTGCCATTCGCAGAGCCACCATATTTGGTCCAGTACTGTCCATGATTGGAAAGGAATGTGTCTGATCTCGGCGGACCTGGTGACGTGAACTTGGTCCAAAGGGGTCTTCGGATCCGGTCCGCTGAAGTTGAAACAGGATGGATAACAGTCTGTTCGGTTGTTGCACTGGACATACGTTGCGGTATTGACTGTAGCTGCTAATGGTACTGCGACCATGGTATGTAGGCGGTCGAGCTTTGCTGGAAGGATTCTCTCAGATTACCCAGGATACAGTTGTAGGTGAGGTTGGCGAGTTCTTCGTTCTGTCGGTTGGACCATAGCTGTGGTTGGGCTACGGCAGTAGGCAAGAGGGAACAGACATAACAACTCATTGGTTGTGGCGCGGGCTGTGAGTGCGGTGTATCTGTACCAACTGTTCCTCATCATCGGGTTGTAGTCGTTTTCTTCCTGTGTTTGGACATGGGCAAGAATAAGGTGTATCTACTCAGGCTTAGGTGTTCCTGCCGGACGGATTTTGAGTAGGCGTGTGGCGGATGGTTGTACGAAGGGGTTCACACCAATCACTTTGGGGACCATGGCTGGACTAGTAGTGCGGATGGTGATAGTAAAGAGGGGGCCTTTTCCTGGTCGGTCCGGTCAGAGGCATAGGTTGATGCAGCCTTTTTGTTGGATATTGGTCGTAAGGTCTAGCATATGTTTACCATCTTTGATGGTGGTGGCTAACTTGGTGAAGTTAGCGGTCATGGTGGTAGCTTCTTTGGAAAGGGGCCATGTGATGGTTTTGTAGCCTGTATGGAGGAGGACCTGGTCCAAGGTGTCTGGCCAGACCATTCAGACTCTGGGAGCTTGTAGGTACCAATAAAAATAACTGGAGTCAGTCCTGTGTAATCCCAAGTAAGTAAGTTGTAGGCTGAGCAAAGGTACTTGAACGACGATTGGTGTCTTGGTTAATGGGATGCAGATCTGGGGGCCCCTGATCGTTTCCTGAACCAGCTAGTGGGGCATTCTCCTCCAGTGGGAGTGTACCAAGGTTCTGGTACGTTCCCCCCATGTGGTTGAACACAGAGCGGTGATGATGATGGCCAAAATTACACGGTGAGGTCCGTCCCAACGTGGAGAAGACCAGCACTTTCTTTTTATCACCTTGACGAGTACCAGGTCTCCTGGGGACAGGACCTCCTCTGTGGGAGACAGAGAAGATGTCGGCATATTATTTTGCATTCATCACAGTTCTTTCTTGGAACATTTTGCATAACCACTTATTGAGGGATTCTGTTTCTCCTTTCTCTTTTACCACCAGATCTTTTTCCCACATTGTTAGTGGAAGATTCTGTCTTTCACTGCCTCAAATGGTGTGCATCCCTGTGCTGTTGGAATGATTCTCATGTACGTTTCTACCAGGCTCAGGCATTCTTGCCATGGTTTTCCTGTATCTTCCATGGTTTTTCTGAGTCTGAGTTTTACTGTTCTAATGGTTTGTTCGACGAGTCCAGCACTTTGGTTCAGTTTGATGAAATCCATGTTCAGAAGCTCGAAGGGATATGTTCCTGTTTGCCTTGTTCCATGCTTGGGTTGTTCATTGCCTTGAGAGTTGTGTCTACAGCAGTTTAGACAGTTTCTGCAAAATAATTGAGGTAAGTTTGGAGACCTCTGGGAACATGCATTGTTTGTTGTACTGTACTGATCATCCCTCCTGTTGAGACATGGCTCCTCCCATGGCTCAATTTGGCAATTACTTCAAACAATGATCGTGTCACGCATGGCTTGTTTTCTACTGCATAGAGTCCGTTCTTGTGTTGAGTGGCTCCTTCTGTTTCCCATTGCAGTTTCTCTTTTTCTGGGGAATGATTTTGCATTTCTCTTAGGAATTCAGCAGGGATTGGGCTGTGTCTTTCCACCGTCACGTCTTGTTCTAGGAATAGTCTACATGCCTCTGTCAGTGCCACTATTTCTGCGGCTTGTGCAGACCAGTCGCCGGGGAGTCGTCCTGTCTTGAGGTTGTCTTTTTGAGTCACCACGGCATATACGTTGTGTTTTTCTCCATCCAGGGTTTTTGATGATGATCCATCCCCATAGGCAATGTGTCCGGGGGGCAATGGGTTGTCCATTAGGTCAGTTGCATATACGTGGTTAATTATGATTCGTTGAGTGGGCAACTGTGAGAATTGGTTTAACCACTTGTCGTCCGGTCTCCCATGAACTTCAGGGTGACACGTAATGGCCATGTTTGTTGTTCCTGTCCTGGGGCTGCTGGGCAGATATCTTCAGACTGTTCTCTTAGACTTTCAGCTACCTTGGCAGAATCATTCCCGACAATGTCGAGAGAGTAGAAGCTGTTAGATGTGGTGGTGTGGAAGATATTTTTGGTCTGTAATTCCCTGGGTCGGAGGCCATTTTGGGTGGCCACTAGGCTTAGCCCAAGCTGGACCATGATATCTCGTCCCGGTAACTCTCCGATTTTCATTTTGCAGTCTGACAATAAACCCATCCCTTTTGTTGCTTTCTGACCCATATTAATCACTTACTTAATAGTTTAAACAACAATTATTTTCTAAATTACCCGAAATTGATCTCCACTTTGTGATTAACCCAATATCTCTGAACACACAAAGACCAAAAGTCCCTGACTTTGTCTTAGTTAAGTCCCTGACTCTATTAACAGACCAAGACTATAAAGCCTTTGCTAATTCTTGTTCTACTTTCATTGGTCCCGGACCAATTGGTTTATTACCAGACTGCAAAGTGGACAGTGAGAGTTCCTACAGTAGGGTCCTGTTCAACGCGATGTTCCTGAAACTCTAGTCGAATGACCAGTGTGTGTGTCTTAAATACAGGAAAAACTGACAGTTGTCACTAGGACTTTGGACAGATACATTTCAGTCATTTGCAGGGCAAAAAGTAATTGATCAGTGTCAGACAGTTGAATATTTGTGCTGACATGTCACCCCAATCACAAGACTAAGATTGTTTATTCAGTCAGACAGTTGGGTGTTTATGCTGCTATGTCAGCCGTAAGGATGACTACAATGCTGTTATACTCACAAAAACTTATACAATATGAACAAGCATTTGCAAAGATACTTTGTCTAATCTTACATATTCCCCTGCTGCCAAAAAAACTGTCAGAGACACATAGTTACTGTGTATATAGTGTAAAATCGTCCAATTCAAGTAAGTTATCCATTTGGCATTATTCTCATTGCTAAAAATTAAGTTACAATGAAAACAATCATACTTGGCCAAAACGTGAGTTTCAGGGTATGAAAAGTACATTAAGGCAATAAAAACTGAAAAGTTCCCCTGCTGCCAAACAAACTGTCAGAGACACATAGTTCCTGTGTATATAGTGTAAAATCGTCCTATCCATGTAAGTCTTTCATTGGCATCATTCTAGGTGATTCTGGAGCTATTTCCCACCATAAAAAGTGTCCAAAACCGGCATTTTGCGATTAAAATAGTGGTTGTATTAGAACCAGGCCCAGGCGATTCTGGTTGGTGTTTTTACCCTGAAATTGTGTCCAATGATGATAAGGATGTATTTTTGATTATTCTGTATAAAAATAATCATCTAGGGATGTTCAGAAGTTTTGTTACGCCCGAATCAATGACCTCAATTTGGGCACTTTATTTACAAGTGGTGGTTTTTAAGAACCAGGCCCAGTCGGTTCTGGTTGGTGCTTTTACCCAGATATAGTATCCATTGTGTGGGTAGATGTATTTTCACTATTCTGTCTAAAAATAAAGATCCAGGACAGTTCCGGGGCTATTTCCCTCCATAAATAGTGTCCAAAACATGCATTTTGCGATACAAAATAGTGGCTGCATTATAACAGGGTCCAGTCGGTTCTGGTGGGTGTTTGTATACGAAACTTGTGTCCAATTATGATGGGGATGTATACTTGACTATTCTGTATAGAAGTAATCATCTAGCGATGTTCAGAAGTTCTGTTATGCCCGAATGAATTACTTTCATTTGGTCACTTTATTTACAAGTGGTGGTTTAGAAACAGGCCCAGTCGGTTTTGGTTGGTGCTTTTACCCAGAATTTGTGTTTATTGTGTGAGTGGATGTATTTTCACTATTTTGTATAACAATAATGATCCAGGATGATTCTGGAGCTATTTCCCACCACAAACAGTGTCCAAAACAGGCATTTTGCGGTTAAAGTAGTGGTTGTATTAGAACCACGCCCAGTCGGTTCTGGTTCGTGTTTTTACCCAGAAATTGTGTCCAATGATTATGGGGATGTATTTTTTATTATTCTTTATAAAAATAATATTCTAGGGATGTTCAGAAGTTCTGTTATGCCCTAATCAATGACCTCAATTTGGGCACTTTATTTACAAGTGGTTGTTTGGAACCAGGCCCAGTCGGTTCTGGTTGGTGCTTTACCCACAATTAGTGTCGATTGTGTGGGTTTGATGTATTTTCACTATTCTCTGTAAGAATAAAGATCCAGGGATGTTCTGAGACTATTTCCCACCAGAAATAGTGTCAAAAACATGCATTTTGCGACAAAAATAGTGGTTGTATTAGAACCAGGCCCAGTCGGTTCTGGTTTGTGTATACCCCCTTAACGTGTGTCCAATAGGAATGGGGTTGTATTTTTGACTATTCTGTATAAAAATTATCATCTAGGGATGTTCAGAAATTCTTCTATGCCCGAATAAATGACCTCCATTTGGGCACTTTATTTTGCATGTTGGTTGTAGTAGAACCAAGCCCAGTCGGTTCTGGTTGGTGCTTTTACCCAGAGTTAGTGTTGATTGTGTAGGTGGATGTATTTTCACTATTCTGTCTAAAAATAAAGATCCAGGATGGTTCTAGGGGTATTTACTACCATAAATAGTCTCCAAAACATGCATTTTGTGATAAAAAATAGTAGTTGAAAAAATGAAAAAATGAAAATCAGACATAGGCATTGTCGTCATCATTGACTTGACAAAAAGCCTAGTAGTCATCATACCCTCAGCAGCGTATGACGAAATTGTATAGTGCTTCTCCACAAGTTCGTCTTCCCAGGCCAGACACATTTATGACATTTATTTATGACATTTTCATACTTGTTAGCTGTCCGCCTTGAGCGCCATTTTGCGTCGACTGCAAGATGCCTCACCGATGCCAACAAGAATAAGGTGGATCACTTACCTCTCAGTCTTTATACTTACCCTCCCTCAGTCAGCCTTTGGAAGGCAGATCTGCGCCAAACGACCTTCCTGTTACTTCATTTCGACTTGACTTAATTTCATAGTAGGGATATGTGTAGTCGTCACGTCACGTGTTGCTGCAGGTTCAGAGACCTGATGGCTGTTGGGAAAAAGCTGTCCTTGAGCCTGTTTGTCCGTGCTTTGTAGGACCTGTAGCGTCTGCCAGATGGAAGCAACTGGAACAGGCCGTGTCCAGGGTGGTATGGGTCTCCAACAATAGACCCGGCTCTTCTAAGGTATCGGGGGTTGGCAATGTCTTCTAGTGATGGCAGAGAGCAGCCGACGATCTTCTGGGCAGTGTTTATCACCCTCTGTATGGCTTTTTTGTCTGCTGCCGTGCTTCCGGTATACCACACTGTAATGCCGTAAGTCAGGATGCTCTCCACAGTGGCTCTGTAGAAGGTTGCCAGAAGCTTGGTGTCCAATTTGTCCCTTCTCAGTACCCTGAGAAAGTGGAGTCGTTTCTGGGCCTTCTTTACTAACACTGTGGTGTTTGTGGACCAGGAGAGCCTATCCGTGACGTGGACTCCCAGAAATTTGAAGGATTGGACCCTGTCTACACATACTCCGTTAATGAGGAGTGGGGCCAGGTCTGTGCTGCGCTTGCGAAAGTCCAGGATTATTTCTTTAGTCTTTGCGGTATTTAGTGTAAGATTGTTCGCCGAGCACCAAGAAGACAGTTTGTCGACCTCGTCTCTGTAAGCTGACTCATCCCCGCCTGAGATGAGTCCGATCACAGTGGTGTCATCGGCGAATTTGATGATAGAGTTTGACTGGTGGGCTGGTGTGCAGTCGTATGTGTACAAGGAGTACAGGACAGGACTCAGTACACAGCCTTGTGGTGAGCCAGTGTTCAGTGTAATGGCGGAAGAGAGGTGTGGACCCATTCTGACAGTTTGTGGTCGACCAGTCAAGAAGTTCTTTACCCAGCAGCAGATTGAAGAGGATAGTCCAAGGTGGTAGAGTTTGTCCTTCAGGATGTCCGGCTTGATGGTGTTAAAGGCTGAGCTATAGTCTATGAAAAGCATCGTCACATAGTTCCCCCGGTGCTCCAGGTGGCTCAGTGCTGTGTGAAGAGCCACAGCGATAGCATCCTCAGTGGACCTGTTTTCTCTATAAGCAAACTGGTGAGGGTCAACTGAGGGGGGGATTGTCCTTCTGATGTGTCGGGCCACCAACTTTTCAAAGCACTTCATGATCACAGGCGTGAGAGCAACAGGCCTGTAATCGTTCAAGCTGCAGATGGTTGGCCTTTTTGGGGACAGGAATGATGGTGGCAGATTTTAGGCAGGCAGGAACGATGGATAGTTGCATTATAACTGGTTAGTCTCGGTTCTGGTTGCTGTTTATATCCGAAACTTGTGTCCAAAGAGGATGGGGATGTATATTTTACTATTCTGTTTAAAAATAATCATGTAGGGATGTTTTGGGGCTTTTTTTACACAAGAATCAAAAACCTCCAATGGATCTTTATTTTGCACGGTGGTTGAATTAGAACCGGGCCCAGTCGGTTCTGGTTGCCGCTTTTACCCAGATTTAGTGTCAATTGTGTGGATGGATGCATTTTCACTATTATGTGTAAAATTAAAGATGCAGGGATGTTCTGGGAATATTTCACACCGTCAATAGTGTCCAAAACATTTTGCGATAAAAATAGTGGTTGTATTAGAACAAGGCCCAATCGGTTCTGGTTGGTGTATTTACCCAGAATTTGTGTTGATTGAGTGGGTGGATGTAGTTTCACTATTTTCTATAAAAATAATGTTTCCCACCATAAACATTGTCCAAAACAGGCATTTTGCGATTACAAAAGAGGTCGTATTAGAACCAGGCCCAGTCGGTTCTGGTTGGTGCTTCTACCCATAATTAGTGTTGAATGTGTAGATGGATGTATTTTCACTATTCTGTGTAAAAATAATGATCCAGGATGGTTCTGGAGCTATTTTCCCACCATAAACAGTGTCCAAAACAGGCATTCTGCGATTAAAATAGTGGTTGTATTAGAACCAGGCCCAGTCTGTTCTGGTTGGTGAATTTACCCGAAAAATTGTATCCATTGACGATGGGGATGTATTTTTGATTATTATGTATAAAAATAATCATCTAGGGATCTTCAGAAGTTCTGTTATTCCCAAATCAATGACCTCCATTTGGGCACATTATTGACGGAGCTCACGACCATGATCCAGTGTGTGGCTCGGATGTGTCCCTCAAACACAAATACTGGTCAGTCTCATCCAAAATCCTAATGGCTCAGTTCCCTTGAGTGGGAGCGGCAAGGAACGCCCTGCATTTGAAGACCATTGAAGGCAGGTTCCGGGCCTGTGTCGGCGCATCAGTCAGGCTGGGTAGCCGCTATGGCCCAGGTGATTTTCCAGGGCTGCCCTGCTCTTGACGGAGTGGCCACCCAGCGGGGCTGTGTGTGTTTCATGGTGGGAGACTCGTGCTGCCCCTTCATCCCTGCCGGCATGTCCTGCTCGGTCCATGATGCCCTGCAGGCTATTAGGAACATGCAGAGAGCTGTGACCGGAGATCCGGTTCCACAACGAGGATGGCTTGACTGTTTCTTCTCTGGCTCATGGAAACAGCCACTTCAATATTTCAATATTTTCACAGACACAAAAGGAGGGAATTGTGGGATGGACTGGCTAACTGGCTTAATAATTGTTTATTCTTGTCGCACCATGTGGTCATACTGGTTTAACTTTGTTTTTTAAGATCGTAGAATGCAAGGTAGACTAGCCAAACTGGTTTTACAATTGAATTAAAAGATCGTGGAATGTAAGAAAGACTAACTAGTTGGCCTTGCAATTGTTTGTTCGCCTCGAGAAATATAAGAAAGGCTGGCTAACAGGGTTTGCAATTTTTTCCTTGTATTGTGCGATGAAAAGAGGTTCAACTTCAGGAGTAACTGTCACTCTCCAGGTCATCTAGGGTCAAGTGCACACTTGAAAACTTTCATATTCGACCAAAACGTGCTTATCAGCACATAAAAAGCACATTTGGTGGTACGCGGGAAGAACGGCAGCAGACAAAAAGGCTATTTAGAAAGGTATCACCACTACGCAGAAGAACGTCGGCTACTCTGCCCTCACTGGAAGACATTGCCAGCCCTCGTTACCTCAGCAGAGCCAGGGACATGATCAGGGACCCATGCCACCCTGGTCACAATCGGTTCCAGCTGCTGCTCTCTGGCAGACAGACGCTGTAAGTTTCCCACATCCGTTGGGACTCTAAACTTGGGGTAACACAACACAATCCCTTCTGTGTAATAACTTCGGGTGAGGTAATATGAATAGACATTAGGTACAAGGTGATCTGACACCTACATGCTGAATGAAGGTAAGTGAAAGACAGTGAGAGGTAAGAGATCCACTCAAGGGGTGGTGATGCAATGTATCCATAAAGGCAGAATTGTAAATTAAGAGTCTGGAGTCATAACTTGTAAAACTGTGTAAAAATGTCAGAGACACAAATGACATAGTGTAATATCATCAAATTTTATAATTTAATAAGTTTTTCATTTGGCATCATTCTAATGGCTAGATATTAAGTTATAATGAA
The DNA here is from genome assembly GCF_051989575.1 of Stigmatopora nigra. Lineage (NCBI taxonomy): Eukaryota > Metazoa > Chordata > Actinopteri > Syngnathiformes > Syngnathidae > Stigmatopora > Stigmatopora nigra. Next base: position 8,516,625 of record NC_135530.1, read on the forward strand.
AACTATGATACTTGGCCAAAACGTGATTTTCAGCGCATGAAACGCACGTTAAGCCAATAAAAACTGAAATGTTCCCCTGCTGCGAAACAAACTGTCAGAGACACATAGTTACTGTGTATATAGTGTATAATTGTCCAATTCAAGTAAGTTTTTCATTTGGCATCATTCTAAGTGATATAAATTAAGTTATAGTGAAAATTATGATATTTGGCCAAAACGTGATTTTCAGCGCATGAAACGCACGTTAAGGCAATAAAAACTGAAATATTCCCCTGCTGCGAAACAAACTGTCAGAGACATATAGTTACTGTGTATATAGTGTATTATCGTCCAATTCAAGTAAGTTTTTCATTTAGCATCATTCTAAGTGATAGAAATTAAGTTATAGTGAAAAACTATCATACTCGGCCAAAACATGATTTTCAGCGCATGAAACGCACGTTAGCAATAAAAACTGAAATGTCCCCCTGCTGCGAAACAAACTGTCAGAGACACATAGTTACTGTGTATATAGTGTAAAATAGTCCAATTCAAGTAAGTTTTGCATTTAGCATCATTCTAAGTGATAGAAATTAAGTTATAGTGAAAACTATGATACTTGGCCAAAACGTGATTTTCAGCGCATGAAACGCACGTTAAGGCAATAAAAACTGAAATGTTCCCCTGCTGCGAAACAAACTGTCAGAGACACAGTTACTGTGTATATAGTGTATTATTGTCCAATTCAAGTAAGTTTTTCATTTGGCATCATTCTAAGTGATAGAAATAAAGTTATAGTGAAAATTATGATACTTGGCCAAAACGTGATTTTCAGCGCATGAAACGCACGTTAAGGCAATAAAAACTGAAATGTTCCCCTGCTGCGAAACAAACTGTCAGAGGCACATAGTTACTGTGTCTATAGTGTAAAATCATCCAATTCAAGTAAGTATTGCATTTAGCATCATTCTAAGTGCTAGAAATTAAGTTATAGTGAAAACTATGATACTTGGCCAAAACGTGATTTTCAGCGCATGAAACGCACGTTAAGGCAATAAAAACTGAAATGTTCCCTGCTGCGAAACAAACACTCAGAGGCACATAGTTACTGTGTATATAGTGTATAATTGTATAATTCAAGTAAGTTTTTCATTTTGCATCATTCTAAGTGCTAGAAATTAAGTTATAGTGAAAACTATGATACTTGGCCAAAACGTGATTTTCAGCGCATGAAATGCACATTAAGGCAATAAAAACTGAAATGTTCCCCCGCTGCGAAACAAACTGTCAGTGACACATAGTTACTGTGTATATAGTGTATAATCGTCCAAATTAAGTAGGTTTTTCATTTGATATCATTCTAAGTGATGAAAGTTAGGGTTAGGGTTAGGGTTAGGGTTAGGTTAAGTTATAGTGAAAACTATGATACTTGGCCAAAACATGATTTTCAGCGCATGAAACGCACATTAGGGCAAAAAAACTGAAATGTTTGTTAGGTCTGAAAATACAACTTCAGGAGCAGGCTAAGAAAGAGTGAGATAAATTTAAATAGAAAATATGTATGACCAGACTGCAAAGTGGACAGAGAGTTCCTACAGTGGGCTCCTGTTCACTGCGATGTTACTGCAACTCTAGTCGAATGACCAGTGAGTGTGTCTTAAATACAGGCAAAACTGACAGTTGTCCCTAAGACTTTGGACAGATACGTTTCAGTCATTTGCAGGGCAACAAGTAATTGATTAGTGTCGGGCCTGGAATCTGTAGTCAATGGTTTCCAGACGTAGGGTGTTCTTCGCTGTTCCTACCCTGGGGAATACCGCCATCATGATTTTGGAGGAGACTGACCAGTGTTTGTATTAGAGGGGGACATCCGAGCCCCAAACTGAATCATGGGGGAAGAAATCAAAGCTCCGTCGTTGACGCCTGGTGGGTAGATGTGGGTTGGCGTCGACAGTTGGAATCGAGTCTGCTGTTAGAACGTACGTGTGGTCGGATGCAGATGTAGGGACACAGAGCCCAGTTGTATTGGTGGGGATGATCATATACACTTGCCATTCGCAGAGCCACCATATTTGGTCCAGTACTGTCCATGATTGGAAAGGAATGTGTCTGATCTCGGCGGACCTGGTGACGTGAACTTGGTCCAAAGGGGTCTTCGGATCCGGTCCGCTGAAGTTGAAACAGGATGGATAACAGTCTGTTCGGTTGTTGCACTGGACATACGTTGCGGTATTGACTGTAGCTGCTAATGGTACTGCGACCATGGTATGTAGGCGGTCGAGCTTTGCTGGAAGGATTCTCTCAGATTACCCAGGATACAGTTGTAGGTGAGGTTGGCGAGTTCTTCGTTCTGTCGGTTGGACCATAGCTGTGGTTGGGCTACGGCAGTAGGCAAGAGGGAACAGACATAACAACTCATTGGTTGTGGCGCCTGCTGTGAGTGCGGTGTATCTGTACCAACTGTTCCTCATCATCGGGTTGTAGTCGTTTTCTTCCTGTGTTTGGACATGGGCGAGAATAAGGTGTATCTACTCAGGCTTAGGTGTTCCTGCCGGACGGATTTTGAGTAGGCGTGTGGCGGATGGTTGTACGAAGGGGTTCACACCAATCACTTTGGGGACCATGGCTGGACTAGTAGTGCGGATGGTGATAGTAAAGAGGGGGCCTTTTCCTGGTCGGTCCGGTCAGAGGCATAGGTTGATGCAGCCTTTTTGTTGGATATTGGTCGTAAGGTCTAGCATATGTTTACCATCTTTGATGGTGGTGGCTAACTTGGTGAAGTTAGCGGTCATGGTGGTAGCTTCTTTGGAAAGGGGCCATGTGATGGTTTTGTAGCCTGTATGGAGGAGGACCTGGTCCAAGGTGTCTGGCCAGACCATTCAGACTCTGGGAGCTTGTAGGTACCAATAAAAATAACTGGAGTCAGTCCTGTGTAATCCCAAGTGAGTAAGTTGTAGGCTGAGCAAAGGTACTTGAACGACGATTGGTGTCTTGGTTAATGGGATGCAGATCTGGGGGCCCCTGATCGTTTCCTGAACCAGCTAGTGGGGCATTCTCCTCCAGTGGGAGTGTACCAAGGTTCTGGTACGTTCCCCCCATGTGGTTGAACACAGAGCGGTGATGATGATGGCCAAAATTACACGGTGAGGTCCGTCCCAACGTGGAGAAGACCAGCACTTTCTTTTTATCACCTTGACGAGTACCAGGTCTCCTGGGGACAGGACCTCCTCTGTGGGAGACAGAGAAGATGTCGGCATATTATTTTGCATTCATCACAGTTCTTTCTTGGAACATTTTGCATAACCACTTATTGAGGGATTCTGTTTCTCCTTTCTCTTTTACCACCAGATCTTTTTCCCACATTGTTAGTGGAAGATTCTGTCTTTCACTGCCTCAAATGGTGTGCATCCCTGTGCTGTTGGAATGATTCTCATGTATGTTTCTACCAGGCTCAGGCATTCTTGCCATGGTTTTCCTGTATCTTCCATGGTTTTTCTGAGTCTGAGTTTTACTGTTCTAATGGTTTGTTCGACGAGTCCAGCACTTTGGTTCAGTTTGATGAAATCCATGTTCAGAAGCTCGAAGGGATATGTTCCTGTTTGCCTTGTTCCATGCTTGGGTTGTTCATTGCCTTGAGAGTTGTGTCTACAGCAGTTTAGACAGTTTCTGCAAAATAATTGAGGTAAGTTTGGAGACCTCTGGGAACATGCATTGTTTGTTGTACTGTACTGATCATCCCTCCTGTTGAGACATGGCTCCTCCCATGGCTCAATTTGGCAATTACTTCAAACAATGATCGTGTCACGCATGGCTTGTTTTCTACTGCATAGAGTCCGTTCTTGTGTTGAGTGGCTCCTTCTGTTTCCCATTGCAGTTTCTCTTTTTCTGGGGAATGATTTTGCATTTCTCTTAGGAATTCAGCAGGGATTGGGCTGTGTCTTTCCACCGTCACGTCTTGTTCTAGGAATAGTCTACATGCCTCTGTCAGTGCCACTATTTCTGCGGCTTGTGCAGACCAGTCGCCGGGGAGTCGTCCTGTCTTGAGGTTGTCTTTTTGAGTCACCACGGCATATACGTTGTGTTTTTCTCCATCCAGGGTTTTTGATGATGATCCATCCCCATAGGCAATGTGTCCGGGGGGCAATGGGTTGTCCATTAGGTCAGTTGCATATACGTGGTTAATTATGATTCGTTGAGTGGGCAACTGTGAGAATTGGTTTAACCACTTGTCGTCCGGTCTCCCATGAACTTCAGGGTGACACGTAATGGCCATGTTTGTTGTTCCTGTCCTGGGGCTGCTGGGCAGATATCTTCAGACTGTTCTCTTAGACTTTCAGCTACCTTGGCAGAATCATTCCCGACAATGTCGAGAGAGTAGAAGCTGTTAGATGTGGTGGTGTGGAAGATATTTTTGGTCTGTAATTCCCTGGGTCGGAGGCCATTTTGGGTGGCCACTAGGCTTAGCCCAAGCTGGACCATGATATCTCGTCCCGGTAACTCTCCGATTTTCATTTTGCAGTCTGACAATAAACCCATCCCTTTTGTTGCTTTCTGACCCATATTAATCACTTACTTAATAGTTTAAACAACAATTATTTTCTAAATTACCCGAAATTGATCTCCACTTTGTGATTAACCCAATATCTCTGAACACACAAAGACCAAAAGTCCCTGACTTTGTCTTAGTTAAGTCCCTGACTCTATTAACAGACCAAGACTATAATGCCTTTGCTAATTCTTGTTCTACTTTCATTGGTCCCGGACCAATTGGTTTATTACCAGACTGCAAAGTGGACAGTGAGAGTTCCTACAGTAGGGTCCTGTTCAACGCGATGTTCCTGAAACTCTAGTCGAATGACCAGTGTGTGTGTCTTAAATACAGGAAAAACTGACAGTTGTCACTAGGACTTTGGACAGATACATTTCAGTCATTTGCAGGGCAAAAAGTAATTGATCAGTGTCAGACAGTTGAATATTTGTGCTGACATGTCACCCCAATCACAAGACTAAGATTGTTTATTCAGTCAGACAGTTGGGTGTTTATGCTGCTATGTCAGCCGTAAGGATGACTACAATGCTGTTATACTCACAAAAACTTATACAATATGAACAAGCATTTGCAAAGATACTTTGTCTAATCTTACATATTCCCCTGCTGCCAAAAAAACTGTCAGAGACACATAGTTACTGTGTATATAGTGTAAAATCGTCCAATTCAAGTAAGTTATCCATTTGGCATTATTCTCATTGCTAAAAATTAAGTTACAATGAAAACAATCATACTTGGCCAAAACGTGATTTTCAGGGTATGAAAAGTACATTAAGGCAATAAAAACTGAAAAGTTCCCCTGCTGCCAAACAAACTGTCAGAGACACATAGTTCCTGTGTATATAGTGTAAAATCGTCCTATCCATGTAAGTCTTTCATTGGCATCATTCTAGGTGATTCTGGAGCTATTTCCCACCATAAAAAGTGTCCAAAACAGGCATTTTGCGATTAAAATAGTGGTTGTATTAGAACCAGGCCCAGGCGATTCTGGTTGGTGTTTTTACCCTGAAATTGTGTCCAATGATGATAAGGATGTATTTTTGATTATTCTGTATAAAAATAATCATCTAGGGATGTTCAGAAGTTTTGTTACGCCCGAATCAATGACCTCAATTTGGGCACTTTATTTACAAGTGGTGGTTTTTAAGAACCAGGCCCAGTCGGTTCTGGTTGGTGCTTTTACCCAGATATAGTATCCATTGTGTGGGTAGATGTATTTTCACTATTCTGTCTAAAAATAAAGATCCAGGACAGTTCCGGGGCTATTTCCCTCCATAAATAGTGTCCAAAACATGCATTTTGCGATACAAAATAGTGGCTGCATTATAACAGGGTCCAGTCGGTTCTGGTGGGTGTTTGTATACGAAACTTGTGTCCAATTATGATGGGGATGTATACTTGACTATTCTGTATAGAAGTAATCATCTAGCGATGTTCAGAAGTTCTGTTATGCCCGAATGAATTACTTTCATTTGGTCACTTTATTTACAAGTGGTGGTTTAGAAACAGGCCCAGTCGGTTTTGGTTGGTGCTTTTACCCAGAATTTGTGTTTATTGTGTGAGTGGATGTATTTTCACTATTTTGTATAACAATAATGATCCAGGATGATTCTGGAGCTATTTCCCACCACAAACAGTGTCCAAAACAGGCATTTTGCGGTTAAAGTAGTGGTTGTATTAGAACCACGCCCAGTCGGTTCTGGTTCGTGTTTTTACCCAGAAATTGTGTCCAATGATTATGGGGATGTATTTTTTATTATTCTTTATAAAAATAATATTCTAGGGATGTTCAGAAGTTCTGTTATGCCCTAATCAATGACCTCAATTTGGGCACTTTATTTACAAGTGGTTGTTTAGAACCAGGCCCAGTCGGTTCTGGTTGGTGCTTTACCCACAATTAGTGTCGATTGTGTGGGTTTGATGTATTTTCACTATTCTCTGTAAGAATAAAGATCCAGGGATGTTCTGAGACTATTTCCCACCAGAAATAGTGTCAAAAACATGCATTTTGCGACAAAAATAGTGGTTGTATTAGAACCAGGCCCAGTCGGTTCTGGTTTGTGTATACCCCCTTAACGTGTGTCCAATAGGAATGGGGTTGTATTTTTGACTATTCTGTATAAAAATTATCATCTAGGGATGTTCAGAAGTTCTTCTATGCCCGAATAAATGACCTCCATTTGGGCACTTTATTTTGCATGTTGGTTGTAGTAGAACCAAGCCCAGTCGGTTCTGGTTGGTGCTTTTACCCAGAGTTAGTGTTGATTGTGTAGGTGGATGTATTTTCACTATTCTGTCTAAAAATAAAGATCCAGGATGGTTCTAGGGGTATTTACTACCATAAATAGTCTCCAAAACATGCATTTTGTGATAAAAAATAGTAGTTGAAAAAATGAAAAAATGAAAATCAGACATAGGCATTGTCGTCATCATTGACTTGACAAAAAGCCTAGTAGTCATCATACCCTCAGCAGCGTATGACGAAATTGTATAGTGCTTCTCCACAAGTTCGTCTTCCCAGGCCAGACACATTTATGACATTTATTTATGACATATTCATACTTGTTAGCTCTCCGCCTTGAGCGCCATTTTGCGGCGACTGCAAGATGCCTCACCGATGCCAACAAGAATAAGGTGGATCACTTACCTCTCAGTCTTTATACTTACCCTCCCTCAGTCAGCCTTTGGAAGGCAGATCTGCGCCAAACGACCTTCCTGTTACTTCATTTCGACTTGACTTAATTTCATAGTAGGGATATGTGTAGTCGTCACGTCACGTGTTGCTGCAGGTTCAGAGACCTGATGGCTGTTGGGAAAAAGCTGTCCTTGAGCCTGTTTGTCCGTGCTTTGTAGGACCTGTAGCGTCTGCCAGATGGAAGCAACTGGAACAGGCCGTGTCCAGGGTGGTATGGGTCTCCAACAATAGACCCGGCTCTTCTAAGGTATCGGGGGTTGGCAATGTCTTCTAGTGATGGCAGAGAGCAGCCGACGATCTTCTGGGCAGTGTTTATCACCCTCTGTATGGCTTTTTTGTCTGCTGCCGTGCTTCCGGTATACCACACTGTAATGCCGTAAGTCAGGATGCTCTCCACAGTGGCTCTGTAGAAGGTTGCCAGAAGCTTGGTGTCCAATTTGTCCCTTCTCAGTACCCTGAGAAAGTGGAGTCGTTTCTGGGCCTTCTTTACTAACACTGTGGTGTTTGTGGACCAGGAGAGCCTATCCGTGACGTGGACTCCCAGAAATTTGAAGGATTGGACCCTGTCTACACATACTCCGTTAATGAGGAGTGGGGCCAGGTCTGTGCTGCGCTTGCGAAAGTCCAGGATTATTTCTTTAGTCTTTGCGGTATTTAGTGTAAGATTGTTCGCCGAGCACCAAGAAGACAGTTTGTCGACCTTGTCTCTGTAAGCTGACTCATCCCCGCCTGAGATGAGTCCGATCACAGTGGTGTCATCGGCGAATTTGATGATAGAGTTTGACTGGTGGGCTGGTGTGCAGTCGTATGTGTACAAGGAGTACAGGACAGGACTCAGTACACAGCCTTGTGGTGAGCCAGTGTTCAGTGTAATGGCGGAAGAGAGGTGTGGACCCATTCTGACAGTTTGTGGTCGACCAGTCAAGAAGTTCTTTACCCAGCAGCAGATTGAAGAGGATAGTCCAAGGTGGTAGAGTTTGTCCTTCAGGATGTCCGGCTTGATGGTGTTAAAGGCTGAGCTATAGTCTATGAAAAGCATCGTCACATAGTTCCCCCGGTGCTCCAGGTGGCTCAGTGCTGTGTGAAGAGCCACAGCGATAGCATCCTCAGTGGACCTGTTTTCTCTATAAGCAAACTGGTGAGGGTCAACTGAGGGGGGGATTGTCCTTCTGATGTGTCGGGCCACCAACTTTTCAAAGCACTTCATGATCACAGGCGTGAGAGCAACAGGCCTGTAATCGTTCAAGCTGCAGATGGTTGGCCTTTTTGGGGACAGGAATGATGGTGGCAGATTTTAGGCAGGCAGGAACGATGGATAGTTGCATTATAACTGGTTAGTCTCGGTTCTGGTTGCTGTTTATATCCGAAACTTGTGTCCAAAGAGGATGGGGATGTATATTTTACTATTCTGTTTAAAAATAATCATGTAGGGATGTTTTGGGGCTTTTTTTACACAAGAATCAAAAACCTCCAATGGATCTTTATTTTGCACGGTGGTTGAATTAGAACCGGGCCCAGTCGGTTCTGGTTGCCGCTTTTACCCAGATTTAGTGTCAATTGTGTGGATGGATGCATTTTCACTATTATGTGTAAAATTAAAGATGCAGGGATGTTCTGGGAATATTTCACACCGTCAATAGTGTCCAAAACATTTTGCGATAAAAATAGTGGTTGTATTAGAACAAGGCCCAATCGGTTCTGGTTGGTGTATTTACCCAGAATTTGTGTTGATTGAGTGGGTGGATGTAGTTTCACTATTTTCTATAAAAATAATGTTTCCCACCATAAACATTGTCCAAAACAGGCATTTTGCGATTAAAAAAGAGGTCGTATTAGAACCAGGCCCAGTCGGTTCTGGTTGGTGCTTCTACCCATAATTAGTGTTGAATGTGTAGATGGATGTATTTTCACTATTCTGTGTAAAAATAATGATCCAGGATGGTTCTGGAGCTATTTTCCCACCATAAACAGTGTCCAAAACAGGCATTCTGCGATTAAAATAGTGGTTGTATTAGAACCAGGCCCAGTCTGTTCTGGTTGGTGAATTTACCCGAAAAATTGTATCCATTGACGATGGGGATGTATTTTTGATTATTATGTATAAAAATAATCATCTAGGGATCTTCAGAAGTTCTGTTATTCCCGAATCAATGACCTCCATTTGGGCACATTATTGACGGAGCTCACGACCATGATCCAGTGTGTGGCTCGGATGTGTCCCTCAAACACAAATACTGGTCAGTCTCATCCAAAATCCTAATGGCTCAGTTCCCTTGAGTGGGAGCGGCAAGGAACGCCCTGCATTTGAAAAACATTGAAGGCAGGTTCCGGGCCTGTGTCAGCGCATCAGTCAGGCTGGGTAGCCGCTATGGCCCAGGTGATTTTCCAGGGCTGCCTGGCTATTTAGAAAGGTATCACCACTACGCAGAAGAACGTCGGCTACTCTGCCCTCACTGGAAGACATTGCCAGCCCTCGTTACCTCAGCAGAGCCAGGGACATGATCAGGGACCCATGCCACCCTGGTCACAATCTGTTCCAGCTGCTGCTCTCTGGCAGACAGACGCTGTAAGTTTCCCACATCCGTTGGGACTCTAAACTTGGGGTAACACAACACAATCCCTTCTGTGTAATAACTTCGGGTGAGGTAATATGAATAGACATTAGGTACAAGGTGATCTGACACCTACATGCTGAATGAAGGTAAGTGAAAGACAGTGAGAGGTAAGAGATCCACTCAAGGGGTGGTGATGCAATGTATCCATAAAGGCAGAATTGTAAATTAAGAGTCTGGAGTCATAACTTGTAAAACTGTGTAAAAATGTCAGAGACACAAATGACATAGTGTAATATCATCAAATTTTATAATTTAATAAGTTTTTCATTTGGCATCATTCTAATGGCTAGATATTAAGTTATAATGAAAACTATGATACTTGGCCAAAACGTGATTTTCAGCGCATGAAACGCACGTTAAGCCAATAAAAACTGAAATGTTCCCCTGCTGCGAAACAAACTGTCAGAGACACATAGTTACTGTGTATATAGTGTATAATTGTCCTATTCAAGTAAGTTTTTCATTTGGCATCATTCTAAGTGATATAAATTAAGTTATAGTGAAAATTATGATACTTGGCCAAAACGTGATTTTCAGCGCATGAAACGCACGTTAAGGCAATAAAAACTGAAATATTCCCCTGCTGCGAAACATACTGTCAGAGACATATAGTTACTGTGTATATAGTGTATTATCGTCCAATTCAAGTAAGTTTTTCATTTAGCATCATTCTAAGTGATAGAAATTAAGTTATAGTGAAAACTATCATACTCGGCCAAAACATGATTTTCAGCGCATGAAACGCACGTTAGCAATAAAAACTGAAATGTCCCCCTGCTGCGAAACAAACTGTCAGAGACACATAGTTACTGTGTATATAGTGTAAAATAGTCCAATTCAAGTAAGTTTTGCATTTAGCATCATTCTAAGTGATAAAAAATTAAGTTATAGTGAAAACTATGATACTTGGCCAAAACGTGATTTTCAGCGCATGAAACGCACGTTAAGGCAATAAAAACTGAAATGTTCCCCTGCTGCGAAACAAACTGTCAGAGACACATAGTTACTGTGTATATAGTGTATTATTGTCCAATTCAAGTAAGTTTTTCATTTGGCATCATTCTAAGTGATAGAAATTAAGTTATAGTGAAAATTACTATACTTGGCCAAAACGTGATTTTCAGCGCATGAAACGCACGTTAAGGCAATAAAAACTGAAATGTTCCCCTGCTGCGAAACAAACTGCCAGAGGCACATAGTTACTGTGTCTATAGTGTAAAATCATCCAATTCAAGTAAGTATTGCATTTAGCATCATTCTAAGTGCTAGAAATTAAGTTATAGTGAAAACTATGATACTTGGCCAAAACGTGATTTTCAGCGCATGAAACGCACGTTAAGGCAATAAAAACTGAAATGTTCCCCTGCTGCGAAACAAACTGTCAGAGGCACATAGTTACTGTGTCTAAAGTGTAAAATCATCCAATTCAAGTAAGTATTGCATTTAGCATCATTCTAAGTGCTAGAAATTAAGTTATAGTGAAAACTATGATACTTGGCCAAAACGTGATTTTCAGCGCATGAAACGCACGTTAAGGCAATAAAAACTGAAATGTTCCCCTGCTGCGAAACAAACACTCAGAGGCACATAGTTACTGTGTATATAGTGTATAATTGTCCAATTCAAGTAAGTTTTTCATTTTGCATCATTCTAAGTGCTAGAAATTAAGTTATAGTGAAAACTATGATACTTGGCCAAAACGTGGTTTTCAGCGCATGAAATGCACATCAAGGCAATAAAAACTGAAATGTTCCCCCGCTGCGAAACAAACTGTCAGTGACACATAGTTACTGTGTATATAGTGTATAATCGTCCAAATTAAGTAGGTTTTTCATTTGATATCATTCTAAGTGATGAAAGTTAGGGTTAGGGTTAGGGTTAGGTTAAGTTATAGTGAAAACTATGATACTTGGCCAAAACATGATTTTCAGCGCATGAAACGCACATTAGGGCAAAAAAACTGAAATGTTTGTTAGGTCTGAAAATACAACTTCAGGAGCAGGCTAAGAAAGAGTGAGATAAATTTAAATAGAAAATATGTATGACCAGACTGCAAAGTGGACAGAGAGTTCCTACAGTGGGCTCCTGTTCACTGCGATGTTACTGCAACTCTAGTCGAATGACCAGTGAGTGTGTCTTAAATACAGGCAAAACTGACAGTTGTCCCTAAGACTTTGGACAGATACGTTTCAGTCATTTGCAGGGAAACAAGTAATTGATTAGTGTCGGGCCTGGAATCTGTAGTCAATGGTTTCCAGACGTAGGGTGTTCTTCGCTGTTCCTACCCTGGGGAATACCGCCATCATGATTTTGGAGGAGACTGACCGGTGTTTGTATTAGAGGGGGACATCCGAGCCCCAAACTGAATCATGGGGGAAGAAATCAAAGCTCCGTCGTTGACGCCTGGTGGGTAGATGTGGGTTGGCGTCGACAGTTGGAATCGAGTCTGCTGTTAGAACGTACGTGTGGTCGGATGCAGATGTAGGGACACAGAGCCCAGTTGTATTGGTGGGGATGATCATATATACTTGCCATTCGCAGAGCCACCATATTTGGTCCAGTACTGTCCATGATTGGGAAGAAATGTGTCTGATCTCGGCGCACCTGGTGACGTGAACTTGGTCCAAAGGGGTCTTCGGATCCGGTCCGCTGAAGTTGAAACAGGATGGATAACAGTCTGTTCGGTTGTTGCACTGGACATACGTTGCGGTATTGACTGTAGCTGCTAATGGTACTGCGACCATGGTATGTAGGCGGTCGAGCTTTGCTGGAAGGATTCTCTCAGATTACCCAGGATACAGTTGTAGGTGAGGTTGGCGAGTTCTTCGTTCTGTCGGTTGGACCATAGCTGTGGTTGGGCTACGGCAGTAGGCAAGAGGGAACAGACATAACAACTCATTGGTAGTGGCGCGGGCTGTGAGTGCGGTGTATCTGTACCAACTGTTCCTCATCATCGGGTTGTAGTCGTTTTCTTCCTGTGTTTGGACATGGGCGAGAATAAGGTGTATCTACTCAGGCTTAGGTGTTCCTGCCGGACGGATTTTGAGTAGGCGTGTGGCGGATGGTTGTACGAAGGGGTTCACACCAATCACTTTGGGGACCATGGCTGGACTAGTAGTGCGGATGGTGATAGTAAAGAGGGGGCCTTTTCCTGGTCGGTCCGGTCAGAGGCATAGGTTGATGCAGCCTTTTTGTTGGATATTGGTCGTAAGGTCTAGCATATGTTTACCATCTTTGATGGTGGTGGCTAACTTGGTGAAGTTAGCGGTCATGGTGGTAGCTTCTTTGGAAAGGGGCCATGTGATGGTTTTGTAGCCTGTATGGAGGAGGACCTGGTCCAAGGTGTCTGGCCAGACCATTCAGACTCTGGGAGCTTGTAGGTACCAATAAAAATAACTGGAGTCAGTCCTGTGTAATCCCAAGTGAGTAAGTTGTAGGCTGAGCAAAGGTACTTGAACGACGATTGGTGTCTTGGTTAATTGGATGCAGATCTGGGGGCCCCTGATCCTTTCCTGAACCAGCTAGTGGGGCATTCTCCTCCAGTGGGAGTGTACCAAGGTTCTGGTACGTTCCCCCCATGTGGTTGAACACAGAGCGGTGATGATGATGGCCAAAATCACACGGTGAGGTCCGTCCCAACGTGGAGAAGACCAGCACTTTCTTTTTATCACCTTGACGAGTACCAGGTCTCCTGGGGACAGGACCTCCTCTGTGGGAGACAGAGAAGATGTCGGCAGATTATTTTGCATTCATCACAGTTCTTTCTTGGAACATTTTGCATAACCACTTATTGAGGGATTCTGTTTCTCCTTTCTCTTTTACCACCAGATCTTTTTCCCACATTGTTAGTGGAAGATTCTGTCTTTCACTGCCTCAAATGGTGTGCATCCCTGTGCTGTTGGAATGATTCTCATGTACGTTTCTACCAGGCTCAGGCATTCTTGCCATGGTTTTCCTGTATCTTCCATGGTTTTTCTGAGTCTGAGTTTTACTGTTCTAATGGTTTGTTCGACGAGTCCAGCACTTTGGTTCAGTTTGATGAAATCCATGTTCAGAAGCTCGAAGGGATATGTTCCTGTTTGCCTTGTTCCATGCTTGGGTTGTTCATTGCCTTGAGAGTTGTGTCTACAGCAGTTTAGACAGTTTCTGCAAAATAATTGAGGTAAGTTTGGAGACCTCTGGGAACATGCATTGTTTGTTGTACTGTACTGATCATCCCTCCTGTTGAGACATGGCTCCTCCCATGGCTCAATTTGGCAATTACTTCAAACAATGATCGTGTCACGCATGGCTTGTTTTCTACTGCATAGAGTCCGTTCTTGTGTTGAGTGGCTCCTTCTATTTCCCATTGCAGTTTCTCTTTTTCTGGGGAATGATTTTGCATTTCTCTTAGGAATTCAGCAGGGATTGGGCTGTGTCTTTCCACCGTCACGTCTTGTTCTAGGAATAGTCTACATGCCTCTGTCAGTGCCACTATTTCTGCGGCTTGTGCAGACCAGTCGCCGGGGAGTCGTCCTGTCTTGAGGTTGTCTTTTTGAGTCACCACGGCATATACGTTGTGTTTTTCTCCATCCAGGGTTTTTGATGATGATCCATCCCCATAGGCAATGTGTCCGGGGGGCAATGGGTTGTCCATTAGGTCAGTTGCATATACGTGGTTAATTATGATTCGTTGAGTGGGCAACTGTGAGAATTGGTTTAACCACTTGTCGTCCGGTCTCCCATGAACTTCAGGGTGACACGTAATGGCCATGTTTGTTGTTCCTGTCCTGGGGCTGCTGGGCAGATATCTTCAGACTGTTCTCTTAGACTTTCAGCTACCTTGGCAGAATCATTCCCGACAATGTCGAGAGAGTAGAAGCTGTTAGATGTGGTGGTGTGGAAGATATTTTTGGTCTGTAATTCCCTGGGTCGGAGGCCATTTTGGGTGGCCACTAGGCTTAGCCCAAGCTGGACCATGATATCTCGTCCCGGTAACTCTCCGATTTTCATTTTGCAGTCTGACAATAAACCCATCCCTTTTGTTGCTTTCTGACCCATATTAATCACTTACTTAATAGTTTAAACAACAATTATTTTCTAAATTACCTGAAATTGATCTCCACTTTGTGATTAACCCAATATCTCTGAACACACAAAGACCAAAAGTCCCTGACTTTGTCTTAGTTAAGTCCCTGACTCTATTAACAGACCAAGACTATAATGCCTTTGCTAATTCTTGTTCTACTTTCATTGGTCCCGGACCAATTGGTTTATTACCAGACTGCAAAGTGGACAGTGAGAGTTCCTACAGTAGGGTCCTGTTCAACGCGATGTTCCTGAAACTCTAGTCGAATGACCAGTGTGTGTGTCTTAAATACAGGAAAAACTGACAGTTGTCACTAGGACTTTGGACAGATACATTTCAGTCATTTGCAGGGCAAAAAGTAATTGATCAGTGTCAGACAGTTGAATATTTGTGCTGACATGTCACCCCAATCACAAGACTAAGATTGTTTATTCAGTCAGACAGTTGGGTGTTTATGCTGCTATGTCAGCCGTAAGGATGACTACAATGCTGTTATACTCACAAAAACTTATACAATATGAACAAGCATTTGCAAAGATACTTTGTCTAATCTTACATATTCCCCTGCTGCCAAAAAAACTGTCAGAGACACATAGTTACTGTGTATATAGTGTAAAATCGTCCAATTCAAGTAAGTTATCCATTTGGCATTATTCTCATTGCTAAAAATTAAGTTACAATGAAAACAATCATACTTGGCCAAAACGTGATTTTCAGGGTATGAAAAGTACATTAAGGCAATAAAAACTGAAAAGTTCCCCTGCTGCCAAACAAACTGTCAGAGACACATAGTTCCTGTGTATATAGTGTAAAATCGTCCTATCCATGTAAGTCTTTCATTGGCATCATTCTAGGTGATTCTGGAGCTATTTCCCACCATAAAAAGTGTCCAAAACAGGCATTTTGCGATTAAAATAGTGGTTGTATTAGAACCAGGCCCAGGCGAATCTGGTTGGTGTTTTTACCCTGAAATTGTGTCCAATGATGATAAGGATGTATTTTTGATTATTCTGTATAAAAATAATCATCTAGTGATGTTCAGAAGTTTTGTTACGCCCGAATCAATGACCTCAATTTGGGCACTTTATTTACAAGTGGTGGTTTTTAAGAACCAGGCCCAGTCGGTTCTGGTTGGTGCTTTTACCCAGATATAGTATCCATTGTGTGGGTAGATGTATTTTCACTATTCTGTCTAAAAATAAAGATCCAGGACAGTTCCGGGGCTATTTCCCTCCATAAATAGTGTCCAAAACATGCATTTTGCGATACAAAATAGTGGCTGCATTATAACAGGGTCCAGTCGGTTCTGGTGGGTGTTTGTATACGAAACTTGTGTCCAATTATGATGGGGATGTATACTTGACTATTCTGTATAGAAGTAATCATCTAGCGATGTTCAGAAGTTCTGTTATGCCCGAATGAATTACTTTCATTTGGTCACTTTATTTACAAGTGGTGGTTTAGAAACAGGCCCAGTCGGTTTTGGTTGGTGCTTTTACCCAGAATTTGTGTTTATTGTGTGAGTGGATGTATTTTCACTATTTTGTATAACAATAATGATCCAGGATGATTCTGGAGCTATTTCCCACCACAAACAGTGTCCAAAACAGGCATTTTGCGGTTAAAGTAGTGGTTGTATTAGAACCACGCCCAGTCGGTTCTGGTTCGTGTTTTTACCCAGAAATTGTGTCCAATGATTATGGGGATGTATTTTTTATTATTCTTTATAAAAATAATATTCTAGGGATGTTCAGAAGTTCTGTTATGCCCTAATCAATGACCTCAATTTGGGCACTTTATTTACAAGTGGTTGTTTGGAACCAGGCCCAGTCGGTTCTGGTTGGTGCTTTACCCACAATTAGTGTCGATTGTGTGGGTTTGATGTATTTTCACTATTCTCTGTAAGAATAAAGATCCAGGGATGTTCTGAGACTATTTCCCACCAGAAATAGTGTCAAAAACATGCATTTTGCGACAAAAATAGTGGTTGTATTAGAACCAGGCCCAGTCGGTTCTGGTTTGTGTATACCCCCTTAACGTGTGTCCAATAGGAATGGGGTTGTATTTTTGACTATTCTGTATAAAAATTATCATCTAGGGATGTTCAGAAGTTCTTCTATGCCCGAATAAATGACCTCCATTTGGGCACTTTATTTTGCATGTTGGTTGTAGTAGAACCAAGCCCAGTCGGTTCTGGTTGGTGCTTTTACCCAGAGTTAGTGTTGATTGTGTAGGTGGATGTATTTTCACTATTCTGTCTAAAAATAAAGATCCAGGATGGTTCTAGGGGTATTTACTACCATAAATAGTCTCCAAAACATGCATTTTGTGATAAAAAATAGTAGTTGAAAAAATGAAAAAATGAAAATCAGACATAGGCATTGTCGTCATCATTGACTTGACAAAAAGCCTAGTAGTCATCATACCCTCAGCAGCGTATGACGAAATTGTATAGTGCTTCTCCACAAGTTCGTCTTCCCAGGCCAGACACATTTATGACATTTATTTATGACATATTCATACTTGTTAGCTCTCCGCCTTGAGCGCCATTTTGCGGCGACTGCAAGATGCCTCACCGATGCCAACAAGAATAAGTTGGATCACTTACCTCTCAGTCTTTATACTTACCCTCCCTCAGTCAGCCTTTGGAAGGCAGATCTGCGCCAAACGACCTTCCTGTTACTTCATTTCGACTTGACTTAATTTCATAGTAGGGATATGTGTAGTCGTCACGTCACGTGTTGCTGCAGGTTCAGAGACCTGATGGCTGTTAGGAAAAAGCTGTCCTTGAGCCTGTTTGTCCGTGCTTTGTAGGACCTGTAGCGTCTGCCAGATGGAAGCAACTGGAACAGGCCGTGTCCAGGGTGGTATGGGTCTCCAACAATAGACCCGGCTCTTCTAAGGTATCGGGGGTTGGCAATGTCTTCTAGTGATGGCAGAGAGCAGCCGACGATCTTCTGGGCAGTGTTTATCACCCTCTGTATGGCTTTTTTGTCTGCTGCCGTGCTTCCGGTATACCACACTGTAATGCCGTAAGTCAGGATGCTCTCCACAGTGGCTCTGTAGAAGGTTGCCAGAAGCTTGGTGTCCAATTTGTCCCTTCTCAGTACCCTGAGAAAGTGGAGTCGTTTCTGGGCCTTCTTTACTAACACTGTGGTGTTTGTGGACCAGGAGAGCCTATCCGTGACGTGGACTCCCAGAAATTTGAAGGATTGGACCCTGTCTACACATACTCCGTTAATGAGGAGTGGGGCCAGGTCTGTGCTGCGCTTGCGAAAGTCCAGGATTATTTCTTTAGTCTTTGCGGTATTTAGTGTAAGATTGTTCGCCGAGCACCAAGAAGACAGTTTGTCGACCTCGTCTCTGTAAGCTGACTCATCCCCGCCTGAGATGAGTCCGATCACAGTGGTGTCATCGGCGAATTTGATGATAGAGTTTGACTGGTGGGCTGGTGTGCAGTCGTATGTGTACAAGGAGTACAGGACAGGACTCAGTACACAGCCTTGTGGTGAGCCAGTGTTCAGTGTAATGGCGGAAGAGAGGTGTGGACCCATTCTGACAGTTTGTGGTCGACCAGTCAAGAAGTTCTTTACCCAGCAGCAGATTGAAGAGGATAGTCCAAGGTGGTAGAGTTTGTCCTTCAGGATGTCCGGCTTGATGGTGTTAAAGGCTGAGCTATAGTCTATGAAAAGCATCGTCACATAGTTCCCCCGGTGCTCCAGGTGGCTCAGTGCTGTGTGAAGAGCCACAGCGATAGCATCCTCAGTGGACCTGTTTTCTCTATAAGCAAACTGGTGAGGGTCAACTGAGGGGGGGATTGTCCTTCTGATGTGTCGGGCCACCAACTTTTCAAAGCACTTCATGATCACAGGCGTGAGAGCAACAGGCCTGTAATCGTTCAAGCTGCAGATGGTTGGCCTTTTTGGGGACAGGAATGATGGTGGCAGATTTTAGGCAGGCAGGAACGATGGATAGTTGCATTATAACTGGTTAGTCTCGGTTCTGGTTGCTGTTTATATCCGAAACTTGTGTCCAAAGAGGATGGGGATGTATATTTTACTATTCTGTTTAAAAATAATCATGTAGGGATGTTTTGGGGCTTTTTTTACACAAGAATCAAAAACCTCCAATGGATCTTTATTTTGCACGGTGGTTGAATTAGAACCGGGCCCAGTCGGTTCTGGTTGCCGCTTTTACCCAGATTTAGTGTCAATTGTGTGGATGGATGCATTTTCACTATTATGTGTAAAATTAAAGATGCAGGGATGTTCTGGGAATATTTCACACCGTCAATAGTGTCCAAAACATTTTGCGATAAAAATAGTGGTTGTATTAGAACAAGGCCCAATCGGTTCTGGTTGGTGTATTTACCCAGAATTTGTGTTGATTGAGTGGGTGGATGTAGTTTCACTATTTTCTATAAAAATAATGTTTCCCACCATAAACATTGTCCAAAACAGGCATTTTGCGATTAAAAAAGAGGTCGTATTAGAACCAGGCCCAGTCGGTTCTGGTTGGTGCTTCTACCCATAATTAGTGTTGAATGTGTAGATGGATGTATTTTCACTATTCTGTGTAAAAATAATGATCCAGGATGGTTCTGGAGCTATTTTCCCACCATAAACAGTGTCCAAAACAGGCATTCTGCGATTAAAATAGTGGTTGTATTAGAACCAGGCCCAGTCTGTTCTGGTTGGTGAATTTACCCGAAAAATTGTATCCATTGACGATGGGGATGTATTTTTGATTATTATGTATAAAAATAATCATCTAGGGATCTTCAGAAGTTCTGTTATTCCCGAATCAATGACCTCCATTTGGGCACATTATTGACGGAGCTCACGACCATGATCCAGTGTGTGGCTCGGATGTGTCCCTCAAACACAAATACTGGTCAGTCTCATCCAAAATCCTAATGGCTCAGTTCCCTTGAGTGGGAGCGGCAAGGAACGCCCTGCATTTGAAAAACATTGAAGGCAGGTTCCGGGCCTGTGTCAGCGCATCAGTCAGGCTGGGTAGCCGCTATGGCCCAGGTGATTTTCCAGGGCTGCCTGGCTATTTAGAAAGGTATCACCACTACGCAGAAGAACGTCGGCTACTCTGCCCTCACTGGAAGACATTGCCAGCCCTCGTTACCTCAGCAGAGCCAGGGACATGATCAGGGACCCATGCCACCCTGGTCACAATCTGTTCCAGCTGCTGCTCTCTGGCAGACAGACGCTGTAAGTTTCCCACATCCGTTGGGACTCTAAACTTGGGGTAACACAACACAATCCCTTCTGTGTAATAACTTCGGGTGAGGTAATATGAATAGACATTAGGTACAAGGTGATCTGACACCTACATGCTGAATGAAGGTAAGTGAAAGACAGTGAGAGGTAAGAGATCCACTCAAGGGGTGGTGATGCAATGTATCCATAAAGGCAGAATTGTAAATTAAGAGTCTGGAGTCATAACTTGTAAAACTGTGTAAAAATGTCAGAGACACAAATGACATAGTGTAATATCATCAAATTTTATAATTTAATAAGTTTTTCATTTGGCATCATTCTAATGGCTAGATATTAAGTTATAATGAAAACTATGATACTTGGCCAAAACGTGATTTTCAGCGCATGAAACGCACGTTAAGCCAATAAAAACTGAAATGTTCCCCTGCTGCGAAACAAACTGTCAGAGACACATAGTTACTGTGTATATAGTGTATAATTGTCCTATTCAAGTAAGTTTTTCATTTGGCATCATTCTAAGTGATATAAATTAAGTTATAGTGAAAATTATGATACTTGGCCAAAACGTGATTTTCAGCGCATGAAACGCACGTTAAGGCAATAAAAACTGAAATATTCCCCTGCTGCGAAACAAACTGTCAGAGACATATAGTTACTGTGTATATAGTGTATTATCGTCCAATTCAAGTAAGTTTTTCATTTAGCATCATTCTAAGTGATAGAAATTAAGTTATAGTGAAAACTATCATACTCGGCCAAAACATGATTTTCAGCGCATGAAACGCACGTTAGCAATAAAAACTGAAATGTCCCCCTGCTGCGAAACAAACTGTCAGAGACACATAGTTACTGTGTATATAGTGTAAAATAGTCCAATTCAAGTAAGTTTTGCATTTAGCATCATTCTAAGTGATAAAAAATTAAGTTATAGTGAAAACTATGATACTTGGCCAAAACGTGATTTTCAGCGCATGAAACGCACGTTAAGGCAATAAAAACTGAAATGTTCCCCTGCTGCGAAACAAACTGTCAGAGACACATAGTTACTGTGTATATAGTGTATTATTGTCCAATTCAAGTAAGTTTTTCATTTGGCATCATTCTAAGTGATAGAAATTAAGTTATAGTGAAAATTACTATACTTGGCCAAAACGTGATTTTCAGCGCATGAAACGCACGTTAAGGCAATAAAAACTGAAATGTTCCCCTGCTGCGAAACAAACTGCCAGAGGCACATAGTTACTGTGTCTATAGTGTAAAATCATCCAATTCAAGTAAGTATTGCATTTAGCATCATTCTAAGTGCTAGAAATTAAGTTATAGTGAAAACTATGATACTTGGCCAAAACGTGATTTTCAGCGCATGAAACGCACGTTAAGGCAATAAAAACTGAAATGTTCCCCTGCTGCGAAACAAACTGTCAGAGGCACATAGTTACTGTGTCTAAAGTGTAAAATCATCCAATTCAAGTAAGTATTGCATTTAGCATCATTCTAAGTGCTAGAAATTAAGTTATAGTGAAAACTATGATACTTGGCCAAAACGTGATTTTCAGCGCATGAAACGCACGTTAAGGCAATAAAAACTGAAATGTTCCCCTGCTGCGAAACAAACACTCAGAGGCACATAGTTACTGTGTATATAGTGTATAATTGTCCAATTCAAGTAAGTTTTTCATTTTGCATCATTCTAAGTGCTAGAAATTAAGTTATAGTGAAAACTATGATACTTGGCCAAAACGTGGTTTTCAGCGCATGAAATGCACATCAAGGCAATAAAAACTGAAATGTTCCCCCGCTGCGAAACAAACTGTCAGTGACACATAGTTACTGTGTATATAGTGTATAATCGTCCAAATTAAGTAGGTTTTTCATTTGATATCATTCTAAGTGATGAAAGTTAGGGTTAGGGTTAGGGTTAGGTTAAGTTATAGTGAAAACTATGATACTTGGCCAAAACATGATTTTCAGCGCATGAAACGCACATTAGGGCAAAAAAACTGAAATGTTTGTTAGGTCTGAAAATACAACTTCAGGAGCAGGCTAAGAAAGAGTGAGATAAATTTAAATAGAAAATATGTATGACCAGACTGCAAAGTGGACAGAGAGTTCCTACAGTGGGCTCCTGTTCACTGCGATGTTACTGCAACTCTAGTCGAATGACCAGTGAGTGTGTCTTAAATACAGGCAAAACTGACAGTTGTCCCTAAGACTTTGGACAGATACGTTTCAGTCATTTGCAGGGAAACAAGTAATTGATTAGTGTCGGGCCTGGAATCTGTAGTCAATGGTTTCCAGACGTAGGGTGTTCTTCGCTGTTCCTACCCTGGGGAATACCGCCATCATGATTTTGGAGGAGACTGACCGGTGTTTGTATTAGAGGGGGACATCCGAGCCCCAAACTGAATCATGGGGGAAGAAATCAAAGCTCCGTCGTTGACGCCTGGTGGGTAGATGTGGGTTGGCGTCGACAGTTGGAATCGAGTCTGCTGTTAGAACGTACGTGTGGTCGGATGCAGATGTAGGGACACAGAGCCCAGTTGTATTGGTGGGGATGATCATATATACTTGCCATTCGCAGAGCCACCATATTTGGTCCAGTACTGTCCATGATTGGGAAGAAATGTGTCTGATCTCGGCGCACCTGGTGACGTGAACTTGGTCCAAAGGGGTCTTCGGATCCGGTCCGCTGAAGTTGAAACAGGATGGATAACAGTCTGTTCGGTTGTTGCACTGGACATACGTTGCGGTATTGACTGTAGCTGCTAATGGTACTGCGACCATGGTATGTAGGCGGTCGAGCTTTGCTGGAAGGATTCTCTCAGATTACCCAGGATACAGTTGTAGGTGAGGTTGGCGAGTTCTTCGTTCTGTCGGTTGGACCATAGCTGTGGTTGGGCTACGGCAGTAGGCAAGAGGGAACAGACATAACAACTCATTGGTAGTGGCGCGGGCTGTGAGTGCGGTGTATCTGTACCAACTGTTCCTCATCATCGGGTTGTAGTCGTTTTCTTCCTGTGTTTGGACATGGGCGAGAATAAGGTGTATCTACTCAGGCTTAGGTGTTCCTGCCGGACGGATTTTGAGTAGGCGTGTGGCGGATGGTTGTACGAAGGGGTTCACACCAATCACTTTGGGGACCATGGCTGGACTAGTAGTGCGGATGGTGATAGTAAAGAGGGGGCCTTTTCCTGGTCGGTCCGGTCAGAGGCATAGGTTGATGCAGCCTTTTTGTTGGATATTGGTCGTAAGGTCTAGCATATGTTTACCATCTTTGATGGTGGTGGCTAACTTGGTGAAGTTAGCGGTCATGGTGGTAGCTTCTTTGGAAAGGGGCCATGTGATGGTTTTGTAGCCTGTATGGAGGAGGACCTGGTCCAAGGTGTCTGGCCAGACCATTCAGACTCTGGGAGCTTGTAGGTACCAATAAAAATAACTGGAGTCAGTCCTGTGTAATCCCAAGTGAGTAAGTTGTAGGCTGAGCAAAGGTACTTGAACGACGATTGGTGTCTTGGTTAATTGGATGCAGATCTGGGGGCCCCTGATCCTTTCCTGAACCAGCTAGTGGGGCATTCTCCTCCAGTGGGAGTGTACCAAGGTTCTGGTACGTTCCCCCCATGTGGTTGAACACAGAGCGGTGATGATGATGGCCAAAATCACACGGTGAGGTCCGTCCCAACGTGGAGAAGACCAGCACTTTCTTTTTATCACCTTGACGAGTACCAGGTCTCCTGGGGACAGGACCTCCTCTGTGGGAGACAGAGAAGATGTCGGCAGATTATTTTGCATTCATCACAGTTCTTTCTTGGAACATTTTGCATAACCACTTATTGAGGGATTCTGTTTCTCCTTTCTCTTTTACCACCAGATCTTTTTCCCACATTGTTAGTGGAAGATTCTGTCTTTCACTGCCTCAAATGGTGTGCATCCCTGTGCTGTTGGAATGATTCTCATGTACGTTTCTACCAGGCTCAGGCATTCTTGCCATGGTTTTCCTGTATCTTCCATGGTTTTTCTGAGTCTGAGTTTTACTGTTCTAATGGTTTGTTCGACGAGTCCAGCACTTTGGTTCAGTTTGATGAAATCCATGTTCAGAAGCTCGAAGGGATATGTTCCTGTTTGCCTTGTTCCATGCTTGGGTTGTTCATTGCCTTGAGAGTTGTGTCTACAGCAGTTTAGACAGTTTCTGCAAAATAATTGAGGTAAGTTTGGAGACCTCTGGGAACATGCATTGTTTGTTGTACTGTACTGATCATCCCTCCTGTTGAGACATGGCTCCTCCCATGGCTCAATTTGGCAATTACTTCAAACAATGATCGTGTCACGCATGGCTTGTTTTCTACTGCATAGAGTCCGTTCTTGTGTTGAGTGGCTCCTTCTATTTCCCATTGCAGTTTCTCTTTTTCTGGGGAATGATTTTGCATTTCTCTTAGGAATTCAGCAGGGATTGGGCTGTGTCTTTCCACCGTCACGTCTTGTTCTAGGAATAGTCTACATGCCTCTGTCAGTGCCACTATTTCTGCGGCTTGTGCAGACCAGTCGCCGGGGAGTCGTCCTGTCTTGAGGTTGTCTTTTTGAGTCACCACGGCATATACGTTGTGTTTTTCTCCATCCAGGGTTTTTGATGATGATCCATCCCCATAGGCAATGTGTCCGGGGGGCAATGGGTTGTCCATTAGGTCAGTTGCATATACGTGGTTAATTATGATTCGTTGAGTGGGCAACTGTGAGAATTGGTTTAACCACTTGTCGTCCGGTCTCCCATGAACTTCAGGGTGACACGTAATGGCCATGTTTGTTGTTCCTGTCCTGGGGCTGCTGGGCAGATATCTTCAGACTGTTCTCTTAGACTTTCAGCTACCTTGGCAGAATCATTCCCGACAATGTCGAGAGAGTAGAAGCTGTTAGATGTGGTGGTGTGGAAGATATTTTTGGTCTGTAATTCCCTGGGTCGGAGGCCATTTTGGGTGGCCACTAGGCTTAGCCCAAGCTGGACCATGATATCTCGTCCCGGTAACTCTCCGATTTTCATTTTGCAGTCTGACAATAAACCCATCCCTTTTGTTGCTTTCTGACCCATATTAATCACTTACTTAATAGTTTAAACAACAATTATTTTCTAAATTACCTGAAATTGATCTCCACTTTGTGATTAACCCAATATCTCTGAACACACAAAGACCAAAAGTCCCTGACTTTGTCTTAGTTAAGTCCCTGACTCTATTAACAGACCAAGACTATAATGCCTTTGCTAATTCTTGTTCTACTTTCATTGGTCCCGGACCAATTGGTTTATTACCAGACTGCAAAGTGGACAGTGAGAGTTCCTACAGTAGGGTCCTGTTCAACGCGATGTTCCTGAAACTCTAGTCGAATGACCAGTGTGTGTGTCTTAAATACAGGAAAAACTGACAGTTGTCACTAGGACTTTGGACAGATACATTTCAGTCATTTGCAGGGCAAAAAGTAATTGATCAGTGTCAGACAGTTGAATATTTGTGCTGACATGTCACCCCAATCACAAGACTAAGATTGTTTATTCAGTCAGACAGTTGGGTGTTTATGCTGCTATGTCAGCCGTAAGGATGACTACAATGCTGTTATACTCACAAAAACTTATACAATATGAACAAGCATTTGCAAAGATACTTTGTCTAATCTTACATATTCCCCTGCTGCCAAAAAAACTGTCAGAGACACATAGTTACTGTGTATATAGTGTAAAATCGTCCAATTCAAGTAAGTTATCCATTTGGCATTATTCTCATTGCTAAAAATTAAGTTACAATGAAAACAATCATACTTGGCCAAAACGTGATTTTCAGGGTATGAAAAGTACATTAAGGCAATAAAAACTGAAAAGTTCCCCTGCTGCCAAACAAACTGTCAGAGACACATAGTTCCTGTGTATATAGTGTAAAATCGTCCTATCCATGTAAGTCTTTCATTGGCATCATTCTAGGTGATTCTGGAGCTATTTCCCACCATAAAAAGTGTCCAAAACAGGCATTTTGCGATTAAAATAGTGGTTGTATTAGAACCAGGCCCAGGCGATTCTGGTTGGTGTTTTTACCCTGAAATTGTGTCCAATGATGATAAGGATGTATTTTTGATTATTCTGTATAAAAATAATCATCTAGTGATGTTCAGAAGTTTTGTTACGCCCGAATCAATGACCTCAATTTGGGCACTTTATTTACAAGTGGTGGTTTTTAAGAACCAGGCCCAGTCGGTTCTGGTTGGTGCTTTTACCCAGATATAGTATCCATTGTGTGGGTAGATGTATTTTCACTATTCTGTCTAAAAATAAAGATCCAGGACAGTTCCGGGGCTATTTCCCTCCATAAATAGTGTCCAAAACATGCATTTTGCGATACAAAATAGTGGCTGCATTATAACAGGGTCCAGTCGGTTCTGGTGGGTGTTTGTATACGAAACTTGTGTCCAATTATGATGGGGATGTATACTTGACTATTCTGTATAGAAGTAATCATCTAGCGATGTTCAGAAGTTCTGTTATGCCCGAATGAATTACTTTCATTTGGTCACTTTATTTACAAGTGGTGGTTTAGAAACAGGCCCAGTCGGTTTTGGTTGGTGCTTTTACCCAGAATTTGTGTTTATTGTGTGAGTGGATGTATTTTCACTATTTTGTATAACAATAATGATCCAGGATGATTCTGGAGCTATTTCCCACCACAAACAGTGTCCAAAACAGGCATTTTGCGGTTAAAGTAGTGGTTGTATTAGAACCACGCCCAGTCGGTTCTGGTTCGTGTTTTTACCCAGAAATTGTGTCCAATGATTATGGGGATGTATTTTTTATTATTCTTTATAAAAATAATATTCTAGGGATGTTCAGAAGTTCTGTTATGCCCTAATCAATGACCTCAATTTGGGCACTTTATTTACAAGTGGTTGTTTGGAACCAGGCCCAGTCGGTTCTGGTTGGTGCTTTACCCACAATTAGTGTCGATTGTGTGGGTTTGATGTATTTTCACTATTCTCTGTAAGAATAAAGATCCAGGGATGTTCTGAGACTATTTCCCACCAGAAATAGTGTCAAAAACATGCATTTTGCGACAAAAATAGTGGTTGTATTAGAACCAGGCCCAGTCGGTTCTGGTTTGTGTATACCCCCTTAACGTGTGTCCAATAGGAATGGGGTTGTATTTTTGACTATTCTGTATAAAAATTATCATCTAGGGATGTTCAGAAGTTCTTCTATGCCCGAATAAATGACCTCCATTTGGGCACTTTATTTTGCATGTTGGTTGTAGTAGAACCAAGCCCAGTCGGTTCTGGTTGGTGCTTTTACCCAGAGTTAGTGTTGATTGTGTAGGTGGATGTATTTTCACTATTCTGTCTAAAAATAAAGATCCAGGATGGTTCTAGGGGTATTTACTACCATAAATAGTCTCCAAAACATGCATTTTGTGATAAAAAATAGTAGTTGAAAAAATGAAAAAATGAAAATCAGACATAGGCATTGTCGTCATCATTGACTTGACAAAAAGCCTAGTAGTCATCATACCCTCAGCAGCGTATGACGAAATTGTATAGTGCTTCTCCACAAGTTCGTCTTCCCAGGCCAGACACATTTATGACATTTATTTATGACATATTCATACTTGTTAGCTCTCCGCCTTGAGCGCCATTTTGCGGCGACTGCAAGATGCCTCACCGATGCCAACAAGAATAAGTTGGATCACTTACCTCTCAGTCTTTATACTTACCCTCCCTCAGTCAGCCTTTGGAAGGCAGATCTGCGCCAAACGACCTTCCTGTTACTTCATTTCGACTTGACTTAATTTCATAGTAGGGATATGTGTAGTCGTCACGTCACGTGTTGCTGCAGGTTCAGAGACCTGATGGCTGTTAGGAAAAAGCTGTCCTTGAGCCTGTTTGTCCGTGCTTTGTAGGACCTGTAGCGTCTGCCAGATGGAAGCAACTGGAACAGGCCGTGTCCAGGGTGGTATGGGTCTCCAACAATAGACCCGGCTCTTCTAAGGTATCGGGGGTTGGCAATGTCTTCTAGTGATGGCAGAGAGCAGCCGACGATCTTCTGGGCAGTGTTTATCACCCTCTGTATGGCTTTTTTGTCTGCTGCCGTGCTTCCGGTATACCACACTGTAATGCCGTAAGTCAGGATGCTCTCCACAGTGGCTCTGTAGAAGGTTGCCAGAAGCTTGGTGTCCAATTTGTCCCTTCTCAGTACCCTGAGAAAGTGGAGTCGTTTCTGGGCCTTCTTTACTAACACTGTGGTGTTTGTGGACCAGGAGAGCCTATCCGTGACGTGGACTCCCAGAAATTTGAAGGATTGGACCCTGTCTACACATACTCCGTTAATGAGGAGTGGGGCCAGGTCTGTGCTGCGCTTGCGAAAGTCCAGGATTATTTCTTTAGTCTTTGCGGTATTTAGTGTAAGATTGTTCGCCGAGCACCAAGAAGACAGTTTGTCGACCTCGTCTCTGTAAGCTGACTCATCCCCGCCTGAGATGAGTCCGATCACAGTGGTGTCATCGGCGAATTTGATGATAGAGTTTGACTGGTGGGCTGGTGTGCAGTCGTATGTGTACAAGGAGTACAGGACAGGACTCAGTACACAGCCTTGTGGTGAGCCAGTGTTCAGTGTAATGGCGGAAGAGAGGTGTGGACCCATTCTGACAGTTTGTGGTCGACCAGTCAAGAAGTTCTTTACCCAGCAGCAGATTGAAGAGGATAGTCCAAGGTGGTAGAGTTTGTCCTTCAGGATGTCCGGCTTGATGGTGTTAAAGGCTGAGCTATAGTCTATGAAAAGCATCGTCACATAGTTCCCCCGGTGCTCCAGGTGGCTCAGTGCTGTGTGAAGAGCCACAGCGATAGCATCCTCAGTGGACCTGTTTTCTCTATAAGCAAACTGGTGAGGGTCAACTGAGGGGGGGATTGTCCTTCTGATGTGTCGGGCCACCAACTTTTCAAAGCACTTCATGATCACAGGCGTGAGAGCAACAGGCCTGTAATCGTTCAAGCTGCAGATGGTTGGCCTTTTTGGGGACAGGAATGATGGTGGCAGATTTTAGGCAGGCAGGAACGATGGATAGTTGCATTATAACTGGTTAGTCTCGGTTCTGGTTGCTGTTTATATCCGAAACTTGTGTCCAAAGAGGATGGGGATGTATATTTTACTATTCTGTTTAAAAATAATCATGTAGGGATGTTTTGGGGCTTTTTTTACACAAGAATCAAAAACCTCCAATGGATCTTTATTTTGCACGGTGGTTGAATTAGAACCGGGCCCAGTCGGTTCTGGTTGCCGCTTTTACCCAGATTTAGTGTCAATTGTGTGGATGGATGCATTTTCACTATTATGTGTAAAATTAAAGATGCAGGGATGTTCTGGGAATATTTCACACCGTCAATAGTGTCCAAAACATTTTGCGATAAAAATAGTGGTTGTATTAGAACAAGGCCCAATCGGTTCTGGTTGGTGTATTTACCCAGAATTTGTGTTGATTGAGTGGGTGGATGTAGTTTCACTATTTTCTATAAAAATAATGTTTCCCACCATAAACATTGTCCAAAACAGGCATTTTGCGATTAAAAAAGAGGTCGTATTAGAACCAGGCCCAGTCGGTTCTGGTTGGTGCTTCTACCCATAATTAGTGTTGAATGTGTAGATGGATGTATTTTCACTATTCTGTGTAAAAATAATGATCCAGGATGGTTCTGGAGCTATTTTCCCACCATAAACAGTGTCCAAAACAGGCATTCTGCGATTAAAATAGTGGTTGTATTAGAACCAGGCCCAGTCTGTTCTGGTTGGTGAATTTACCCGAAAAATTGTATCCATTGACGATGGGGATGTATTTTTGATTATTATGTATAAAAATAATCATCTAGGGATCTTCAGAAGTTCTGTTATTCCCGAATCAATGACCTCCATTTGGGCACATTATTGACGGAGCTCACGACCATGATCCAGTGTGTGGCTCGGATGTGTCCCTCAAACACAAATACTGGTCAGTCTCATCCAAAATCCTAATGGCTCAGTTCCCTTGAGTGGGAGCGGCAAGGAACGCCCTGCATTTGAAAAACATTGAAGGCAGGTTCCGGGCCTGTGTCAGCGCATCAGTCAGGCTGGGTAGCCGCTATGGCCCAGGTGATTTTCCAGGGCTGCCTGGCTATTTAGAAAGGTATCACCACTACGCAGAAGAACGTCGGCTACTCTGCCCTCACTGGAAGACATTGTCAGCCCTCGTTACCTCAGCAGAGCCAGGGACATGATCAGGGACCCATGCCACCCTGGTCACAATCGGTTCCAGCTGCTGCTCTCTGGCAGACAGACGCTGTAAGTTTCCCACATCCGTTGGGACTCTAAACTTGGGGTAACACAACACAATCCCTTCTGTGTAATAACTTCGGGTGAGGTAATATGAATAGACATTAGGTACAAGGTGATCTGACACCTACATGCTGAATGAAGGTAAGTGAAAGACAGTGAGAGGTAAGAGATCCACTCAAGGGGTGGTGATGCAATGTATCCATAA
Source organism: Stigmatopora nigra (assembly GCF_051989575.1). NCBI lineage: Eukaryota > Metazoa > Chordata > Actinopteri > Syngnathiformes > Syngnathidae > Stigmatopora > Stigmatopora nigra. The sequence continues at coordinate 8,547,291 of NC_135530.1, forward strand.
AGGCAGAATTGTAAATTAAGAGTCTGGAGTCATAACTTGTAAAACTGTGTAAAAATGTCAGAGACACAAATGACAGTGTAATATCATCAAATTTTATAATTTAATAAGTTTTTCATTTGGCATCATTCTAATGTCTAGATATTAAGTTATAATGAAAACTATGATACTTGGCCAAAACGTGATTTTCAGCGCATGAAACGCACGTTAAGCCAATAAAAACTGAAATGTTCCCCTGCTGCGAAACAAACTGTCAGAGACACATAGTTACTGTGTATATAGTGTATAATTGTCCAATTCAAGTAAGTTTTTCATTTGGCATCATTCTAAGTGATATAAATTAAGTTATAGTGAAAATTATGATACTTGGCCAAAACGTGATTTTCAGCGCATGAAACGCACGTTAAGGCAATAAAAACTGAAATATTCCCCTGCTGCGAAACAAACTGTCAAAGACATATAGTTACTGTGTATATAGTGTATTATCGTCCAATTCAAGTAAGTTTTTCATTTAGCATCATTCTAAGTGATAGAAATTAAGTTATAGTGAAAACTATCATACTCGGCCAAAACATGATTTTCAGCGCATGAAACGCACGTTAGCAATAAAAACTGAAATGTCCCCCTGCTGCGAAACAAACTGTCAGAGACACATAGTTACTGTGTATATAGTGTAAAATAGTCCAATTCAAGTAAGTTTTGCATTTAGCATCATTCTAAGTGATAGAAATTAAGTTATAGTGAAAACTATGATACTTGGCCAAAACGTGATTTTCAGCGCATGAAACGCACGTTAAGGCAATAAAAACTGAAATGTTCCCCTGCTGCGAAACAAACTGTCAGAGACACATAGTTACTGTGTATATAGTGTATTATTGTCCAATTCAAGTAAGTTTTTCATTTGGCATCATTCTAAGTGCTAGAAATTAAGTTATAGTGAAAATTATGATACTTGGCCAAAACGTGATTTTCAGCGCATGAAACGCACGTTAAGGCAATAAAAACTGAAATGTTCCCCTGCTGCGAAACAAACTGCCAGAGGCACATAGTTACTGTGTCTATAGTGTAAAATCATCCAATTCAAGTAAGTATTGCATTTAGCATCATTCTAAGTGCTAGAAATTAAGTTATAGTGAAAACTATGATACTTGGCCAAAACGTGATTTTCAGCGCATGAAACGCACGTTAAGGCAATAAAAACTGAAATGTTCCCCTGCTGCGAAACAAACTGTCAGAGGCACATAGTTACTGTGTCTAAAGTGTAAAATCATCCAATTCAAGTAAGTATTGCATTTAGCATCATTCTAAGTGCTAGAAATTAAGTTATAGTGAAAACTATGATACTTGGCCAAAACGTGATTTTCAGCGCATGAAACGCACGTTAAGGCAATAAAAACTGAAATGTTCCCCTGCTGCGAAACAAACACTCAGAGGCACATAGTTACTGTGTATATAGTGTATAATTGTCCAATTCAAGTAAGTTTTTCATTTTGCATCATTCTAAGTGCTAGAAATTAAGTTATAGTGAAAACTATGATACTTGGCCAAAACGTGATTTTCAGCGCATGAAATGCACATTAAGGCAATAAAAACTGAAATGTTCCCCCGCTGCGAAACAAACTGTCAGTGACACATAGTTACTGTGTATATAGTGTATAATCGTCCAAATTAAGTAGGTTTTTCATTTGATATCATTCTAAGTGATGAAAGTTAGGGTTAGGGTTAGGTTAAGTTATAGTGAAAACTATGATACTTGGCCAAAACATGATTTTCAGCGCATGAAACGCACATTAGGGCAAAAAAACTGAAATGTTTGTTAGGTCTGAAAATACAACTTCAGGAGCAGGCTAAGAAAGAGTGAGATAAATTTAAATAGAAAATATGTATGACCAGACTGCAAAGTGGACAGAGAGTTCCTACAGTGGGCTCCTGTTCACTGCGATGTTACTGCAACTCTAGTCGAATGACCAATGAGTGTGTCTTAAATACAGGCAAAACTGACAGTTGTCCCTAAGACTTTGGACAGATACGTTTCAGTCATTTGCAGGGCAACAAGTAATTGATTAGTGTCGGGCCTGGAATCTGTAGTCAATGGTTTCCAGACGTAGGGTGTTCTTCGCTGTTCCTACCCTGGGGAATACCGCCATCATGATTTTGGAGGAGACTGACCAGTGTTTGTATTAGAGGGGGACATCCGAGCCCCAAACTGAATCATGGGGGAAGAAATCAAAGCTCCGTCGTTGACGCCTGGTGGGTAGATGTGGGTTGGCGTCGACAGTTGGAATCGAGTCTGCTGTTAGAACGTACGTGTGGTCGGATGCAGATGTAGGGACACAGAGCCCAGTTGTATTGGTGGGGATGATCATATACACTTGCCATTCGCAGAGCCACCATATTTGGTCCAGTACTGTCCATGATTGGAAAGGAATGTGTCTGATCTCGGCGCACCTGGTGACGTGAACTTGGTCCAAAGGGGTCTTCGGATCCGGTCCGCTGAAGTTGAAACAGGATGGATAACAGTCTGTTCGGTTGTTGCACTGGACATACGTTGCGGTATTGACTGTAGCTGCTAGTGGTACTGCGACCATGGTATGTAGGCGGTCGAGCTTTGCTGGAAGGATTCTCTCAGATTACCCAGGATACAGTTGTAGGTGAGGTTGGCGAGTTCTTCGTTCTGTCGGTTGGACCATAGCTGTGGTTGGGCTACGGCAGTAGGCAAGAGGGAACAGACATAACAACTCATTGGTTGTGGCGCGGGCTGTGAGTGCGGTGTACTGTACCAACTGTTCCTCATCATCGGGTTGTAGTCGTTTTCTTCCTGTGTTTGGACATGGGCGAGAATAAGGTGTATCTACTCAGGCTTAGGTGTTCCTGCCGGACGGATTTTGAGTAGGCGTGTGGCGGATGGTTGTACGAAGGGGTTCACACCAATCACTTTGGGGACCATGGCTGGACTAGTAGTGCGGATGGTGATAGTAAAGAGGGGGCCTTTTCCTGGTCGGTCCGGTCAGAGGCATAGGTTGATGCAGCCTTTTTGTTGGATATTGGTCGTAAGGTCTAGCATATGTTTACCATCTTTGATGGTGGTGGCTAACTTGGTGAAGTTAGCGGTCATGGTGGTAGCTTCTTTGGAAAGGGGCCATGTGATGGTTTTGTAGCCTGTATGGAGGAGGACCTGGTCCAAGGTGTCTGGCCAGACCATTCAGACTCTGGGAGCTTGTAGGTACCAATAAAAATAACTGGAGTCAGTCCTGTGTAATCCCAAGTGAGTAAGTTGTAGGCTGAGCAAAGGTACTTGAACGACGATTGGTGTCTTGGTTAATGGGATGCAGATCTGGGGGCCCCTGATCGTTTCCTGAACCAGCTAGTGGGGCATTCTCCTCCAGTGGGAGTGTACCAAGGTTCTGGTACGTTCCCCCCATGTGGTTGAACACAGAGCGGTGATGATGATGGCCAAAATCACACGGTGAGGTCCGTCCCAACGTGGAGAAGACCAGCACTTTCTTTTTATCACCTTGACGAGTACCAGGTCTCCTGGGGACAGGACCTCCTCTGTGGGAGACAGAGAAGATGTCGGCAGATTATTTTGCATTCATCACAGTTCTTTCTTGGAACATTTTGCATAACCACTTATTGAGGGATTCTGTTTCTCCTTTCTCTTTTACCACCAGATCTTTTTCCCACATTGTTAGTGGAAGATTCTGTCTTTCACTGCCTCAAATGGTGTGCATCCCTGTGCTGTTGGAATGATTCTCATGTACGTTTCTACCAGGCTCAGGCATTCTTGCCATGGTTTTCCTGTATCTTCCATGGTTTTTCTGAGTCTGAGTTTTACTGTTCTAATGGTTTGTTCGACGAGTCCAGCACTTTGGTTCAGTTTGATGAAATCCATGTTCAGAAGCTCGAAGGGATATGTTCCTGTTTGCCTTGTTCCATGCTTGGGTTGTTCATTGCCTTGAGAGTTGTGTCTACAGCAGTTTAGACAGTTTCTGCAAAATAATTGAGGTAAGTTTGGAGACCTCTGGGAACATGCATTGTTTGTTGTACTGTACTGATCATCCCTCCTGTTGAGACATGGCTCCTCCCATGGCTCAATTTGGCAATTACTTCAAACAATGATCGTGTCACGCATGGCTTGTTTTCTACTGCATAGAGTCCGTTCTTGTGTTGAGTGGCTCCTTCTGTTTCCCATTGCAGTTTCTCTTTTTCTGGGGAATGATTTTGCATTTCTCTTAGGAATTCAGCAGGGATTGGGCTGTGTCTTTCCACCGTCACGTCTTGTTCTAGGAATAGTCTACATGCCTCTGTCAGTGCCACTATTTCTGCGGCTTGTGCAGACCAGTCGCCGGGGAGTCGTCCTGTCTTGAGGTTGTCTTTTTGAGTCACCACGGCATATACGTTGTGTTTTTCTCCATCCAGGGTTTTTGATGATGATCCATCCCCATAGGCAATGTGTCCGGGGGGCAATGGGTTGTCCATTAGGTCAGTTGCATATACGTGGTTAATTATGATTCGTTGAGTGGGCAACTGTGAGAATTGGTTTAACCACTTGTCGTCCGGTCTCCCATGAACTTCTGGGTGACACGTAATGGCCATGTTTGTTGTTCCTGTCCTGGGGCTGCTGGGCAGATATCTTCAGACTGTTCTCTTAGACTTTCAGCTACCTTGGCAGAATCATTCCCGACAATGTCGAGAGAGTAGAAGCTGTTAGATGTGGTGGTGTGGAAGATATTTTTGGTCTGTAATTCCCTGGGTCGGAGGCCATTTTGGGTGGCCACTAGGCTTAGCCCAAGCTGGACCATGATATCTCGTCCCAGTAACTCTCCGATTTTCATTTTGCAGTCTGACAATAAACCCATCCCTTTTGTTGCTTTCTGACCCATATTAATCACTTACTTAATAGTTTAAACAACAATTATTTTCTAAATTACCCGAAATTGATCTCCACTTTGTGATTAACCCAATATCTCTGAACACACAAAGACCAAAAGTCCCTGACTTTGTCTTAGTTAAGTCCCTGACTCTATTAACAGACCAAGACTATAATGCCTTTGCTAATTCTTGTTCTACTTTCATTGGTCCCGGACCAATTGGTTTATTACCAGACTGCAAAGTGGACAGTGAGAGTTCCTACAGTAGGGTCCTGTTCAACGCGATGTTCCTGAAACTCTAGTCGAATGACCAGTGTGTGTGTCTTAAATACAGGAAAAACTGACAGTTGTCACTAGGACTTTGGACAGATACATTTCAGTCATTTGCAGGGCAAAAAGTAATTGATCAGTGTCAGACAGTTGAATATTTGTGCTGACATGTCACCCCAATCACAAGACTAAGATTGTTTATTCAGTCAGACAGTTGGGTGTTTATGCTGCTATGTCAGCCGTAAGGATGACTACAATGCTGTTATACTCACAAAAACTTATACAATATGAACAAGCATTTGCAAAGATACTTTGTCTAATCTTACATATTCCCCTGCTGCCAAAAAAACTGTCAGAGACACATAGTTACTGTGTATATAGTGTAAAATCGTCCAATTCAAGTAAGTTATCCATTTGGCATTATTCTCATTGCTAAAAATTAAGTTACAATGAAAACAATCATACTTGGCCAAAACGTGATTTTCAGGGTATGAAAAGTACATTAAGGCAATAAAAACTGAAAAGTTCCCCTGCTGCCAAACAAACTGTCAGAGACACATAGTTCCTGTGTATATAGTGTAAAATCGTCCTATCCATGTAAGTCTTTCATTGGCATCATTCTAGGTGATTCTGGAGCTATTTCCCACCATAAAAAGTGTCCAAAACAGGCATTTTGCGATTAAAATAGTGGTTGTATTAGAACCAGGCCCAGGCGATTCTGGTTGGTGTTTTTACCCTGAAATTGTGTCCAATGATGATAAGGATGTATTTTTGATTATTCTGTATAAAAATAATCATATAGGGATGTTCAGAAGTTTTGTTACGCCCGAATCAATGACCTCAATTTGGGCACTTTATTTACAAGTAGTGGTTTTTAAGAACCAGGCCCAGTCGGTTCTGGTTGGTGCTTTTACCCAGATATAGTATCCATTGTGTGGGTAGATGTATTTTCACTATTCTGTCTAAAAATAAAGATCCAGGACAGTTCCGGGGCTATTTCCCTCCATAAATAGTGTCCAAAACATGCATTTTGCGATACAAAATAGTGGCTGCATTATAACAGGGTCCAGTCGGTTCTGGTGGGTGTTTGTATACGAAACTTGTGTCCAATTATGATGGGGATGTATACTTGACTATTCTGTATAGAAGTAATCATCTAGCGATGTTCAGAAGTTCTGTTATGCCCGAATGAATTACTTTCATTTGGTCACTTTATTTACAAGTGGTGGTTTAGAAACAGGCCCAGTCGGTTTTGGTTGGTGCTTTTACCCAGAATTTGTGTTTATTGTGTGAGTGGATGTATTTTCACTATTTTGTATAACAATAATGATCCAGGATGATTCTGGAGCTATTTCCCACCACAAACAGTGTCCAAAACAGGCATTTTGCGGTTAAAGTAGTGGTTGTATTAGAACCACGCCCAGTCGGTTCTGGTTCGTGTTTTTACCCAGAAATTGTGTCCAATGATTATGGGGATGTATTTTTTATTATTCTTTATAAAAATAATATTCTAGGGATGTTCAGAAGTTCTGTTATGCCCTAATCAATGACCTCAATTTGGGCACTTTATTTACAAGTGGTTGTTTAGAACCAGGCCCAGTCGGTTCTGGTTGGTGCTTTACCCACAATTAGTGTCGATTGTGTGGGTTTGATGTATTTTCACTATTCTCTGTAAGAATAAAGATCCAGGGATGTTCTGAGACTATTTCCCACCAGAAATAGTGTCAAAAACATGCATTTTGCGACAAAAATAGTGGTTGTATTAGAACCAGGCCCAGTCGGTTCTGGTTTGTGTATACCCCCTTAACGTGTGTCCAATAGGAATGGGGTTGTATTTTTGACTATTCTGTATAAAAATTATCATCTAGGGATGTTCAGAAGTTCTTCTATGCCCGAATAAATGACCTCCATTTGGGCACTTTATTTTGCATGTTGGTTGTAGTAGAACCAAGCCCAGTCGGTTCTGGTTGGTGCTTTTACCCAGAGTTAGTGTTGATTGTGTAGGTGGATGTATTTTCACTATTCTGTCTAAAAATAAAGATCCAGGATGGTTCTAGGGGTATTTACTACCATAAATAGTCTCCAAAACATGCATTTTGTGATAAAAAATAGTAGTTGAAAAAATGAAAAAATGAAAATCAGACATAGGCATTGTCGTCATCATTGACTTGACAAAAAGCCTAGTAGTCATCATACCCTCAGCAGCGTATGACGAAATTGTATAGTGCTTCTCCACAAGTTCGTCTTCCCAGGCCAGACACATTTATGACATTTATTTATGACATATTCATACTTGTTAGCTCTCCGCCTTGAGCGCCATTTTGCGGCGACTGCAAGATGCCTCACCGATGCCAACAAGAATAAGGTGGATCACTTACCTCTCAGTCTTTATACTTACCCTCCCTCAGTCAGCCTTTGGAAGGCAGATCTGCGCCAAACGACCTTCCTGTTACTTCATTTCGACTTGACTTAATTTCATAGTAGGGATATGTGTAGTCGTCACGTCACGTGTTGCTGCAGGTTCAGAGACCTGATGGCTGTTGGGAAAAAGCTGTCCTTGAGCCTGTTTGTCCGTGCTTTGTAGGACCTGTAGCGTCTGCCAGATGGAAGCAACTGGAACAGGCCGTGTCCAGGGTGGTATGGGTCTCCAACAATAGACCCGGCTCTTCTAAGGTATCGGGGGTTGGCAATGTCTTCTAGTGATGGCAGAGAGCAGCCGACGATCTTCTGGGCAGTGTTTATCACCCTCTGTATGGCTTTTTTGTCTGCTGCCGTGCTTCCGGTATACCACACTGTAATGCCGTAAGTCAGGATGCTCTCCACAGTGGCTCTGTAGAAGGTTGCCAGAAGCTTGGTGTCCAATTTGTCCCTTCTCAGTACCCTGAGAAAGTGGAGTCGTTTCTGGGCCTTCTTTACTAACACTGTGGTGTTTGTGGACCAGGAGAGCCTATCCGCGACGTGGACTCCCAGAAATTTGAAGGATTGGACCCTGTCTACACATACTCCGTTAATGAGGAGTGGGGCCAGGTCTGTGCTGCGCTTGCGAAAGTCCAGGATTATTTCTTTAGTCTTTGCGGTATTTAGTGTAAGATTGTTCGCCGAGCACCAAGAAGACAGTTTGTCGACCTCGTCTCTGTAAGCTGACTCATCCCCGCCTGAGATGAGTCCGATCACAGTGGTGTCATCGGCGAATTTGATGATAGAGTTTGACTGGTGGGCTGGTGTGCAGTCGTATGTGTACAAGGAGTACAGGACAGGACTCAGTACACAGCCTTGTGGTGAGCCAGTGTTCAGTGTAATGGCGGAAGAGAGGTGTGGACCCATTCTGACAGTTTGTGGTCGACCAGTCAAGAAGTTCTTTACCCAGCAGCAGATTGAAGAGGATAGTCCAAGGTGGTAGAGTTTGTCCTTCAGGATGTCCGGCTTGATGGTGTTAAAGGCTGAGCTATAGTCTATGAAAAGCATCGTCACATAGTTCCCCCGGTGCTCCAGGTGGCTCAGTGCTGTGTGAAGAGCCACAGCGATAGCATCCTCAGTGGACCTGTTTTCTCTATAAGCAAACTGGTGAGGGTCAACTGAGGGGGGGATTGTCCTTCTGATGTGTCGGGCCACCAACTTTTCAAAGCACTTCATGATCACAGGCGTGAGAGCAACAGGCCTGTAATCGTTCAAGCTGCAGATGGTTGGCCTTTTTGGGGACAGGAATGATGGTGGCAGATTTTAGGCAGGCAGGAACGATGGATAGTTGCATTATAACTGGTTAGTCTCGGTTCTGGTTGCTGTTTATATCCGAAACTTGTGTCCAAAGAGGATGGGGATGTATATTTTACTATTCTGTTTAAAAATAATCATGTAGGGATGTTTTGGGGCTTTTTTTACACAAGAATCAAAAACCTCCAATGGATCTTTATTTTGCACGGTGGTTGAATTAGAACCGGGCCCAGTCGGTTCTGGTTGCCGCTTTTACCCAGATTTAGTGTCAATTGTGTGGATGGATGCATTTTCACTATTATGTGTAAAATTAAAGATGCAGGGATGTTCTGGGAATATTTCACACCGTCAATAGTGTCCAAAACATTTTGCGATAAAAATAGTGGTTGTATTAGAACAAGGCCCAATCGGTTCTGGTTGGTGTATTTACCCAGAATTTGTGTTGATTGAGTGGGTGGATGTAGTTTCACTATTTTCTATAAAAATAATGTTTCCCACCATAAACATTGTCCAAAACAGGCATTTTGCGATTAAAAAAGAGGTCGTATTAGAACCAGGCCCAGTCGGTTCTGGTTGGTGCTTCTACCCATAATTAGTGTTGAATGTGTAGATGGATGTATTTTCACTATTCTGTGTAAAAATAATGATCCAGGATGGTTCTGGAGCTATTTTCCCACCATAAACAGTGTCCAAAACAGGCATTCTGCGATTAAAATAGTGGTTGTATTAGAACCAGGCCCAGTCTGTTCTGGTTGGTGAATTTACCCGAAAAATTGTATCCATTGACGATGGGGATGTATTTTTGATTATTATGTATAAAAATAATCATCTAGGGATCTTCAGAAGTTCTGTTATTCCCGAATCAATGACCTCCATTTGGGCACATTATTGACGGAGCTCACGACCATGATCCAGTGTGTGGCTCGGATGTGTCCCTCAAACACAAATACTGGTCAGTCTCATCCAAAATCCTAATGGCTCAGTTCCCTTGAGTGGGAGCGGCAAGGAACGCCCTGCATTTGAAAAACATTGAAGGCAGGTTCCGGGCCTGTGTCAGCGCATCAGTCAGGCTGGGTAGCCGCTATGGCCCAGGTGATTTTCCAGGGCTGCCTGGCTATTTAGAAAGGTATCACCACTACGCAGAAGAACGTCGGCTACTCTGCCCTCACTGGAAGACATTGCCAGCCCTCGTTACCTCAGCAGAGCCAGGGACATGATCAGGGACCCATGCCACCCTGGTCACAATCTGTTCCAGCTGCTGCTCTCTGGCAGACAGACGCTGTAAGTTTCCCACATCCGTTGGGACTCTAAACTTGGGGTAACACAACACAATCCCTTCTGTGTAATAACTTCGGGTGAGGTAATATGAATAGACATTAGGTACAAGGTGATCTGACACCTACATGCTGAATGAAGGTAAGTGAAAGACAGTGAGAGGTAAGAGATCCACTCAAGGGGTGGTGATGCAATGTATCCATAAAGGCAGAATTGTAAATTAAGAGTCTGGAGTCATAACTTGTAAAACTGTGTAAAAATGTCAGAGACACAAATGACATAGTGTAATATCATCAAATTTTATAATTTAATAAGTTTTTCATTTGGCATCATTCTAATGGCTAGATATTAAGTTATAATGAAAACTATGATACTTGGCCAAAACGTGATTTTCAGCGCATGAAACGCACGTTAAGCCAATAAAAACTGAAATGTTCCCCTGCTGCGAAACAAACTGTCAGAGACACATAGTTACTGTGTATATAGTGTATAATTGTCCAATTCAAGTAAGTTTTTCATTTGGCATCATTCTAAGTGATATAAATTAAGTTATAGTGAAAATTATGATACTTGGCCAAAACGTGATTTTCAGCGCATGAAACGCACGTTAAGGCAATAAAAACTGAAATATTCCCCTGCTGCGAAACAAACTGTCAAAGACATATAGTTACTGTGTATATAGTGTATTATCGTCCAATTCAAGTAAGTTTTTCATTTAGCATCATTCTAAGTGATAGAAATTAAGTTATAGTGAAAACTATCATACTCGGCCAAAACATGATTTTCAGCGCATGAAACGCACGTTAGCAATAAAAACTGAAATGTCCCCCTGCTGCGAAACAAACTGTCAGAGACACATAGTTACTGTGTATATAGTGTATTATTGTCCAATTCAAGTAAGTTTTTCATTTGGCATCATTCTAAGTGATAGAAATTAAGTTATAGTGAAAATTATGATACTTGGCCAAAACGTGATTTTCAGCGCATGAAACGCACGTTAAGGCAATAAAAACTGAAATGTTCCCCTGCTGCGAAACAAACTGCCAGAGGCACATAGTTACTGTGTCTATAGTGTAAAATCATCCAATTCAAGTAAGTATTGCATTTAGCATCATTCTAAGTGCTAGAAATTAAGTTATAGTGAAAACTATGATACTTGGCCAAAACGTGATTTTCAGCGCATGAAACGCACGTTAAGGCAATAAAAACTGAAATGTTCCCCTGCTGCGAAACAAACTGTCAGAGGCACATAGTTACTGTGTCTAAAGTGTAAAATCATCCAATTCAAGTAAGTATTGCATTTAGCATCATTCTAAGTGCTAGAAATTAAGTTATAGTGAAAACTATGATACTTGGCCAAAACGTGATTTTCAGCGCATGAAACGCACGTTAAGGCAATAAAAACTGAAATGTTCCCCTGCTGCGAAACAAACACTCAGAGGCACATAGTTACTGTGTATATAGTGTATAGTTGTCCAATTCAAGTAAGTTTTTCATTTTGCATCATTCTAAGTGCTAGAAATTAAGTTATAGTGAAAACTATGATACTTGGCCAAAACGTGATTTTCAGCGCATGAAATGCACATCAAGGCAATAAAAACTGAAATGTTCCCCCGCTGCGAAACAAACTGTCAGTGACACATAGTTACTGTGTATATAGTGTATAATCGTCCAAATTAAGTAGGTTTTTCATTTGATATCATTCTAAGTGATGAAAGTTAGGGTTAGGGTTAGGGTTAGGTTAAGTTATAGTGAAAACTATGATACTTGGCCAAAACATGATTTTCAGCGCATGAAACGCACATTAGGGCAAAAAAACTGAAATGTTTGTTAGGTCTGAAAATACAACTTCAGGAGCAGGCTAAGAAAGAGTGAGATAAATTTAAATAGAAAATATGTATGACCAGACTGCAAAGTGGACAGAGAGTTCCTACAGTGGGCTCCTGTTCACTGCGATGTTACTGCAACTCTAGTCGAATGACCAGTGAGTGTGTCTTAAATACAGGCAAAACTGACAGTTGTCCCTAAGACTTTGGACAGATACGTTTCAGTCATTTGCAGGGCAACAAGTAATTGATTAGTGTCGGGCCTGGAATCTGTAGTCAATGGTTTCCAGACGTAGGGTGTTCTTCGCTGTTCCTACCCTGGGGAATACCGCCATCATGATTTTGGAGGAGACTGACCGGTGTTTGTATTAGAGGGGGACATCCGAGCCCCAAACTGAATCATGGGGGAAGAAATCAAAGCTCCGTCGTTGACGCCTGGTGGGTAGATGTGGGTTGGCGTCGACAGTTGGAATCGAGTCTGCTGTTAGAACGTACGTGTGGTCGGATGCAGATGTAGGGACACAGAGCCCAGTTGTATTGGTGGGGATGATCATATATACTTGCCATTCGCAGAGCCACCATATTTGGTCCAGTACTGTCCATGATTGGGAAGGAATGTGTCTGATCTCGGCGCACCTGGTGACGTGAACTTGGTCCAAAGGGGTCTTCGGATCCGGTCCGCTGAAGTTGAAACAGGATGGATAACAGTCTGTTCGGTTGTTGCACTGGACATACGTTGCGGTATTGACTGTAGCTGCTAATGGTACTGCGACCATGGTATGTAGGCGGTCGAGCTTTGCTGGAAGGATTCTCTCAGATTACCCAGGATACAGTTGTAGGTGAGGTTGGCGAGTTCTTCGTTCTGTCGGTTGGACCATAGCTGTGGTTGGGCTACGGCAGTAGGCAAGAGGGAACAGACATAACAACTCATTGGTTGTGGCGCGGGCTGTGAGTGCGGTGTATCTGTACCAACTGTTCCTCATCATCGGGTTGTAGTCGTTTTCTTCCTGTGTTTGGACATGGGCGAGAATAAGGTGTATCTACTCAGGCTTAGGTGTTCCTGCCGGACGGATTTTGAGTAGGCGTGTGGCGGATGGTTGTACGAAGGGGTTCACACCAATCACTTTGGGGACCATGGCTGGACTAGTAGTGCGGATGGTGATAGTAAAGAGGGGGCCTTTTCCTGGTCGGTCCGGTCAGAGGCATAGGTTGATGCAGCCTTTTTGTTGGATATTGGTCGTAAGGTCTAGCATATGTTTACCATCTTTGATGGTGGTGGCTAACTTGGTGAAGTTAGCGGTCATGGTGGTAGCTTCTTTGGAAAGGGGCCAATTGATGGTTTTGTAGCCTGTATGGAGGAGGACCTGGTCCAAGGTGTCTGGCCAGACCATTCAGACTCTGGGAGCTTGTAGGTACCAATAAAAATAACTGGAGTCAGTCCTGTGTAATCCCAAGTGAGTAAGTTGTAGGCTGAGCAAAGGTACTTGAACGACGATTGGTGTCTTGGTTAATGGGATGCAGATCTGGGGGCCCCTGATCGTTTCCTGAACCAGCTAGTGGGGCATTCTCCTCCAGTGGGAGTGTACCAAGGTTCTGGTACGTTCCCCCCATGTGGTTGAACACAGAGCGGTGATGATGATGGCCAAAATCACACGGTGAGGTCCGTCCCAACGTGGAGAAGACCAGCACTTTCTTTTTATCACCTTGACGAGTACCAGGTCTCCTGGGGACAGGACCTCCTCTGTGGGAGACAGAGAAGATGTCGGCAGATTATTTTGCATTCATCACAGTTCTTTCTTGGAACATTTTGCATAACCACTTATTGAGGGATTCTGTTTCTCCTTTCTCTTTTACCACCAGATCTTTTTCCCACATTGTTAGTGGAAGATTCTGTCTTTCACTGCCTCAAATGGTGTGCATCCCTGTGCTGTTGGAATGATTCTCATGTACGTTTCTACAAGGCTCAGGCATTCTTGCCATGGTTTTCCTGTATCTTCCATGGTTTTTCTGAGTCTGAGTTTTACTGTTCTAATGGTTTGTTCGACGAGTCCAGCACTTTGGTTCAGTTTGATGAAATCCATGTTCAGAAGCTCGAAGGGATATGTTCCTGTTTGCCTTGTTCCATGCTTGGGTTGTTCATTGCCTTGAGAGTTGTGTCTACAGCAGTTTAGACAGTTTCTGCAAAATAATTGAGGTAAGTTTGGAGACCTCTGGGAACATGCATTGTTTGTTGTACTGTACTGATCATCCCTCCTGTTGAGACATGGCTCCTCCGATGGCTCAATTTGGCAATTACTTCAAACAATGATCGTGTCACGCATGGCTTGTTTTCTACTGCATAGAGTCCGTTCTTGTGTTGAGTGGCTCCTTCTATTTCCCATTGCAGTTTCTCTTTTTCTGGGGAATGATTTTGCATTTCTCTTAGGAATTCAGCAGGGATTGGGCTGTGTCTTTCCACCGTCACGTCTTGTTCTAGGAATAGTCTACATGCCTCTGTCAGTGCCACTATTTCTGCGGCTTGTGCAGACCAGTCGCCGGGGAGTCGTCCTGTCTTGAGGTTGTCTTTTTGAGTCACCACGGCATATACGTTGTGTTTTTCTCCATCCAGGGTTTTTGATGATGATCCATCCCCATAGGCAATGTGTCCGGGGGGCAATGGGTTGTCCATTAGGTCAGTTGCATATACGTGGTTAATTATGATTCGTTGAGTGGGCAACTGTGAGAATTGGTTTAACCACTTGTCGTCCGGTCTCCCATGAACTTCAGGGTGACACGTAATGGCCATGTTTGTTGTTCCTGTCCTGGGGCTGCTGGGCAGATATCTTCAGACTGTTCTCTTAGACTTTCAGCTACCTTGGCAGAATCATTCCCGACAATGTCGAGAGAGTAGAAGCTGTTAGATGTGGTGGTGTGGAAGATATTTTTGGTCTGTAATTCCCTGGGTCGGAGGCCATTTTGGGTGGCCACTAGGCTTAGCCCAAGCTGGACCATGATATCTCGTCCCGGTAACTCTCCGATTTTCATTTTGCAGTCTGACAATAAACCCATCCCTTTTGTTGCTTTCTGACCCATATTAATCACTTACTTAATAGTTTAAACAACAATTATTTTCTAAATTACCTGAAATTGATCTCCACTTTGTGATTAACCCAATATCTCTGAACACACAAAGACCAAAAGTCCCTGACTTTGTCTTAGTTAAGTCCCTGACTCTATTAACAGACCAAGACTATAATGCCTTTGCTAATTCTTGTTCTACTTTCATTGGTCCCGGACCAATTGGTTTATTACCAGACTGCAAAGTGGACAATGAGAGTTCCTACAGTAGGGTCCTGTTCAACGCGATGTTCCTGAAACTCTAGTCGAATGACCAGTGTGTGTGTCTTAAATACAGGAAAAACTGACAGTTGTCACTAGGACTTTGGACAGATACATTTCAGTCATTTGCAGGGCAAAAAGTAATTGATCAGTGTCAGACAGTTGAATATTTGTGCTGACATGTCACCCCAATCACAAGACTAAGATTGTTTATTCAGTCAGACAGTTGGGTGTTTATGCTGCTATGTCAGCCGTAAGGATGACTACAATGCTGTTATACTCACAAAAACTTATACAATATGAACAAGCATTTGCAAAGATACTTTGTCTAATCTTACATATTCCCCTGCTGCCAAAAAAACTGTCAGAGACACATAGTTACTGTGTATATAGTGTAAAATCGTCCAATTCAAGTAAGTTATCCATTTGGCATTATTCTCATTGCTAAAAATTAAGTTACAATGAAAACAATCATACTTGGCCAAAACGTGATTTTCAGGGTATGAAAAGTACATTAAGGCAATAAAAACTGAAAAGTTCCCCTGCTGCCAAACAAACTGTCAGAGACACATAGTTCCTGTGTATATAGTGTAAAATCGTCCTATCCATGTAAGTCTTTCATTGCTATCAATCTAGGTGATTCTGGAGCTATTTCCCACCATAAAAAGTGTCCAAAACAGGCATTTTGCGATTAAAATAGTGGTTGTATTAGAACCAGGCCCAGGCGATTCTGGTTGGTGTTTTTACCCTGAAATTGTGTCCAATGATGATAAGGATGTATTTTTGATTATTCTGTATAAAAATAATCATCTAGGGATGTTCAGAAGTTTTGTTACGCCCGAATCAATGACCTCAATTTGGGCACTTTATTTACAAGTGGTGGTTTTTAAGAACCAGGCCCAGTCGGTTCTGGTTGGTGCTTTTACCCAGATATAGTATCCATTGTGTGGGTAGATGTATTTTCACTATTCTGTCTAAAAATAAAGATCCAGGACAGTTCCGGGGCTATTTCCCCCCATAAATAGTGTCCAAAACATGCATTTTGCGATACAAAATAGTGGCTGCATTATAACAGGGTCCAGTCGGTTCTGGTGGGTGTTTGTATACGAAACTTGTGTCCAATTATGATGGGGATGTATACTTGACTATTCTGTATAGAAGTAATCATCTAGCGATGTTCAGAAGTTCTGTTATGCCCGAATGAATTACTTTCATTTGGTCACTTTATTTACAAGTGGTGGTTTAGAAACAGGCCCAGTCGGTTTTGGTTGGTGCTTTTACCCAGAATTTGTGTTTATTGTGTGAGTGGATGTATTTTCACTATTTTGTATAACAATAATGATCCAGGATGATTCTGGAGCTATTTCCCACCACAAACAGTGTCCAAAACAGGCATTTTGCGGTTAAAGTAGTGGTTGTATTAGAACCACGCCCAGTCGGTTCTGGTTCGTGTTTTTACCCAGAAATTGTGTCCAATGATTATGGGGATGTATTTTTTATTATTCTTTATAAAAATAATATTCTAGGGATGTTCAGAAGTTCTGTTATGCCCTAATCAATGACCTCAATTTGGGCACTTTATTTACAAGTGGTTGTTTGGAACCAGGCCCAGTCGGTTCTGGTTGGTGCTTTACCCACAATTAGTGTCGATTGTGTGGGTTTGATGTATTTTCACTATTCTCTGTAAGAATAAAGATCCAGGGATGTTCTGAGACTATTTCCCACCAGAAATAGTGTCAAAAACATGCATTTTGCGACAAAAATAGTGGTTGTATTAGAACCAGGCCCAGTCGGTTCTGGTTTGTGTATACCCCCTTAACGTGTGTCCAATAGGAATGGGGTTGTATTTTTGACTATTCTGTATAAAAATTATCATCTAGGGATGTTCAGAAGTTCTTCTATGCCCGAATAAATGACCTCCATTTGGGCACTTTATTTTGCATGTTGGTTGTAGTAGAACCAAGCCCAGTCGGTTCTGGTTGGTGCTTTTACCCAGAGTTAGTGTTGATTGTGTAGGTGGATGTATTTTCACTATTCTGTCTAAAAATAAAGATCCAGGATGGTTCTAGGGGTATTTACTACCATAAATAGTCTCCAAAACATGCATTTTGTGATAAAAAATAGTAGTTGAAAAAATGAAAAAATGAAAATCAGACATAGGCATTGTCGTCATCATTGACTTGACAAAAAGCCTAGTAGTCATCATACCCTCAGCAGCGTATGACGAAATTGTATAGTGCTTCTCCACAAGTTCGTCTTCCCAGGCCAGACACATTTATGACATTTATTTATGACATATTCATACTTGTTAGCTCTCCGCCTTGAGCGCCATTTTGCGGCGACTGCAAGATGCCTCACCGATGCCAACAAGAATAAGGTGGATCACTTACCTCTCAGTCTTTATACTTACCCTCCCTCAGTCAGCCTTTGGAAGGCAGATCTGCGCCAAACGACCTTCCTGTTACTTCATTTCGACTTGACTTAATTTCATAGTAGGGATA
The DNA here is from genome assembly GCF_051989575.1 of Stigmatopora nigra. Classification (NCBI taxonomy): domain Eukaryota; kingdom Metazoa; phylum Chordata; class Actinopteri; order Syngnathiformes; family Syngnathidae; genus Stigmatopora; species Stigmatopora nigra. Next base: position 8,565,060 of record NC_135530.1, read on the forward strand.
TGTGTAGTCGTCACGTCACGTGTTGCTGCAGGTTCAGAGACCTGATGGCTGTTGGGAAAAAGCTGTCCTTGAGCCTGTTTGTCCGTGCTTTGTAGGACCTGTAGCGTCTGCCAGATGGAAGCAACTGGAACAGGCCGTGTCCAGGGTGGTATGGGTCTCCAACAATAGACCCGGCTCTTCTAAGGTATCGGGGGTTGGCAATGTCTTCTAGTGATGGCAGAGAGCAGCCGACGATCTTCTGGGCAGTGTTTATCACCCTCTGTATGGCTTTTTTGTCTGCTGCCGTGCTTCCGGTATACCACACTGTAATGCCGTAAGTCAGGATGCTCTCCACAGTGGCTCTGTAGAAGGTTGCCAGAAGCTTGGTGTCCAATTTGTCCCTTCTCAGTACCCTGAGAAAGTGGAGTCGTTTCTGGGCCTTCTTTACTAACACTGTGGTGTTTGTGGACCAGGAGAGCCTATCCGTGACGTGGACTCCCAGAAATTTGAAGGATTGGACCCTGTCTACACATACTCCGTTAATGAGGAGTGGGGCCAGGTCTGTGCTGCGCTTGCGAAAGTCCAGGATTATTTCTTTAGTCTTTGCGGTATTTAGTGTAAGATTGTTCGCCGAGCACCAAGAAGACAGTTTGTCGACCTCGTCTCTGTAAGTTTGTTTTGTTTTGTTTTTGCACTACAAGCGCCTGAGGATTGCCCTCAGATAGCGCTAGAGCTGCCACTGGAACGCGGATTATTTCATCCGGGGGGTAGTCGGAGGTGAGGGGCAGTCAAATGTCTCCGGCTGGATGAAAAACGTAGGGTGCCACGGTCCTTGTTGGCAGCTCTGAGTGGTATTTGTTGGAATTCGCAGGCCGCAGCGAGCGGCCTCTCAGGAGACACCACGTGAAGGTTTCCAACTTTGTCTCCCCGTCTCTGTAAGCTGACTCATCCCCGCCTGAGATGAGTCCGATCACAGTGGTGTCATCGGCGAATTTGATGATAGAGTTTGACTGGTGGGCTGGTGTGCAGTCGTATGTGTACAAGGAGTACAGGACAGGACTCAGTACACAGCCTTGTGGTGAGCCAGTGTTCAGTGTAATGGCGGAAGAGAGGTGTGGACCCATTCTGACAGTTTGTGGTCGACCAGTCAAGAAGTTCTTTACCCAGCAGCAGATTGAAGAGGATAGTCCAAGGTGGTAGAGTTTGTCCTTCAGGATGTCCGGCTTGATGGTGTTAAAGGCTGAGCTATAGTCTATGAAAAGCATCGTCACATAGTTCCCCCGGTGCTCCAGGTGGCTCAGTGCTGTGTGAAGAGCCACAGCGATAGCATCCTCAGTGGACCTGTTTTCTCTATAAGCAAACTGGTGAGGGTCAACTGAGGGGGGGATTGTCCTTCTGATGTGTCGGGCCACCAACTTTTCAAAGCACTTCATGATCACAGGCGTGAGAGCAACAGGCCTGTAATCGTTCAAGCTGCAGATGGTTGGCCTTTTTGGGGACAGGAATGATGGTGGCAGATTTTAGGCAGGCAGGAACGATGGATAGTTGCATTATAACTGGTTAGTCTCGGTTCTGGTTGCTGTTTATATCCGAAACTTGTGTCCAAAGAGGATGGGGATGTATATTTTACTATTCTGTTTAAAAATAATCATGTAGGGATGTTTTGGGGCTTTTTTTACACAAGAATCAAAAACCTCCAATGGATCTTTATTTTGCACGGTGGTTGAATTAGAACCGGGCCCAGTCGGTTCTGGTTGCCGCTTTTACCCAGATTTAGTGTCAATTGTGTGGATGGATGCATTTTCACTATTATGTGTAAAATTAAAGATGCAGGGATGTTCTGGGAATATTTCACACCGTCAATAGTGTCCAAAACATTTTGCGATAAAAATAGTGGTTGTATTAGAACAAGGCCCAATCGGTTCTGGTTGGTGTATTTACCCAGAATTTGTGTTGATTGAGTGGGTGGATGTAGTTTCACTATTTTCTATAAAAATAATGTTTCCCACCATAAACATTGTCCAAAACAGGCATTTTGCGATTAAAAAAGAGGTCGTATTAGAACCAGGCCCAGTCGGTTCTGGTTGGTGCTTCTACCCATAATTAGTGTTGAATGTGTAGATGGATGTATTTTCACTATTCTGTGTAAAAATAATGATCCAGGATGGTTCTGGAGCTATTTTCCCACCATAAACAGTGTCCAAAACAGGCATTCTGCGATTAAAATAGTGGTTGTATTAGAACCAGGCCCAGTCTGTTCTGGTTGGTGAATTTACCCGAAAAATTGTATCCATTGACGATGGGGATGTATTTTTGATTATTATGTATAAAAATAATCATCTAGGGATCTTCAGAAGTTCTGTTATTCCCGAATCAATGACCTCCATTTGGGCACATTATTGACGGAGCTCACGACCATGATCCAGTGTGTGGCTCGGATGTGTCCCTCAAACACAAATACTGGTCAGTCTCATCCAAAATCCTAATGGCTCAGTTCCCTTGAGTGGGAGCGGCAAGGAACGCCCTGCATTTGAAAAACATTGAAGGCAGGTTCCGGGCCTGTGTCAGCGCATCAGTCAGGCTGGGTAGCCGCTATGGCCCAGGTGATTTTCCAGGGCTGCCTGGCTATTTAGAAAGGTATCACCACTACGCAGAAGAACGTCGGCTACTCTGCCCTCACTGGAAGACATTGCCAGCCCTCGTTACCTCAGCAGAGCCAGGGACATGATCAGGGACCCATGCCACCCTGGTCACAATCGGTTCCAGCTGCTGCTCTCTGGCAGACAGACGCTGTAAGTTTCCCACATCCGTTGGGACTCTAAACTTGGGGTAACACAACACAATCCCTTCTGTGTAATAACTTCGGGTGAGGTAATATGAATAGACATTAGGTACAAGGTGATCTGACACCTACATGCTGAATGAAGGTAAGTGAAAGACAGTGAGAGGTAAGAGATCCACTCAAGGGGTGGTGATGCAATGTATCCATAAAGGCAGAATTGTAAATTAAGAGTCTGGAGTCATAACTTGTAAAACTGTGTAAAAATGTCAGAGACACAAATGACATAGTGTAATATCATCAAATTTTATAATTTAATAAGTTTTTCATTTGGCATCATTCTAATGGCTAGATATTAAGTTATAATGAAAACTATGATACTTGGCCAAAACGTGATTTTCAGCGCATGAAACGCACGTTAAGCCAATAAAAACTGAAATGTTCCCCTGCTGCGAAACAAACTGTCAGAGACACATAGTTACTGTGTATATAGTGTATAATTGTCCAATTCAAGTAAGTTTTTCATTTGGCATCATTCTAAGTGATATAAATTAAGTTATAGTGAAAATTATGATACTTGGCCAAAACGTGATTTTCAGCGCATGAAACGCACGTTAAGGCAATAAAAACTGAAATATTCCCCTGCTGCGAAACAAACTGTCAAAGACATATAGTTACTGTGTATATAGTGTATTATCGTCCAATTCAAGTAAGTTTTTCATTTAGCATCATTCTAAGTGATAGAAATTAAGTTATAGTGAAAACTATCATACTCGGCCAAAACATGATTTTCAGCGCATGAAACGCACGTTAGCAATAAAAACTGAAATGTCCCCCTGCTGCGAAACAAACTGTCAGAGACACATAGTTACTGTGTATATAGTGTAAAATAGTCCAATTCAAGTAAGTTTTGCATTTAGCATCATTCTAAGTGATAGAAATTAAGTTATAGTGAAAACTATGATACTTGGCCAAAACGTGATTTTCAGCGCATGAAACGCACGTTAAGGCAATAAAAACTGAAATGTTCCCCTGCTGCGAAACAAACTGTCAGAGACACATAGTTACTGTGTATATAGTGTATTATTGTCCAATTCAAGTAAGTTTTTCATTTGGCATCATTCTAAGTGCTAGAAATTAAGTTATAGTGAAAATTATGATACTTGGCCAAAACGTGATTTTCAGCGCATGAAACGCACGTTAAGGCAATAAAAACTGAAATGTTCCCCTGCTGCGAAACAAACTGCCAGAGGCACATAGTTACTGTGTCTATAGTGTAAAATCATCCAATTCAAGTAAGTATTGCATTTAGCATCATTCTAAGTGCTAGAAATTAAGTTATAGTGAAAACTATGATACTTGGCCAAAACGTGATTTTCAGCGCATGAAACGCACGTTAAGGCAATAAAAACTGAAATGTTCCCCTGCTGCGAAACAAACTGTCAGAGGCACATAGTTACTGTGTCTAAAGTGTAAAATCATCCAATTCAAGTAAGTATTGCATTTAGCATCATTCTAAGTGCTAGAAATTAAGTTATAGTGAAAACTATGATACTTGGCCAAAACGTGATTTTCAGCGCATGAAACGCACGTTAAGGCAATAAAAACTGAAATGTTCCCCTGCTGCGAAACAAACACTCAGAGGCACATAGTTACTGTGTATATAGTGTATAATTGTCCAATTCAAGTAAGTTTTTCATTTTGCATCATTCTAAGTGCTAGAAATTAAGTTATAGTGAAAACTATGATACTTGGCCAAAACGTGATTTTCAGCGCTGCGAAACAAACTGTCAGTGACACATAGTTACTGTGTATATAGTGTATAATCGTCCAAATTAAGTAGGTTTTTCATTTGATATCATTCTAAGTGATGAAAGTTAGGGTTAGGGTTAGGGTTAGGGTTAGGTTAAGTTATAGTGAAAACTATGATACTTGGCCAAAACATGATTTTCAGCGCATGAAACGCACATTAGGGCAAAAAAACTGAAATGTTTGTTAGGTCTGAAAATACAACTTCAGGAGCAGGCTAAGAAAGAGTGAGATAAATTTAAATAGAAAATATGTATGACCAGACTGCAAAGTGGACAGAGAGTTCCTACAGTGGGCTCCTGTTCACTGCGATGTTACTGCAACTCTAGTCGAATGACCAGTGAGTGTGTCTTAAATACAGGCAAAACTGACAGTTGTCCCTAAGACTTTGGACAGATACGTTTCAGTCATTTGCAGGGCAACAAGTAATTGATTAGTGTCGGGCCTGGAATCTGTAGTCAATGGTTTCCAGACGTAGGGTGTTCTTCGCTGTTCCTACCCTGGGGAATACCGCCATCATGATTTTGGAGGAGACTGACCGGTGTTTGTATTAGAGGGGGACATCCGAGCCCCAAACTGAATCATGGGGGAAGAAATCAAAGCTCCGTCGTTGACGCCTGGTGGGTAGATGTGGGTTGGCGTCGACAGTTGGAATCGAGTCTGCTGTTAGAACGTACGTGTGGTCGGATGCAGATGTAGGGACACAGAGCCCAGTTGTATTGGTGGGGATGATCATATACACTTGCCATTCGCAGAGCCACCATATTTGGTCCAGTACTGTCCATGATTGGGAAGGAATGTGTCTGATCTCGGCGCACCTGGTGACGTGAACTTGGTCCAAAGGGGTCTTCGGATCCGGTCCGCTGAAGTTGAAACAGGATGGATAACAGTCTGTTCGGTTGTTGCACTGGACATACGTTGCGGTATTGACTGTAGCTGCTAATGGTACTGCGACCATGGTATGTAGGCGGTCGAGCTTTGCTGGAAGGATTCTCTCAGATTACCCAGGATACAGTTGTAGGTGAGGTTGGCGAGTTCTTCGTTCTGTCGGTTGGACCATAGCTGTGGTTGGGCTACGGCAGTAGGCAAGAGGGAACAGACATAACAACTCATTGGTTGTGGCGCGGGCTGTGAGTGCGGTGTATCTGTACCAACTGTTCCTCATCATCGGGTTGTAGTCGTTTTCTTCCTGTGTTTGGACATGGGCGAGAATAAGGTGTATCTACTCAGGCTTAGGTGTTCCTGCCGGACGGATTTTGAGTAGGCGTGTGGCGGATGGTTGTACGAAGGGGTTCACACCAATCACTTTGGGGACCATGGCTGGACTAGTAGTGCGGATGGTGATAGTAAAGAGGGGGCCTTTTCCTGGTCGGTCCGGTCAGAGGCATAGGTTGATGCAGCCTTTTTGTTGGATATTGGTCGTAAGGTCTAGCATATGTTTACCATCTTTGATGGTGGTGGCTAACTTGGTGAAGTTAGCGGTCATGGTGGTAGCTTCTTTGGAAAGGGGCCATGTGATGGTTTTGTAGCCTGTATGGAGGAGGACCTGGTCCAAGGTGTCTGGCCAGACCACTCAGACTCTGGGAGCTTGTAGGTACCAATAAAAATAACTGGAGTCAGTCCTGTGTAATCCCAAGTGAGTAAGCTGTAGGCTGAGCAAAGGGACTTGAACGACGATTGGTGTCTTGGTTGATGGGATGCAGATCTGGGGGCCCCTGATCGTTTCCTGAACAAGCTAGTGGGGCATTCTCCTCCAGTGGGAGTGTACCAAGGTTCTGGTACGTTCCCCCCATGTGGTTGAACACAGAGCGGTGATGATGATGGCCAAAATCACACGGTGAGGTCTGTCCCAACGTGGAGAAGACCAGCACTTTCTTTTTATCACCTTGACGAGTACCAGGTCTCCTGGGGACAGGACCTCCTCTGTGGGAGACAGAGAAGATGTCGGCAAATTATTTTGCATTCATCACAGTTCTTTCTTGGAACATTTTGCATAACCACTTAGTGAGGGATTCTGTTTCTCTTTTCTCTTCTACCACCAGATCTTTTTCCCACATTGTTCAGTGGAAGGGTCTGTCTTTCACTGCCTCAAATGGTGTGCATCTCTGTGCTGTTGGAATGATTCTCATGTACGTTTCTACCAGGCTCAGGCATTCTTGCCATCGTTTTCCTGTATCTTCCATGGTTTTTCTGAGTCTGAGTTTTACTGTTCTAATGGTTTGTTCGACGAGTCCAGCACTTTGGTTCAGTTTGATGAAATCCATGTTCAGAAGCTCGAAGGGATATGTTCCTGTTTGCCTTGTTCCATGCTTGGGTCGTTCATTGCCTTGAGAGTTGTGTCTACAGCAGTTTAGACAGTTTCTGCAAAAAAATTGAAGTAAGTTTGGAGACCTCTGGGAACATGCATTGTTTGTTGTACTGTACTGATCATCCCTTCTGTTGAGACATGGCTCCTCCCATGGCTCAATTTGGCAATTACTTCAAACAATGATCGTGGGACGCATGGCTTGTTTTCTACTGCATAGAGTCCGTTCTTGTGTTGAGTGGCTCCTTTTGTTTCCCATTGCAGTTTCTCTTTTTCTGGGGCATGATTTTGCATTTCTCTTAGGAATTCAGCAGGGATTGGGCTGTGTCTTTCCACCGTCACGTCTTGTTCTAGGAATAGTCTACATGCCTCTGTCAGTGCCACTATTTCTGCGGCTTGTGCAGACCAGTCGCCGGGGAGTCGTCCTGTCTTGAGGTTGTCTTTTTGAGTCACCACGGCATATACGTTGTGTTTTTCTCCATCCAGGGTTTTTGATGATGATCCATCCCCATAGGCAATGTGTCCGGGGGGCAATGGGTTGTCCATTAGGTCATTTGCATATACGTGGTTAATTAGGATTCGTTGAGTGGTGAAGAATATGACATATTTTACTCATTCTTTTTAGTATAGCTGTTTCATTTTGATATCATATTTTACTCATTCTTTTGAGTATAGCTGTTTCATTTTGATATCATATTTTACTCATTCTTTTTAGTATAGCTGTTTCATTTTGATATCACATTTTACTCATTCCTTTTGTTGTGGCGGTCTTGTTTTAGAGTCGCCACTGGTTCCCAACTCAAATACAATATGAACAGAAGGATGGGTCTGAGACTCCTCAACTATAATGTTAACAAAAGGCTCTTCCTGAGATTCTTATTTCAAGGTGGGATCCACACTGATAAGAGACCAGATGGAGGACTTCAAAGGGCAGAGGAACAAAGAGCAGGGCGGAGGGTCGGGACTTTATAGGACCAGCGGAGACAGAGGTCTGGATGATGTGGATTCAAGGCTGGAAGATGTGGAGCCCAGAGAAACCCCCCCTCACAGCAGCCCTGGACCAGCCCACATCTCATTATTAATCAGCGAATGAATATGCATTTTTGTTGGACTATAACTGGGCAAATGCGGGTTTTGACAATGTCTTTTCCATCCTCCGCTTTGGGACATAAACACTCAGCGGGCTTATTCTATGGGAGGGAGACCCGGAGCTCTGTATGAATCAATTTGAATGGAATAAATCATCTGTGGATAAACTCGCTCAACCCTGGTTTGTCTCCTCCGATGCTGAACACGCTCCATTGTTAGACTGGAGACTACAGAGTTAAGGAATTGGAGTCAGGTAAAATATTTATAGTCTAACAGTTTTGGTGACCCAGTCCGTGAGTCGGTTGCGTAGACAGATAGGGGTTAAGGCCGATAACTCCGTCCGTGAACCAGGGAGGAGACTGCGTAGACATATGGGTTAAGGCCAGCCGCGGACTCTAAAACACGTCGGCGAACGTGGAGTCGCGGTTATCGAAACACGTCAGCGAACGTGGGAATAAGGAAAAGTTAAACACGTCAGCGAACGTGGGAATAAGGAAAAGTTAAAACACGTCAGCGAACGTGGGAATAAGGAAAAGTTAACCACGTCAGCGAACGTGAGGGAGCGCCGGCGAGCGTGAGACCTTTCTCTTGGGACTTCTCCGACAGGCGCCTGATCAACTGAAAGGTAAGCAGAATACCTATTACTGAAACGTTAAAATTCTGCTATTGGATTTTTAAATTATGGAGAAGTGACTATAGAAAGGGGATATCGGGAATAGGAGATTCCGAAAAGGTTGTAATATACCTAGAGTCGGAATTGATGACGATCCCAGAACGGTCGTTTTGAGATAGAGAAAACGGTCGTATGAAACAAAGGAACAAGAGATTCCGGAAAGAGTTGTATGCAGGAGTTATTTTAAAGTCTTCAGCAGGGAAACGACTGGGTCCACAGATGTTTGATTCCTAGAATTGATTCTAAAAAAAAAAAAAAAAAAAAAAAAAGTAACAATAATTCCTAGAATTGAACATACTAAAATTCCAAATTTATCCGGAGACTTGATCTAGATTGAATTGGTGAAAATGGAAGGATGTGAGAGTGCGGGAGAATGTGGAGAATGGAATGAATTGACAATTTTGTATGCAGATGTGGAAGCACAGGTTCTGAGTGGTGTTCAAGTTAAAAAAACAACCAAAAATAAGACGCGAGTTGGTGAAACAATTTAGTACTTTAAAAGAAAATGTACATTTTGTAGGTCAAAAGCATGAATGGAATATGAATAACTTGTCCATTGCTTTGCGGAAAGTAGAGCATGACGCCACAGCTAAGGAGGTGGAACTCCGAAGGAGAAAAGAGGAGGTGTGGAGGTGGAGGCGGGGGTCGATACTGAGAAAGGAGGAGGAGTTGGAACAGCATAGATTGGCAATACACAACCTGGTAATTGCGTCAATAGCTTTGGCTGCGGTGAGGGCCCCCACCTAGATCGAACCAACTTTGACTCTTGTACCTTCAGCGCCTCCACTGAATAATAAAGCTCCATTAAAACCTCACGGTATACCCATACAAGCACCAATAGTGACTTTAGGTGGACGATTGATCCTTGACGTTGAGAATGAGGAGGAAGCTATGTCCTCCGAGGCAAAAGGCCTCATAGGAAAAGCATGTAATCTCGAACACGCGAAAGATAGGACAGAACGATCCTGAGTTGACTTGACTGACCGAGAGGACAATGATGAAAAAGAAATGACCAAAGGGACTCGACAGAAAAATGAAATAAAGAAAGGTAGGAAAAAAGGAAAAGATGACTTGACTGACAATCTTATACTGTTTGAGGACGCGAATCGACAATCAGACTATAACTCAGATAATGATTCAGACATTGCAGGTGAACAGGAGAATGAGAGTGTGGACATGTATAAACAGGCTCTACCAGATTTGGGATCTCATTACGCCCTTCGCCCACGTAACAATGGGGCAAAAGAGACAACAGACAAGACTGCCGCGCCAAAACCAAAGCCCAGCGCAAAGCGGGTACAAGCTACATCTGGAGGTATGTATCCCCTCCGCCCTCAGGGAGCAGAAATGATATTTGAACCTCTTGGTCTTAGAGATGTGGCTACATTGGCTGACCAACTCCCTCCAATGGCAAATGGAGGAAGTACATGGCTGATGAAGTTTTTGGCCCTAATGAGCGGACAGAATTGTGCGCTTGGTGACATGAGACAGGCCATATCAGCTTCCTGCTCTCATCATCAATTACAAATGATAGAGGAGGAAGCAGAAACTATCAGGTACCCACACGAAACCCCATTGTCCCAGGTATCGGGCGCCTTATTTACGGCAATTAAAAATACCTTCCCAAGATCCCATGACATGGCTCCAACCGTGTTTCCATACATCGATGGAGTGGGAGGTCCGGTACACTATGAAAAGTGCATTAATGCCTGGATAGATAGTACCGGCCGACACCCATCGGGCAGATTAGATAATATCCTCTTATTCCGAACAGCTGTTGTCGAGGGTCTTCCAGAACCTGTGAAAAAGGAGTTGAAAAAGGACCCTGACTTGTTGACTGGTGATGAACCAAGGTTTAAACGTCACCTGTCTCACCATTGTAAGATGTATGATAACGAGAAGGTAAAAGAAAAAGCCGAGTCGCTAAATATGAATTCTGCTCTGGTAAAATTACAACTTGCCAAATTTTATAGTGAATCCAAAAAATCTAAACAGGAAAAGACAAACCAATCTGCCCAGATGTTCCAGGGCCATGGTCGGGCTCGAGATGGTGGTCAGTTCCATGATGGATACGGTGGTCGCAGGGGTGGTTTCTCTGGTGGCCGGGGAAAAGGGTACTCGAGACCGGGCCAACAAGACAACTGTTTTACATGTGGCCGTCCTGGACACTGGAGACATGAGTGTCCCAGTCAGCGACAGTACCCGCGGCAACCCCCAACACAACAGGGGGGGCCACCACATCAACAGCGGCCCACGCGCGGAGGAGCAAGAGGCACTGGCAGACCATGGCGGTCACAGCAGCCAGCTCAGTCAACTGGACAATATTACCAGGGTGGAGATGATCCTCACAGTCCATGGGATCCTCCACACTCCGAATAGGGGTGCCCGAGAGGCTCGGTAAGCAGGGGAACGGCAGACCCAATGCTTCATATGAGAATCAACGGCGTCCAAACATCAGCTTTGGTGGACACGGGAGCAACATACTCATCTTTGAACATGCCGCTCACAGCCGGTTGTCTCTCCTCTTCAACCATAACTTTGGTCGGCTTCTCGGGATCTCCTCAAGCTCTGCCTATTACCAGACCGCTGCAAACGGAAATACCCCACCTAAAACAGACTCTATTTCATTCCTACGTCCATTCACCCCAAACACCTGTGAATTTAATGGGAAGAGACTTGTTGATGTCTATTGGAGCTACCATCTTATGTGGGCCGGATGGCCTCACAGTGACTTTACCAAATGGTGCAAAGATTCCGTGTTCGCAACCAGTACGAACATGTGGACAATGGTTGATGTGTCCCTTGCAACAAGACACCGAGGTAGCAACAATCTATTGGTCATGTCTTGAGCCTGAAACTCCGGCCACTGGGGGACTGTTGTTTGTTTATCACCAGTGGAAATCATTCATTGATTCACTCCGGCCTTACCATCCGCCCAAGGATGACTTTCATTGTACTTTGTTTTATGACACAGAAGATGACTTAGTCTATCGAGACCGTTTTCAGAAGGTTCTTGGAACACCCTGGCAATTGAAATCCACCAAAATATTTGTGGGTCCAGAAGGCGTAGCTTCATATGTTGATTTGGACGAATCGCAAAAAGTGTGGTACAAAATGTCGGATACAGCCGACCCCCACATTTCTTTGGCTCTGTCTTATGGTCACGAAGCTCGTCAACTCGGTCCCATGGTCAAGAAACTTCTTAAAGTCACTGACTGGCAGTCCACTGACCTACCAGGGCTGACTTATTCCAAATTGCATGACTCTTATCAGATTGACCCACATGCCCCATTGATAAACTCCTCCATTTTGGAGGAACAAATCTTGACTCGAGAACATGGTAGGGAATTGACTGATCACCACCAGACAGAGGAGTTACTGAAAACTATTCCGGACACATTGTGGTCATCAGGACCATTTGATGTAGGACATTGTGTTAAAATTCCACCTGTAATGTTAAAAATAGATGAGAGTGCCATCATCCACAGGCCACAATATAGATGGACTCCAGATGCGGACAAAGGTATGGAAGACACTCTAGGTGGACTGTGGGACGCAGGTGTGATAGAACTTTCTAACTCACGATGGAACACGGCATTGAGACCAGTACTTAAGGCAGATGGACAGAGTTACCGTATGGCACATGACCTTAGACCTGTGAACGACGCGACGCTGACTCCGATCCTACCAGTACCCGACCCCCATAGAATGTTGACTTCGCTCAGTCCAGTGTATCAATGGTTTACTTGTATTGATCTAGCTAACGCCTTTTTCTGTGTACCTTTGCATCCTTCAGCCAGACAGTACTTTGCGTTCACCTATCGTGGTGTCCACATGCAGTATCAGCGCCTGCCACAAGGGTTTAAAAACTCACCTGGTATTTTTAATCAGTGTCTGAAGGACCTGTTACAAGACCTAACGTTACCTAAAAACTCTGTTCTTTTACAGTATGTGGATGACCTTTGCATTGCGACAACCACTTCTGAAATCTGTCTGGCGGTCACTAGGATGGTCCTGCTAAAACTTCATAATATTGGTTTCAAAGTGTCAAAGAAGAAGCTTCGGTGTTGTCGAAGAGAAGTAACTTTTCTAGGCCGTGTTGTGTCAGCCAAAGGACTGTCCATGTCACCTGAACATCGAAAAACCATTTTGTCTCATTCCAGGCCCCAAACCGTCAAAGACATGTTGTAATTTCTGGGTCTCTGTGGCTACAGTAGGACCTATATACCATGTTATGTGGACAAGACACATACACTTCGCGTTCTGGTAAAAGACAAAGGTGTTAAGAATCTTAGAGCACAACTTGATTGGACGTAAGAAGCAGATGAAACCTTTGTGTCTCTGGTTCAAGAACTGGCCTCTGCGGCTGCCCTGGCCAACCCTGATTTTGACAAACCTTTTCATCTTGATGTGTCTAACTCGGCGACTACAGTAAATGCTGTTTTATTTCAGAAGGTTTCGACGACTAGGCGGGTATTGATGTATTGTAGCGTAACACTAGATGGTGTTGAGCTTCGTCAACCAGAGTGTACTCGTTATGCAGCAGGGCTCGCTAAAGTGCTTCTTAAAACAGCTCATACAGTGATGGGACATCCCATATATGTTCTGACTGATCATGGGGTATCGGCGTATGTGGCTTCATCAGCATTTACCTTATCATCGCTTCGACAGTCTAGACTTTTACGTATTCTCACAGCTCCAAACATCAATTACGTTCACACAGGTATCAATATGGCGGATAACATTCAGCTAGGACCACATGAATGTGCTATGAGGGTTAATCACCAAAGGTACGTTCGGCCTGATCTCAATACTAAACCGCTTACATTTGGTTGCATCATGTTTACAGATGGTTGTTGTTGGAGAGACCATTCAGGACGTCTCCGTGCGGCGGCTGCCGTATTGGAGAGCAAGGGGGATGACTTCGTGCCTTGTGCCCACAAAAGGAGGGAATTGTGGGATGGACTGGCTAACTGGCTTAATAATTGTTTATTCTTGTCTTACCATGTGTCATACTGGTTTTACCTTTGTTTGATAAGATCGTAGAATGCAAGGTAGACTAGCCAAACTGGTTTTACAATTGAATTAAAAGATCGTGGAATGTAAGAAAGACTAACTAGTTGGCCTTGCAATTGTTTGTTCGCCTCGCGAAATATAAGAAAGGCTGGCTAACAGGGTTTGCAATTGTTTCCTTGAATTGTGGGATGAAAAAAAGGTTCAACTTCAGGAGTAACTGTCACTCTTCAGGTTATCCAGGGTCAAGTGCACACTTGGAAACTTTCATATTCGACCAAAATGTGCTTATCAGCGCATAAAAAGCACATTTGGTGGTACGCGGAAAGAATGGCAGCAGACAAAAAGGCTATTTAGAAAGATATCACCACTACGCAGAAGATCGTCGGCTACTCTGCTCTCACTGGAAGACATTGCCAGCCCTCGTTACCTCAGCAGAGCCAGGGACATGATCAGGGACCCATGCCACCCTGGTCACAATCGGTTCCAGCTGCTGCTCTCTGGCAGACAGACGCTGTAAGTTTCCCACATCCGTTGGGACTCTAAACTTGGGGTAACACAACACAATCCCTTCTGTGTAATAACTTCGGGTGAGGTAATATGAATAGTCATCAGGTACAAGGTGATCTGACACCTACATGCTGAATGAAGGTAAGTGAAAGACAGTGAGAGGTAAGTGATCCACTCAGGGGGTGGTGATGCAATGTATCCATAAAGGCAGAATTGTAAATTAAGAGTCTGGAGTCATAACTTGTAAAACTGTGTAAAACTGTCAGAGACACAAATGTCTCTCTATATATAGTGTAATATCATCAAATTTTATAATTTAATAAGTTTTTAATTTGGCATCATTCTAATGGCTAGATATTAAGTTATAATGAAAACTATGATACTTGGCCTAAACATGATTTTCAGCGCATGAAAAGCACATTCAGGCAATAAAAACTGAAATGTTCCCCTGCTGCCAAACAAACTGTCAGAGACACATAGTTACTGTGTATATAGTGTATTATCGTCCAATTCAAGTAAGTTTTTCATTTAGCATCATTTTAAGTGATAAAAATTAAGTTATAGTGAAAATTGTGATACTTGGCCAAAACGTGATTTTCAGCACATGAAACGCACGTTAAGGCAATAAAAACTGAAATATTCCCCGGCTGCGAAACAAACTGTCAGAGACACATAGTTACTGTGTATATAGTGTATTATCGTCCAATTCAAGTGAGTTTTTCATTAGGCATCATTCTAAGTGATAGAAATTAAGTTATAGTGAAAACTATGATACTTGGCCAAAATGTGATATTCAGCGCATGAAACGCACGTTAAGGCAATAAAACTGATATGTTCCCCTGCTTAGAAACAAACTGTCAGAGACACATAGTTACTGTGTATATAGTGTAAAATCGTCCAATTCAAGTAAGTTTTGCATTTAGCATCATTCTAAGTGATAGAAATTAAGTTATAGTGAAAATTATGATACTAGCCCAAAACGTGATTTTCAGCGCATGAAACGCACGTTAAGGCAATAAAAACTGAAAGGTTCCCCTGCTGCGAAACAAACTGTCAGAGACACATAGTTACTGTGTATATAGTGTATTATCGTCCAATTCAACTAAGTTTTTCATTTAGCATCATTCTAAGTGATAGAAATTAAGTTATAGTGAAAATTGTGATACTTGGACAAAACGTGATTTTCAGCACATGAAACGCACGTTAAGGCAATAAAAACTGAAATGTTCCCCTGCTGCGACACAAACTGTCAGAGGCACATAGTTACTGTGTATATAGTGTATTATCGTCCAATTCAAGTAAGTTTTTCATTTAGCATCATTCTAAGTGATAGAAATTAAGTTCTGGTGAAAATTATGATAATAGCCCAAAACGTGATTTTCAGCGCATGAAACGCACGTTAAGGCAATAAAAACTGAAATGTTCCCCTGCTGCGAAACAAACTGTCACAGACACATAGTTACTGTGTATATAGTGTAAAATCGTCCAATTCAAGTAAGTTTTTCATTTAGCATCATTCTAAGTGATAGAATTTAAGTTATGGTGAAAATTGTGATACTTGGCCAAAACGTGATTTTCAGCACATGAAACGCACGTTAAGGCAATAAAAACTGAAATATTCGCCTGCTGCGAAACAAACTGTCAGAGGCACATAGTTACTGTGTATATAGTGTAAAATCGTCCAATCCAAGTAACTTTTGCATTTAGCATCATTCTAAGTGATAGAAATTAAGTTATAGTGAAAATTGTGATACTTGGCCAAAACGTGATTTTCAGCACATGAAACGCACGTTAAGGCAATAAAAACTGAAATGTTCCCCTGCTGCGACACAAACTGTCAGAGGCACATAGTTACTGTGTATATTGTGTAAAATCGTCCAATCCAAGTAAATTTTGCATTTAGCATCATTCAAAGTGATAGAAATTAAGTTATAGTGAAAATTATGACACTTGGCCAAAACGTGATTTTCAGCGCATGAAACGCACGTTAAGGCAATAAAAACTTAAATGTTCCCCTGCTGCGAAACAAACTGTCAGAGGCACATAGTTACTGTGTATATAGTGTAAAATCGTCCAATTCAAGTAACTTTTGCATTTAGCATCATTCTAAGTGATAGAAATTAAGTTATAGTGAAAATTATGATACTTGCTCAAAACGTGATTTTCAGCGCATGAAACGCACGTTAAGGCAATAAAAACTGAAATGTTCCCCTGCTGCGAAACAAACTGCCAGAGGCACATAGTTACTGTGTATATAGTGTAAAATCCTCCAATTCAAGTAAGTTTTGCATTTAGCATCATTCTAAGTGATAGAAATTAAGTTATAGTGAAAATTATGACACTTGGCCAAAACGTGATTTTCAGCGCATGATACGCACGTTAAGGCAATAAAAACTAAAATGTTCCCCTGCTGCGAAACAAACTGCCAGAGGCACATAGTTACTGTGTATATAGTGTAAAATCGTCCAATCCAAGTAACTTTTGCATTTAGCATCATTCAAAGTGATAGAAATTAAGTTATAGTGAAAACTATGATACTTGGCCAAAACGTGATTTTCAGCGCATGAAACGCACGTTAAGGCAATAAAAACTTAAATGTTCCCCTGCTGCGAAACAAACTGTCAGAGGCACATAGTTACTGTGTATATAGTGTAAAATCGTCCAATTCAAGTAACTTTTGCATTTAGCATCATTCTAAGTGATAGAAATTAAGTTATAGTGAAAATTATGATACTTGGCCAAAACGTGATTTTCAGCGCATGAAACGCACGTTAAGGCAATAAAAACTGAAATGTTCCCCTGCTGCGAAACAAACTGCCAGAGGCACATAGTTACTGTGTATATAGTGTAAAATCCTCCAATTCAAGTAAGTTTTGCATTTA
Organism: Stigmatopora nigra; assembly: GCF_051989575.1. NCBI lineage: Eukaryota > Metazoa > Chordata > Actinopteri > Syngnathiformes > Syngnathidae > Stigmatopora > Stigmatopora nigra. Next base: position 8,582,099 of record NC_135530.1, read on the forward strand.
GCATCATTCTAAGTGATAGAAATTAAGTTATAGTGAAAATTATGACACTTGGCCAAAACGTGATTTTCAGCGCATGATACGCACGTTAAGGCAATAAAAACTGAAATGTTCCCCTGCTGCGAAACAAACTGCCAGAGGCACATAGTTACTGTATATATAGTGTAAAATCATCCAATTCAAGTAAGTTTTGCATTTGGCATCATTCTAAGTGCTAGAAATTAAGTTATAGTGAAAACTATGATACTTGGCCAAAACGTCATTTTCAGCGCATGAAACGCACGTTAAGGCAATAAAAACTGAAATGTTCCCCTGCTGCGAAACAAACTGTCAGAGGCACATAGTTACTGTGTATATATTGTAAAATCGTCCAATTCAAGTAAATTTTGCATTTAGCATCATTCTTAGTGATAGAAATTAAGTTATAGTGAAAACTATGATACTTGGCCAAAACGTGATTTTCAGCGCATGAAACGCACGTTAAGGCAATAAAAACTGAAATGTTCCCCTGCTGCGAAACAAACTGTCAGAGACACATAGTTACTGTGTATATAGTGTATTATTGTCCAATTCAAGTAAGTTTTTCATTTGGCATCATTCTAATTGATAGAAATTAAGTTATAGTGAAAATTATGATACTTGGCCAAAACGTGATTTTCAGCGCATGAAACGCACGTTAAGGCAATAAAAACTGAAATGTTCCCCTGCTGCGAAACAAACTGCCAGAGGCACATAGTTACTGTGTCTATAATGTAAAATCATCCAATTCAAGTAAGTATTGCATTTAGCATCATTCTAAGTGCTAGAAATTAAGTTATAGTGAAAACTATGATACTTGGCCAAAACATGATTTTCAGCGCATGAAATGCACGTTAAGGCAAAAAAAAACTGAAATGTTCCCCTGCTGCGAAACAAACTGCCAGAGGCACATAGTTACTGTGTCTATAGTGTAAAATCATCCAATTCAAGTAAGTATTGCATTTAGCATCATTCTAAGTGCTAGAAATTAAGTTATAGTGAAAACTATGATACTTGGCCAAAACGTGATTTTCAGCGCATGAAATGCACATTAAGGCAATAAAAACTGAAATGTTCCCCTGCTGCGAAACAAACTGTCAGAGGCACATAGTTACTGTGTATATAATGTATAATTGTCCAATTCAAGTAAGTTTTTCATTTTGCATCATTCTAAGTGCTAGAAATTAGGTTATAGTGAAAACTATGATACTTGGCCAAAACGTGATTTTCAGCGCATGAAACGCACGTTAAGGCAATAAAAACTGAAATGTTCCCCTGCTGCGAAACAAACTGTCAGAGGCACATAGTTACTGTGTATATAGTGTATAATTGTCCAATTCAAGTAAGTTTTTCATTTTGCATCATTCTAAGTGCTAGAAATTAGGTTATAGTGAAAACTATGATACTTGGCCAAAACGTGATTTTCAGCGCATGAAATGCACATTAAGGCAATAAAAACTGAAATGTTCCCCTGCTGCGAAACAAACTGTCAGAGGCACATAGTTACTGTGTATATATTGTAAAATCGTCCAATTCAAGTAAGTTTTTCATTTTGCATCATTCTAAGTGCTAGAAATTAGGTTATAGTGAAAACTATGATACTTGGCCAAAACGTGATTTTCAGCGCATGAAACGCACGTTAAGGCAATAAAAACTGAAATGTTCCCCTGCTGCGAAACAAACTGTCAGAGACACATAGTTACTGTGTATATAGTGTATTATTGTCCAATTCAAGTAAGTTTTTCATTTGGCATCATTCTAAGTGATAGAAATTAAGTTATAGTGAAAATTATGATACTTGGCCAAAACGTGATTTTCAGCGCATGAAACGCACGTTAAGGCAATAAAAACTGAAATGTTCCCCTGCTGCGAAACAAACTGCCAGAGGCACATAGTTACTGTGTCTATAGTGTAAAATCATCTAATTCAAGTAAGTATTGCATTTAGCATCATTCTAAGTGCTAGAAATTAAGTTATAGTGAAAACTATGATACTTGGCCAAAACGTGATTTTCAGCGCATGAAATGCACGTTAAGGCAAAAAAAACTGAAATGTTCCCCTGCTGCGAAACAAACTGCCAGAGGCACATAGTTACTGTGTCTATAGTGTAAAATCATCCAATTCAAGTAAGTATTGCATTTAGCATCATTCTAAGTGCTAGAAATTAAGTTATAGTGAAAACTATGATACTTGGCCAAAACGTGATTTTCAGCGCATGAAATGCACATTAAGGCAATAAAAACTGAAATGTTCCCCTGCTGCGAAACAAACTGTCAGAGGCACATAGTTACTGTGTATATAGTGTATAATTGTCCAATTCAAGTAAGTTTTTCATTTTGCATCATTCTAAGTGCTAGAAATTAGGTTATAGTGAAAACTATGATACTTGGCCAAAACGTGATTTTCAGCGCATGAAACGCACGTTAAGGCAATAAAAACTGAAATGTTCCCCTGCTGCGAAACAAACTGTCAGAGGCACATAGTTACTGTGTATATAGTGTATAATTGTCCAATTCAAGTAAGTTTTTCATTTTGCATCATTCTAAGTGCTAGAAATTAGGTTATAGTGAAAACTATGATACTTGGCCAAAACGTGATTTTCAGCGCATGAAATGCACATTAAGGCAATAAAAACTGAAATGTTCCCCTGCTGCGAAACAAACTGTCAGTGACACGTAGTTACTGTGTATATAGTGTATAATCGTCCAAATTAAGTAGGTTTTTCATTTGATATCATTCTAAGTGATGGAAGTTAGGGTTAGGGTTAGGGTTAGGGTTAGGGTTAGAGTTAGGGTTAGGGTTAGGGTTAGGGTTAGGGTTAGGGTTAGGGTTAGGTTAAGTTAAGTTATAGTGAAAACTATGATACTTGGCCAAAACGTGATTTTCAGCGCATGAAACGCACATTAGGGCAAAAAAACTGAAATGTTTGTTAGGTCTGAAAATACAACTTCAGGAGCAGGCTAAGAAAGAGTGAGATAAATTTAAATAGAAAATATGTATTACCAGACTGCAAAGTGGACAGTGAGAGTTCCTACAGTGGGGTCCTGTTCACTGCGATGTTACTTCAACTCTAGTCGAATGACCAGTGAGTGTGTCTTAAATACAGGCAAAACTGACAGTTGTCCCTAAGACTTTGGACAGATACGTTTCAGTCATTTGCAGGGAAACAAGTAATTGATTAGTGTCGGGCCTGGAATCTGTAGTCAATGGTTTCCAGACGTAGGGTGTTCTTCGCTGTTCCTACCCTGGGGAACACCGCCATCATGATTTTGGAGGGGACTGACCATTGTTTGTATTAGAGGGGGACATCCGAGCCCCAAACTGAATCATGGGGGAAGAAATCAAAGCTCCGTCGTTGACGCCTGGTGGGTAGATGTGGGTTGGCGTCGACAGTTGGAATCGAGTCTGCTGTTAGAACGTACGTGTGTTCGGATGCAGATGTAGGGACACAGAGCCCAGTTGTATTGGTGGGAATGATCATATACACTTGCCATTCGCAGATCCACCATATTTGGTCCAGTACTGTCCATGATTGGGAAGGAATGTGTCTGATCTTGGCACACCTGGTGACGTGAACTTGGTCTAAAGGGGTCTTCGGATCCGGTCCGCTGAAGTTGAAACAGGATGGATAACAGTCTGTTCGGTGTTTGCACTGGACATACGTTGCGGTATTGACTGTAGCTGCTAATGGTACTGCGACCATGGTATGTAGGCGGTCGAGCTTTGCTGGAAGGATTCTCTCAAATTACCCAGAATACAGTTGTAGGTGAGGGTGGCGAGTTCTTCGTTCTGTCGGTTGGCCCATAGCTGTGGTTGGGCTACGGCAGTAGGCAAGAGGGAACAGACATAACAACTCATTGGTTGTGGCGCGGGCTGTGAGTGCGGTGTATCTGTACCAACTGTTCCTCATCATCAGGTTGTAGTCGTTTTCTTGCTGTGTTTGTTTGTTTGTTTGTTTTGCACTACAAGCGCCTGAGGATTGCCCTCAGATAGCGCTAGAGCTGCCACTGGAACGCGGATTATTTCATCCGGGGGGTAGTCGGAGGTGGGGGCAGTCAAATGTCTCCGGCTGGATGAAAAACGTAGGGTGCCACGGTCCTTGTTGGCAGCTCTGAGTGGTATTAGTTGGAATTCGCAGGCCGCGGCGAGCGGCCTCTCAGGAGACACCACGTGAAGGTTTCCAACTTTGTCTCCCTTCTTGCTGTGTTTGGACATGGGCGAGCATAAGGTGTATCTACTCAGGCTTAGGTGTTCCTGCCGGACGGATTTTGAGTAGGCGTGTGGCGGATGGTTGTACGAAGGGGTTCACACCAATCACTTTTGGGACCATGGCTGGACTAGTAGTGCGGATGGTGATAGTAAAGAGGGGGCCTTTTCCTGGTCGGTCCGGTCGGAGGCATAGGTTGATGCAGCCTTTTTGTTGGATATTGGTCGTAAGGTCTAGCATATGTTTACCATCTTTGATGGTGGTGGCTAACTTGGTGAAGTTAGCGGTCATGGTGGTAGCTTCTTTGGAAAGTGGCCATGTGATGGTTTTGTAGCCTGTATGGAGGAGGACCTGGTCCAAGGTGTCTGGCCAGACCATTCAGACTCTGGGAGCTTGTAGGTACCAATAAAAATAACTGGAGTCAGTCCTGTGTAATCCCAAGTGAGTAAGCTGTAGGCTGAGCAAAGGTACTTGAACGACGATTGGTGTCTTGGTTAATGGGATGCAGATCTGGGGTCCCTGATCGTTTCCTGAACCAGCTAGTGGGGCATTCTCCTCCAGTGGGAATGTACCAAGGTTCTGGTACGTTCCCTCCATGTGGTTGAACACAGAGCGGTGATGATGATGGCCAAAATCACACGGTGAGGTCCGTCCCAACGTGGAGAAGACCAGCACTTTCTTTTTATCACCTTGACGAGTACCAGGTCTCCTGGGGACAGGACCTCCTCTGTGGGAGACAGAGAAGATGTCGGCAGATTATTTTGCATTCATCACAGTTCTTTCTTGGAACATTTTGCATAACCACTTAGTGAGGGAATCTGTTTCTCTTTTCTCTTCTACCACCAGATCTTTTTCCCACATTGTTAAGTGGAAGGGTCTGTCGTTCACTGCCTCAAATGGTGTGCATCCCTGTGCTGTTGGAATGATTCTCATGTACGTTTCTACCAGGCTCAGGCATTCTTGCCATGGTTTTCCTGTATCTTCCATGGTTTTTCTGAGTCTGAGTTTTACTGTTCTAATGGTTTGTTCGACGAGTCCAGCACTTTGGTTCAGTTTGATGAAATCCATGTTCAGAAGCTCGAAGGGATATGTTCCTGTTTGCCTTGTTCCATGCTTGGGTTGTTCATTGCCTTGAGAGTTGTGTCTACAGCAGTTTAGACAGTTTCTGCAAAATAATTGAGGTAAGTTTGGAGACCTCTGGGAACATGCATTGTTTGTTGTACTGTACTGATCATCCCTCCTGTTGAGACATGGCTCCTCCCATGGCTCAATTTGGCAATTACTTCAAACAATGATCGTGTCACGCATGGCTTGTTTTCTACTGCATAGAGTCCGTTCTTGTGTTGAGTGGCTCCTTCTGTTTCCCATTGCAGTTTCTCTTTTTCTGGGGAATGATTTTGCATTTCTCTTAGGAATTCAGCAGGGATTGGGCTGTGTCTTTCCACCGTCACGTCTTGTTCTAGGAATAGTCTACATGCCTCTGTCAGTGCCACTATTTCTGCGGCTTGTGCAGACCAGTCGCCGGGGAGTCGTCCTGTCTTGAGGTTGTCTTTTTGAGTCACCACGGCATATACGTTGTGTTTTTCTCCATCCAGGGTTTTTGATGATGATCCATCCCCATAGGCAATGTGTCCGGGGGGCAATGGGTTGTCCATTAGGTCAGTTGCATATACGTGGTTAATTATGATTCGTTGAGTGGGCAACTGTGAGAATTGGTTTAACCACTTGTCGTCCGGTCTCCCATGAACTTCAGGGTGACATGTAATGGCCATGTTTGTTGTTCCTGTCCTGGGGCTGCTGGGCAGATATCTTCAGACTGTTCTCTTAGACTTTCAGCTACCTTGGCAGAATCATTCCCGACAATGTCGAGAGAGTAGAAGCTGTTAGATGTGGTGGTGTGGAAGATATTTTTGGTCTGTAATTCCCTGGGTCGGAGGCCATTTTGGGTGGCCACTAGGCTTAGCCCAAGCTGGACCATGATATCTCGTCCCGGTAACTCTCCGATTTTCATTTTGCAGTCTGACAATAAACCCATCCCTTTTGTTGCTTTCTGACCCATATTAATCACTTACTTAATAGTTTAAACAACAATTATTTTCTAAATTACCCGAAATTGATCTCCACTTTGTGATTAACCCAATATCTCTGAACACACAAAGACCAAAAGTCCCTGACTTTGTCTTAGTTAAGTCCCTGACTCTATTAACAGACCAAGACTATAATGCCTTTGCTAATTCTTGTTCTACTTTCATTGGTCCCGGACCAATTGGTTTATTACCAGACTGCAAAGTGGACAGTGAGAGTTCCTACAGTAGGGTCCTGTTCAACGCGATGTTCCTGAAACTCTAGTCGAATGACCAGTGTGTGTGTCTTAAATACAGGAAAAACTGACAGTTGTCACTAGGACTTTGGACAGATACATTTCAGTCATTTGCAGGGCAAAAAGTAATTGATCAGTGTCAGACAGTTGAATATTTGTGCTGACATGTCACCCCAATCACAAGACTAAGATTGTTTATTCAGTCAGACAGTTGGGTGTTTATGCTGCTATGTCAGCCGTAAGGATGACTACAATGCTGTTATACTCACAAAAACTTATACAATATGAACAAGCATTTGCAAAGATACTTTGTCTAATCTTACATATTCCCCTGCTGCAAAAAAAACTGTCAGAGACACATAGTTACTGTGTAAATAGTGTAAAATCGTCCAATTCAAGTAAGTTATCCATTTGGCATCATTCTCATTGATAAAAATTAAGTTACAATGAAAACAATCATACTTGGCCAAAACGTGATTTTCAGGGTATGAAAAGTACATTAAGGCAATAAAAACTGAAAAGTTCCCCTGCTGCCAAACAAACTGTCAGAGACACAGTTACTGTGTATATAGTGTAAAATCGTCCAATTCAAGTAAGTTTTTTATTTGGCATTGTTCAAAGTGATAGAAATTAAGTTACAATGAAAACTATCATACTTGGCCAAAACGTGATTATCAGGCCATGAAAAGCACATTAAGGCAATAAAAACTGAAAAGTTCCCCTGCTGCCAACGCACTGTCAGAGACACATAGTTCCTGTGTATATAGTGTAAAATCGTCCTATCCATATAAGTCTTTCATTGGCATCATTCTAGGTGATTCTGGAGCTATTTCCCACCATAAAAAGTGTCCAAAACAGGCATTTTGCGATTAAAATAGTTGTTGTATTAGAACCAGGCCCAGGCGATTCTGGTTGGTGTTTTTACCCTGAAATTGTGTCCAATGATGATAAGGATGTATTTTTGATTATTCTGTATAAAAATAATCATCTAGGGATGTTCAGAAGTTTTGTTACGCCCGAATCAATGACCTCAATTTGGGCACTTTATTTACAAGTGGTGGTTTTTAAGAACCAGGCCCAGTCGGTTCTGGTTGGTGCTTTTACCCAGATATAGTATCAATTGTGTGGGTAGATGTATTTTCACTATTCTGTCTAAAAATAAAGATCCAGGACAGTTCCGGGGCTATTTCCCTCCATAAATAGTGTCCAAAACATGCATTTTGCGATACAAAATAGTGGCTGCATTATAACAGGGTCCAGTCGGTTCTGGTGGGTGTTTGTATACGAAACTTGTGTCCAATTATGATGGGGATGTATACTTGACTATTCTGTATAGAAGTAATCATCTAGCGATGTTCAGAAGTTCTGTTATGCCCGAATGAATTACTTTCATTTGGTCACTTTATTTACAAGTGGTGGTTTAGAAACAGGCCCAGTCGGTTTTGGTTGGTGCTTTTACCCAGAATTTGTGTTTATTGTGTGAGTGGATGTATTTTCACTATTTTGTATAACAATAATGATCCAGGATGATTCTGGAGCTATTTCCCACCACAAACAGTGTCCAAAACAGGCATTTTGCGGTTAAAGTAGTGGTTGTATTAGAACCACGCCCAGTCGGTTCTGGTTCGTGTTTTTACCCAGAAATTGTGTCCAATGATTATGGGGATGTATTTTTTATTATTCTTTATAAAAATAATATTCTAGGGATGTTCAGAAGTTCTGTTATGCCCTAATCAATGACCTCAATTTGGGCACTTTATTTACAAGTGGTTGTTTAGAACCAGGCCCAGTCGGTTCTGGTTGGTGCTTTACCCACAATTAGTGTCGATTGTGTGGGTTTGATGTATTTTCACTATTCTCTGTAAGAATAAAGATCCAGGGATGTTCTGAGACTATTTCCCACCAGAAATAGTGTCAAAAACATGCATTTTGCGACAAAAATAGTGGTTGTATTAGAACCAGGCCCAGTCGGTTCTGGTTTGTGTATAACCCCTTAACGTGTGTCCAATAGGAATGGGGTTGTATTTTTGACTATTCTGTATAAAAATTATCATCTAGGGATGTTCAGAAGTTCTTCTATGCCCGAATAAATGACCTCCATTTGGGCACTTTATTTTGCATGTTGGTTGTAGTAGAACCAAGCCCAGTCGGTTCTGGTTGGTGCTTTTACCCAGAGTTAGTGTTGATTCTGTAGGTGGATGTATTTTCACTATTCTGTCTAAAAATAAAGATCCAGGATGGTTCTAGGGGTATTTACTACCATAAATAGTCTCCAAAACATGCATTTTGTGATAAAAAATAGTAGTTGAAAAAATGAAAAAATGAAAATCAGACATAGGCATTGTCGTCATCATTGACTTGACAAAAAGCCTAGTAGTCATCATACCCTCAGCAGCGTATGACGAAATTGTATAGTGCTTCTCCACAAGTTCGTCTTCCCAGGCCAGACACATTTATGACATTTATTTATGACATATTCATACTTGTTAGCTCTCCGCCTTGAGCGCCATTTTGCGGCGACTGCAAGATGCCTCACCGATGCCAACAAGAATAAGGTGGATCACTTACCTCTCAGTCTTTATACTTACCCTCCCTCAGTCAGCCTTTGGAAGGCAGATCTGCGCCAAACGACCTTCCTGTTACTTCATTTCGACTTGACTTAATTTCATAGTAGGGATATGTGTAGTCGTCACGTCACGTGTTGCTGCAGGTTCAGAGACCTGATGGCTGTTGGGAAAAAGCTGTCCTTGAGCCTGTTTGTCCGTGCTTTGTAGGACCTGTAGCGTCTGCCAGATGGAAGCAACTGGAACAGGCCGTGTCCAGGGTGGTATGGGTCTCCAACAATGGACCCGGCTCTTCTAAGGTATCGGGGGTTGGCAATGTCTTCTAGTGATGGCAGAGAGCAGCCGACGATCTTCTGGGCAGTGTTTATCACCCTCTGTATGGCTTTTTTGTCTGCTGCCGTGCTTCCGGTATACCACACTGTAATGCCGTAAGTCAGGATGCTCTCCACAGTGGCTCTGTAGAAGGTTGCCAGAAGCTTGGTGTCCAATTTGTCCCTTCTCAGTACCCTGAGAAAGTGGAGTCGTTTCTGGGCCTTCTTTACTAACACTGTGGTGTTTGTGGACCAGGAGAGCCTATCCGTGACGTGGACTCCCAGAAATTTGAAGGATTGGACCCTGTCTACACATACTCCGTTAATGAGGAGTGGGGCCAGGTCTGTGCTGCGCTTGCGAAAGTCCAGGATTATTTCTTTAGTCTTTGCGGTATTTAGTGTAAGATTGTTCGCCGAGCACCAAGAAGACAGTTTGTCGACCTCGTCTCTGTAAGCTGACTCATCCCCGCCTGAGATGAGTCCGATCACAGTGGTGTCATCGGCGAATTTGATGATAGAGTTTGACTGGTGGGCTGGTGTGCAGTCGTATGTGTACAAGGAGTACAGGACAGGACTCAGTACACAGCCTTGTGGTGAGCCAGTGTTCAGTGTAATGGCGGAAGAGAGGTGTGGACCCATTCTGATAGTTTGTGGTCGACCAGTCAAGAAGTTCTTTACCCAGCAGCAGATTGAAGAGGATAGTCCAAGGTGGTAGAGTTTGTCCTTCAGGATGTCCGGCTTGATGGTGTTAAAGGCTGAGCTATAGTCTATGAAAAGCATCGTCACATAGTTCCCCCGGTGCTCCAGGTGGCTCAGTGCTGTGTGAAGAGCCACAGCGATAGCATCCTCAGTGGACCTGTTTTCTCTATAAGCAAACTGGTGAGGGTCAACTGAGGGGGGGATTGTCCTTCTGATGTGTCGGGCCACCAACTTTTCAAAGCACTTCATGATCACAGGCGTGAGAGCAACAGGCCTGTAATCGTTCAAGCTGCAGATGGTTGGCCTTTTTGGGGACAGGAATGATGGTGGCAGATTTTAGGCAGGCAGGAACGATGGATAGTTGCATTATAACTGGGTAGTCTCGGTTCTGGTTGCTGTTTATATCCGAAACTTGTGTCCAAAGAGGATGGGGATGTATATTTTACTATTCTGTTTAAAAATAATCATGTAGGGATGTTTTGGGGCTTTTTTTACACAAGAATCCAAAACCTCCAATGGATCTTTATTTTGCACGGTGGTTGAATTAGAACCGGGCCCAGTCGGTTCTGGTTGCCGCTTTTACCCAGATTTAGTGTCAATTGTGTGGATGGATGCATTTTCACTATTATGTGTAAAATTAAAGATGCAGGGATGTTCTGGGAATATTTCACACCGTCAATAGTGTCCAAAACATTTTGCGATAAAAATAGTGGTTGTATTAGAACAAGGCCCAATCGGTTCTGGTTGGTGTATTTACCCAGAATTTGTGTTGATTGAGTGGGTGGATGTAGTTTCACTATTTTCTATAAAAATAATGTTTCCCACCATAAACATTGTCCAAAACAGGCATTTTGCGATTAAAAAAGAGGTCGTATTAGAACCAGGCCCAGTCGGTTCTGGTTAGTGCTTCTACCCATAATTAGTGTTGAATGTGTAGATGGATGTATTTTCACTATTCTGTGTAAAAATAATGATCCAGGATGGTTCTGGAGCTATTTTCCCACCATAAACAGTGTCCAAAACAGGCATTCTGCGATTAAAATAGTGGTTGTATTAGAACCAGGCCCAGTCTGTTCTGGTTGGTGAATTTACCCGAAAAATTGTATCCATTGACGATGGGGATGTATTTTTGATTATTATGTATAAAAATAATCATCTAGGGATCTTCAGAAGTTCTGTTATTCCCGAATCAATGACCTCCATTTGGGCACATTATTGACGGAGCTCACGACCATGATCCAGTGTGTGGCTCGGATGTGTCCCTCAAACACAAATACTGGTCAGTCTCATCCAAAATCCTATTGGCTCAGTTCCCTTGAGTGGGAGCGGCAAGGAACGCCCTGCATTTGAAGACCATTGAAGGCAGGTTCCGGGCCTGTGTCGGCGCATCAGTCAGGCTGGGTAGCCGCTATGGCCCAGGTGATTTTCCAGGGCTGCCCTGCTCTTGACGGAGTGGCCACCCAGCGGGGCTGTGTGTGTTTCATGGTGGGAGACTCGTGCTGCCCCTTCATCCCTGCCGGCATGTCCTGCTCGGTCCATGATGCCCTGCAGGCTATTAGGAACATGCAGAGAGCTGTGACCGGAGATCCGGTTCCACAACGAGGATGGCTTGACTGGTTCTTCTCTGGCTCATGGAAACAGCCACTTCAATATTTCAATATTTTCACAGACACAAAAGGAGGGAATTGTGGGATGGACTGGCTAACTGGCTTAATAATTGTTTATTCTTGTCGCACCATGTGGTCATACTGGTTTAACTTTGTTTTTTAAGATCGTAGAATGCAAGGTAGACTAGCCAAACTGCTTTTACAATTGAATTAAAAGATCGTGGAATGTAAGAAAGACTAACTAGTTGGCCTTGCAATTGTTTGTTCGCCTCGAGAAATATAAGAAAGGCTGGCTAACAGGGTTTGCAATTTTTTCCTTGTATTGTGCGATGAAAAGAGGTTCAACTTCAGGAGTAACTGTCACTCTCCAGGTCATCTAGGGTCAAGTGCACACTTGAAAACTTTCATATTCGACCAAAACGTGCTTATCAGCACATAAAAAGCACATTTGGTGGTACGCGGGAAGAACGGCAGCAGACAAAAAGGCTATTTAGAAAGGTATCACCACTACGCAGAAGAACGTCGGCTACTCTGCCCTCACTGGAAGACATTGCCAGCCCTCGTTACCTCAGCAGAGCCAGGGACATGATCAGGGACCCATGCCACCCTGGTCACAATCGGTTCCAGCTGCTGCTCTCTGGCAGACAGACGCTGTAAGTTTCCCACATCCGTTGGGACTCTAAACTTGGGGTAACACAACACAATCCCTTCTGTGTAATAACTTCGGGTGAGGTAATATGAATAGACATTAGGTATGTTGTACCCGTGATTTTCCACGGGGTGGTAGGTGGTTGTGTCGCCTTTAAAAGACGGGTGAAATAATCAGACAGGCTCTTTGTTGTATTTCCAAAAACCAACTTTAGTTATATAAGCAATTCACACAAAACATAATATACAATAACACTCAAATATATACATAGTAACAATATTAACCACCCGTTATAATCCAAAGCAATGTACTTGCTGCATAAACGATTATAACTTATGAGTATTGTATCTTGTTACCTTTTGTTCCGGCCGTCATTTACTGCATACTATTATGCTACTGTTATAACGGCGGCCGAAAGTAGCCTGCGGTAGACAATGCGCCCGAGACGCGCACATTCGCGCACACACATAAAAAAAAGTCAATAACCCACGGTCGAAGGTAGCTCGCTTTAAACAATACCCGAGACTCGCACATTTACTCGCACACTTGAAAAAGTAAATAAACAGCGGCCGAAGGTAGCTTGCTTTAAACAATACCCGAGCCTCGCACATTTACGCGCACACATAAAGAAGTAAACAAGCATCACTTAAGCATTACGTTCTTTCTGACATGCTACTATTGCCTCTTGCACATCTCACACTCAGTCGTTATACAAAACAAAGCAACATACCTTTAAAAGACGGGTGAAATAATCAGACAGGCTCTTTGTTGTATTTCCAAAAACCAACTTGAATAACTGTCTGAATAGCCCGTTATTATACCCTACCAAGGTCTATGACCATTGGTTAGTCATTACGTCATCGCCCCTTGTTTAACGCATGCTAGCGGCATGAGTCCCCTTTCAACTTAACACCTGCTGCACTCATGTCTAACATCAACTACTTAACCCTGTCACACTAGCGGCATGAGTCCCTTTTTAATTTAACACCTGCACTCATGTATAACATCAATCACTTCACCCTGTCACACTCTCCCCCACAAAAACAAATGTCGTCCCGACATTAATATGCTCCCAAACATTTCCACTTTGGTGAGCCGATGCTCATTACAGTCCAGGCGGCACGGCCACAGTTCAAATATAATCCACAACTCGTACGGTCCACGTTTTACTGGATGGCACAGTAATCACAGTCCATAACAGTCCATAACAGTCCATAACAGTCCATGACAGTCCATGACAGTCCATGACAGTCGTCCTTGTATGTTCAAGCTTGTTGGAGTCCAAACAAAAAAGGTGGCTGCAGGTAATATGGATGCAGGTGTACTAACCAAGGGGCCACTCCTGGTGCAGGGTAAACAGTTAGCCGCTCCTGCGGTGACTGTGTACTATAACAGGAGGGGATTCCAAGATGGTCATAGGTCGTACGCCGTGGTGGGTGTCTCTCCCTTCTCGGCCGTTCATCAGTCAGCGCCTCAGGTTCCGTCACGGCGGTTGGCGGGGAAGTCTCTGAGAACTGCTCATCACTAGGACCTTCAAGAGGAGGGTTTGCTCCCTCACCAGGCAGGTCCTCCAGCTGATGGTCCTCTTCTACTTGTACCGGTCCGGAAGCAGGGCCCCTCACTTCGTGTGTCTGGTCCACAGGCAGTGGCCTGTGCTCCGGCTCCATCTCTTGGGTACCTCTCTCATTTAGCTGGCGTAGCTCATAGTGGGAGTCATCTTCGTCATCGCTTTCTTCGTCTGACTCCTGATGAGATGCCGGCTGCTGTTTCTTTCTCGGCGTCCTCGTGCCGATTTTCCCTTCTTCTGGTCTTATCTCAACGGGCAAATGGTCACAAGACATTAGTAGATTTCTGTGCAGAATTCTGGAACGATCTTTACCTCTTTCTGGCCTAACTTCATAAATTGGTAGGTCCGATCCCATTTGCTTCACCACTGTGTGAACTGTATCTTCCCAGAAGTCACGGAGCTTCCCAGGTCCTCCTCTTGGTGTCAGGTTTTTTATCAGGACGCGTTCTCCTGGTTGTAGCACAGAACTTCTTACTTTAGTGTCATAGTGCTTTTTACCTTTTTCTGCCGCTTTCCGTGCGTTCTCGGTGGCAATGGTGTACGCCTCCTCCATCCCTCGTCTCCATTTCTCCACATAGTCCTGCTGTCCATCTGTATCGGACCTGTTGCACAGTCCAAAGAGCATGTCCACTGGGAGCCTCGGCGATCTCCCGAACAGTAGATAAAATGGTGAATAACCTGTCACATCACAACGGGTACAGTTGTAAGCATGCACAAGTTTGTTCAAAGACTCCTTCCAATTCGATTTCTGTGTCTCAGTCAGTGTTCTGAGCATCTGCAGTAGTGTTCTGTTCATTCGTTCCACTTGACCATTACCCATCGGGTGATACGGTGTTGTCCTTGATCCAGCCATACCACTGAGTTTCTTCAGCTGGGTGAACAACTGGTTTTCAAATTCTCTTCCCTGATCGTGGTGGATACGTACGGGGAACCCAAACTTCAGAGCAAAGTCATTGAAGATAAGGTTTGCAGCAGCTTTTCCTGACTTGGTGGTGGTGGCATATGCTTGGACAAAACGTGTAAAGTGGTCAACTATGACGAGGATATATTCATATCCGCCTTTACATCTATCAAGATGAAGAAAGTCAATGCAGACCAGCTCAAAGGGTTGTGTTGTCACAATATTTGTCAATGGCGCTCTCTGTTCCTGGCATGGTTTCTTTTGTTTGAGACAATGGCAGGTTCTCGTCACATAATGTTCAATATCAGACTGCATATACGGCCAGAAGAAACGGTCACGCACAAGGGATACTGTGCGGTCGACGCCCTGGTGCCCCATATTATTATGCAACTCTTGCATGACTGTTCCTCGATATTGTTCTGGCAGGACCATCTGGTTACGGGTCGTTGTGGTTCTGCACAGAACCCCGTCACTGTCTATTATCAATTTCTCCCACTGCCTGAGCAAGCATTTTGTCTTTGGGCAGAGCGCCTTCAATTCCTCAGCCGATGGCTTACCACCTGACCGCTTATAATTCAACACCGGACGAATGACCAGGTCCAATTGTTGTGCTTTCCTTATCTCTTCTTTTGGCACAGGGTTGATTGACGCAGCAGCTGTCGCCTCTACATCTGTGACTGAACAACAGATTTGAAATGAAGGCGGCATCAAAGGGAATACTTTCTGTGCCCTGACTGCTTGGATCGTGGCAACGATAGCATCGGGTGGCAGTTCCTCAAAACATTCTTTCATCAAAGCCTCAACATCCAGCGGCATCCTTGACAAAGCATCAGCATCTTTGTTTTCCCTCCCTGGCCTATATTTTATTGTGAAGTGGAAATCGGCCAGTTCTGCCACCCACCTAGAAGTGGTTGCATTTAGCTTTGCAGTGGAAAGAATGTATGTGAGTGGGTTGTTGTCGCTATATACAGTGAATGCTGTGGCATAGTACAGATAATCTCGAAACTTGTCAGTGATCGCCCATTTTAGGGCCAAAAATTCCAGTTTCCCAGAGTGCAAGTGATAATTCTTTTCAGCTGCTGTCAATGTGCGGGAGCCGTAGGCAATGACTCTAAGTTTACCATCCTGTTTCTGACATAACACTGCACCTAACCCTTGGTGTGAGGCATCAGTATGTACGATGAAGGGCTGGGTAAAATCTGGGAACCCTAATACTGGTGGATGGAGCAGGCATTCAATCAATTGTTCAAGCGCCTGCTGGTGCTCATCAGTCCACACGATCGGCTTGTTTGACGGAACGACATGGCTTGGTTTCTTTGTCTTTGTTTTGTTTCGGGCATCACTTTGGTCCATTTTCAGAAGGTCATACAGACAACTCGCTCTTCGGGAAAAGTCTTTTATATATTGTCTATAATAAGTCAGAAGACCAAGCATCTTTCTGAGTTGACCCACAGTGTGTGGTTTGACGTCTTTCAGTGATCGAACAGCTTCAAAATCCGCAGGATCTATTCTACTTCCCTCTGCCGAGACGATTCGACCCAAGTAGCGAACCTCAGCTTTGAAAAGATTGCACTTGCTGGGTTTTAGTTTTATCCCATACTCTCTGAGGCGACACAACACTCGTCTCACATTTTCTACATGCCCTTCAAAAGTCTTGCTGAACACCAGCGTGTCATCCAAGTAAGGGATGCATATGTTGTCCCGGAGTCCTTCCAGGCATTCTTCCATGCAACGCTGAAACGATGCAGGAGCGTTCATGAGACCAAAAGGGATACGTATCCACTCATATAGTCCCCAGGGGGTAACAAAAGCAGTCATTGCTCGGCATTCCTCAGACACAAATCCCTGGTGGTAGGCCTTCCCCTGGTCGAGGAGGGAAAACCAAGAGTTTCCGCCCAAGCTGTCCATGATGTCTTGGACTCTGGGGATCGGCTGCCGATCGGGATGTGTCTTTCTATTTAAATCTCTGTAGTCTACACATAAACGAAGGGTTCCATCTTTTTTTCTGACACACACGACTGGCGAGGAGTATGATGAGTTTGACTTTCTCACCCAGCCTTGTGCTATTAAGTCATGGAGATACCCCTTCATCTCTTGGTACAATGGTCGGGGCACCGACATATATGAACGCTTGACTGGCTCAGTGTCTTTGAGTGAGATAGTCATTTGTAATCTGTCAATGCGGCCAATGTCATTGTCTGAGGTGGAGAAGGAGTGACACTCTTCTCTCAGCATTCGTTTGACTATTTGTCTTTGCTTCTCTGTCAAGTGACTTACATCTACAGGTGGGTCCCATTGTTCACCCGTCTTGAATGGGGTGTGAGTGCTGGTATGGTTCACTGCAATTGGTGCTGGGGTTGGTTCAAAAATTTCAGCAGGAAGTATAGTCAAAACGCTTTGTACTGTGCCAATTACAGTGCGCCCGGGTAAGACAATATCGTGGCCCGTTGGATTCGAGACATCAACTTTGATTACAGGGGAAAACCCTTTTCTTATTCTGACCAAGGTGTCGTTGAACTCAAGACCATCTGGCCACTGGGAATTCGCATCTGGTTGGAACAGCACACTTGTGCCCTCTTTAAAGGGTGTGGAGGCTACCCGACACTCAACTTGAATAATGGTGTGTTTGGGTACCAAGACCCTGTTCTTCTTAGTTCTCACCACATATTGGTCTCTCTGTTCCGCACTGACGGCCTGAATCAAAGTCTTCACCTCATTTCTTTTAAGACTGGGGAAAGCACTACTCACAGCAAGGTGCTGTTGATGTACTTCAGTCTGTGCCAGAATATGTTCAATGACATTAAAACCAATAATGGGATGGGACAGATGATGCCCGCTGGTTACCAGCATTGGGATAATCAATGGTTCTTCTCTGTTTACCATTGAGACTAGATGGAATGTTGTCTCCACCCACCCAATAAAAGGCATCTCAATCCCATTTGCTGCAATCAATGTCAGGTCTGCAGATGTTTCTAATATTTCTGACACATTTCTCAGTTGCACGTCAGGTAAATATTCATCTTTCCACCTTTCATCAATGATTGAAACTTGTGAGCCTGTGTCCCATAATGCTTGTAGTTGGTGACCATTTATGTAACACTGCACTAGACATTGCCTTCCAACTAGAGAAGTAATTTTATGTTGATGACCTATTATTGCCGGGGGTGATCGGTTGGGAATGCCTTTATCTCTGCGGGGAAGTTTCCCCCGGTCACTATGTGGGAATCGTTGGAACCTTTCTCTTTTCATGGTTGACCCTCGTCCCGCAGGGGCAACCATTAGTTGTTTAAAGGGGCTTCTCTTTGTGGCCTGACAACTCGGCTTTTACAGCCAGCTTGGAAATGTTCTTCGCTTCCACACCGATAGCAATGTGTGCACGGAACATCTCGCCCTTCCTGCTGGCAGACAAAACACCTCCTCGGGACATAGGCGGGGCGGCCTGTGTTCCAGTGAGGTGTTGGTGGCTGGTTGTAATAATTTTGTCGGACCGTAGGTGCCTGGGGGTCCATCACTGGTCTCCTGCCAGAGGGCGGGGGGTAGGACTGATGCTGGAACCGAGTCTGTTGTAACGCCTCTTTAATCTGAGCGACATCGGCACTGAGACCTTCAAGAGGCGCGAGACGGTTATGCAGTTTGGCAAGCTCCGCTTTTACTTCCGGAGACATTTTAGCTTTTTCTTCGGCAGGCCGATTAGAAGGTAGCAGGTCTTCCGACTGTACCTGGTTCACTTGTCTCGCTGCCTGTGGAGTACTAAGCTTCTTTTTATTTTTTCTTTCTTCTTCATTAGCGCAGGCTATGTTTAACCTGTCCAATAATAGTTCATCGGACGTTTGGCAGTCCAATAAGAGAGGCTGCATATCCATCCGTATATTGTCGCTCTGAAGCCCAGTGAGTATTGTGTGTAAACACATACGCTGTACTAGGCTTGGGTCGTACTGAAGCCCCGATTCTGCCTCACGGGATGCAAACAATACTTTCTGTCTCAGACCCAACACTCGCATGAAAAAACTTTGCGGGGTCTCCCTGATCTGCTGTGCTTCCGAAGTTAACTGTTTGTAAAGGTCGGTAGCACTCCTCTCCTGAAAATGAGCACGGAGGACGCACTTGAGTGTGGGCAGGGTAAGATTAGCTTTTTCTTCCAGGTAGTTTCTGAGTTGTAGACCAGGGGAGATAGCTCTGATCACAGCGTCAACAATTTCCACGTCCTGGTACCCCCTACTCGTTCCCTTTTCAATTTGGTGAACCAGACTGGAGAAGGTTAGCTTGTCCTTCTGGCCTGGTTCACCTATTTGACCCGCAATCTTAAAATCTTTCCGCCAGTACGAGCTTGGCGGGTACTGGGGAGGCACGTCCCTTTGAATGTCCCCCGCGGCGGGTAGCTGGGGCAAAGATCCTGGCTTCCCATTTTCAGCCCCTTTGCCTTCATGCCTCATCTCATCTATTTTCTCCTTCAATTTTAACAACTCAGACATACCTTGATCCTCGTCTTTGAGTTCGTTCCTTTCCAGGTGGTTAGCGATGTGACCCAACAAATTGAATTGTGATATGTGTTTCGGACTCCCTATGTTAAGGTAATCACATATTTCTAACAGGTCATTAACTGTTAGCTTGCACAACATTTCTTTTACCTCTATGCGTGCTTGCTCCCGTTCCATTTCCATTTTCTCAACACGGTAGGAGTTTGGTTTATGATGCAAAAGTGAACACTGAACTGGCACGTTTTTACCGTCTCTCTGATGATCTCTACTGGCCTCAGATGACGAGTACTCTGCCAACTTCACGTTCCTTTTAACAGCAACACCTCTTCTCACTGTCTTGATCCTGGTTGTGGTTTAGGTTTTGCGGGCTCAGCATTCAGTACTCAGGTTGTGAATACTGGACATCAAAGCAGCAAATCCCAGCGGTGCCTCCAAAAATGTTGTACCCGCGATTTTCCACGGGTAGAAGGTGGTAGTGTCGCCTTTAAAAGACGGGTGAAATAATCAGACAGGCTCTTTGTTGTATTTCCAAAAACCAACTTTAGTTATATAAGCAATTCACACAAAACATAATATACAATAACACTCAAATATATACATAGTAACAATATTAACCACCCGTTATAATCCAAAGCAATGTACTTGCTGCATAAACGATTATAACTTATGAGTATTGTATCTTGTTACCTTTTGTTCCGGCCGTCATTTACTGCATACTATTATGCTACTGTTATAACGGCGGCCGAAAGTAGCCTGCGGTAGACAATGCGCCCGAGACGCGCACATTCGCGCACACACATAAAAAAAAGTCAATAACCCACGGTCGAAGGTAGCTCGCTTTAAACAATACCCGAGACTCGCACATTTACTCGCACACTTGAAAAAGTAAATAAACAGCGGCCGAAGGTAGCTTGCTTTAAACAATACCCGAGCCTCGCACATTTACGCGCACACATAAAGAAGTAAACAAGCATCACTTAAGCATTACGTTCTTTCTGACATGCTACTATTGCCTCTTGCACATCTCACACTCAGTCGTTATACAAAACAAAGCAACATACCTTTAAAAGACGGGTGAAATAATCAGACAGGCTCTTTGTTGTATTTCCAAAAACCAACTTGAATAACTGTCTGAATAGCCCGTTATTATACCCTACCAAGGTCTATGACCATTGGTTAGTCATTACGTCATCGCCCCTTGTTTAACGCATGCTAGCGGCATGAGTCCCCTTTCAACTTAACACCTGCTGCACTCATGTCTAACATCAACTACTTAACCCTGTCACACTAGCGGCATGAGTCCCTTTTTAATTTAACACCTGCACTCATGTATAACATCAATCACTTCACCCTGTCACACTCTCCCCCACAAAAACAAATGTCGTCCCGACATTAATATGCTCCCAAACATTTCCACTTTGGTGAGCCGATGCTCATTACAGTCCAGGCGGCACGGCCACAGTTCAAATATAATCCACAACTCGTACGGTCCACGTTTTACTGGATGGCACAGTAATCACAGTCCATAACAGTCCATAACAGTCCATAACAGTCCATGACAGTCCATGACAGTCCATGACAGTCGTCCTTGTATGTTCAAGCTTGTTGGAGTCCAAACAAAAAAGGTGGCTGCAGGTAATATGGATGCAGGTGTACTAACCAAGGGGCCACTCCTGGTGCAGGGTAAACAGTTAGCCGCTCCTGCGGTGACTGTGTACTATAACAGGAGGGGATTCCAAGATGGTCATAGGTCGTACGCCGTGGTGGGTGTCTCTCCCTTCTCGGCCGTTCATCAGTCAGCGCCTCAGGTTCCGTCACGGCGGTTGGCGGGGAAGTCTCTGAGAACTGCTCATCACTAGGACCTTCAAGAGGAGGGTTTGCTCCCTCACCAGGCAGGTCCTCCAGCTGATGGTCCTCTTCTACTTGTACCGGTCCGGAAGCAGGGCCCCTCACTTCGTGTGTCTGGTCCACAGGCAGTGGCCTGTGCTCCGGCTCCATCTCTTGGGTACCTCTCTCATTTAGCTGGCGTAGCTCATAGTGGGAGTCATCTTCGTCATCGCTTTCTTCGTCTGACTCCTGATGAGATGCCGGCTGCTGTTTCTTTCTCGGCGTCCTCGTGCCGATTTTCCCTTCTTCTGGTCTTATCTCAACGGGCAAATGGTCACAAGACATTAGTAGATTTCTGTGCAGAATTCTGGAACGATCTTTACCTCTTTCTGGCCTAACTTCATAAATTGGTAGGTCCGATCCCATTTGCTTCACCACTGTGTGAACTGTATCTTCCCAGAAGTCACGGAGCTTCCCAGGTCCTCCTCTTGGTGTCAGGTTTTTTATCAGGACGCGTTCTCCTGGTTGTAGCACAGAACTTCTTACTTTAGTGTCATAGTGCTTTTTACCTTTTTCTGCCGCTTTCCGTGCGTTCTCGGTGGCAATGGTGTACGCCTCCTCCATCCCTCGTCTCCATTTCTCCACATAGTCCTGCTGTCCATCTGTATCGGACCTGTTGCACAGTCCAAAGAGCATGTCCACTGGGAGCCTCGGCGATCTCCCGAACAGTAGATAAAATGGTGAATAACCTGTCACATCACAACGGGTACAGTTGTAAGCATGCACAAGTTTGTTCAAAGACTCCTTCCAATTCGATTTCTGTGTCTCAGTCAGTGTTCTGAGCATCTGCAGTAGTGTTCTGTTCATTCGTTCCACTTGACCATTACCCATCGGGTGATACGGTGTTGTCCTTGATCCAGCCATACCACTGAGTTTCTTCAGCTGGGTGAACAACTGGTTTTCAAATTCTCTTCCCTGATCGTGGTGGATACGTACGGGGAACCCAAACTTCAGAGCAAAGTCATTGAAGATAAGGTTTGCAGCAGCTTTTCCTGACTTGGTGGTGGTGGCATATGCTTGGACAAAACGTGTAAAGTGGTCAACTATGACGAGGATATATTCATATCCGCCTTTACATCTATCAAGATGAAGAAAGTCAATGCAGACCAGCTCAAAGGGTTGTGTTGTCACAATATTTGTCAATGGCGCTCTCTGTTCCTGGCATGGTTTCTTTTGTTTGAGACAATGGCAGGTTCTCGTCACATAATGTTCAATATCAGACTGCATATACGGCCAGAAGAAACGGTCACGCACAAGGGATACTGTGCGGTCGACGCCCTGGTGCCCCATATTATTATGCAACTCTTGCATGACTGTTCCTCGATATTGTTCTGGCAGGACCATCTGGTTACGGGTCGTTGTGG
The DNA here is from genome assembly GCF_051989575.1 of Stigmatopora nigra. Lineage (NCBI taxonomy): Eukaryota > Metazoa > Chordata > Actinopteri > Syngnathiformes > Syngnathidae > Stigmatopora > Stigmatopora nigra. Next base: position 8,604,668 of record NC_135530.1, read on the forward strand.
TTCTGCACAGAACCCCGTCACTGTCTATTATCAATTTCTCCCACTGCCTGAGCAAGCATTTTGTCTTTGGGCAGAGCGCCTTCAATTCCTCAGCCGATGGCTTACCACCTGACCGCTTATAATTCAACACCGGACGAATGACCAGGTCCAATTGTTGTGCTTTCCTTATCTCTTCTTTTGGCACAGGGTTGATTGACGCAGCAGCTGTCGCCTCTACATCTGTGACTGAACAACAGATTTGAAATGAAGGCGGCATCAAAGGGAATACTTTCTGTGCCCTGACTGCTTGGATCGTGGCAACGATAGCATCGGGTGGCAGTTCCTCAGAACATTCTTTCATCAAAGCCTCAACATCCAGCGGCATCCTTGACAAAGCATCAGCATCTTTGTTTTCCCTCCCTGGCCTATATTTTATTGTGAAGTGGAAATCGGCCAGTTCTGCCACCCACCTAGAAGTGGTTGCATTTAGCTTTGCAGTGGAAAGAATGTATGTGAGTGGGTTGTTGTCGCTATATACAGTGAATGCTGTGGCATAGTACAGATAATCTCGAAACTTGTCAGTGATCGCCCATTTTAGGGCCAAAAATTCCAGTTTCCCAGAGTGCAAGTGATAATTCTTTTCAGCTGCTGTCAATGTGCGGGAGCCGTAGGCAATGACTCTAAGTTTACCATCCTGTTTCTGACATAACACTGCACCTAACCCTTGGTGTGAGGCATCAGTATGTACGATGAAGGGCTGGGTAAAATCTGGGAACCCTAATACTGGTGGATGGAGCAGGCATTCAATCAATTGTTCAAGCGCCTGCTGGTGCTCATCAGTCCACACGATCGGCTTGTTTGACGGAACGACATGGCTTGGTTTCTTTGTCTTTGTTTTGTTTCGGGCATCACTTTGGTCCATTTTCAGAAGGTCATACAGACAACTCGCTCTTCGGGAAAAGTCTTTTATATATTGTCTATAATAAGTCAGAAGACCAAGCATCTTTCTGAGTTGACCCACAGTGTGTGGTTTGACGTCTTTCAGTGATCGAACAGCTTCAAAATCCGCAGGATCTATTCTACTTCCCTCTGCCGAGACGATTCGACCCAAGTAGCGAACCTCAGCTTTGAAAAGATTGCACTTGCTGGGTTTTAGTTTTATCCCATACTCTCTGAGGCGACACAACACTCGTCTCACATTTTCTACATGCCCTTCAAAAGTCTTGCTGAACACCAGCGTGTCATCCAAGTAAGGGATGCATATGTTGTCCCGGAGTCCTTCCAGGCATTCTTCCATGCAACGCTGAAACGATGCAGGAGCGTTCATGAGACCAAAAGGGATACGTATCCACTCATATAGTCCCCAGGGGGTAACAAAAGCAGTCATTGCTCGGCATTCCTCAGACACAAATCCCTGGTGGTAGGCCTTCCCCTGGTCGAGGAGGGAAAACCAAGAGTTTCCGCCCAAGCTGTCCATGATGTCTTGGACTCTGGGGATCGGCTGCCGATCGGGATGTGTCTTTCTATTTAAATCTCTGTAGTCTACACATAAACGAAGGGTTCCATCTTTTTTTCTGACACACACGACTGGCGAGGAGTATGATGAGTTTGACTTTCTCACCCAGCCTTGTGCTATTAAGTCATGGAGATACCCCTTCATCTCTTGGTACAATGGTCGGGGCACCGACATATATGAACGCTTGACTGGCTCAGTGTCTTTGAGTGAGATAGTCATTTGTAATCTGTCAATGCGGCCAATGTCATTGTCTGAGGTGGAGAAGGAGTGACACTCTTCTCTCAGCATTCGTTTGACTATTTGTCTTTGCTTCTCTGTCAAGTGACTTACATCTACAGGTGGGTCCCATTGTTCACCCGTCTTGAATGGGGTGTGAGTGCTGGTATGGTTCACTGCAATTGGTGCTGGGGTTGGTTCAAAAATTTCAGCAGGAAGTATAGTCAAAACGCTTTGTACTGTGCCAATTACAGTGCGCCCGTGTAAGACAATATCGTGGCCCGTTGGATTCGAGACATCAACTTTGATTACAGGGGAAAACCCTTTTCTTATTCTGACCAAGGTGTCGTTGAACTCAAGACCATCTGGCCACTGGGAATTCGCATCTGGTTGGAACAGCACACTTGTGCCCTCTTTAAAGGGTGTGGAGGCTACCCGACACTCAACTTGAATAATGGTGTGTTTGGGTACCAAGACCCTGTTCTTCTTAGTTCTCACCACATATTGGTCTCTCTGTTCCGCACTGACGGCCTGAATCAAAGTCTTCACCTCATTTCTTTTAAGACTGGGGAAAGCACTACTCACAGCAAGGTGCTGTTGATGTACTTCAGTCTGTGCCAGAATATGTTCAATGACATTAAAACCAATAATGGGATGGGACAGATGATGCCCGCTGGTTACCAGCATTGGGATAATCAATGGTTCTTCTCTGTTTACCATTGAGACTAGATGGAATGTTGTCTCCACCCACCCAATAAAAGGCATCTCAATCCCATTTGCTGCAATCAATGTCAGGTCTGCAGATGTTTCTAATATTTCTGACACATTTCTCAGTTGCACGTCAGGTAAATATTCATCTTTCCACCTTTCATCAATGATTGAAACTTGTGAGCCTGTGTCCCATAATGCTTGTAGTTGGTGACCATTTATGTAACACTGCACTAGACATTGCCTTCCAACTAGAGAAGTAATTTTATGTTGATGACCTATTATTGCCGGGGGTGATCGGTTGGGAATGCCTTTATCTCTGCGGGGAAGTTTCCCCCGGTCACTATGTGGGAATCGTTGGAACCTTTCTCTTTTCATGGTTGACCCTCGTCCCGCAGGGGCAACCATTAGTTGTTTAAAGGGGCTTCTCTTTGTGGCCTGACAACTCGGCTTTTACAGCCAGCTTGGAAATGTTCTTCGCTTCCACACCGATAGCAATGTGTGCACGGAACATCTCGCCCTTCCTGCTGGCAGACAAAACACCTCCTCGGGACATAGGCGGGGCGGCCTGTGTTCCAGTGAGGTGTTGGTGGCTGGTTGTAATAATTTTGTCGGACCGTAGGTGCCTGGGGGTCCATCACTGGTCTCCTGCCAGAGGGCGGGGGGTAGGACTGATGCTGGAACCGAGTCTGTTGTAACGCCTCTTTAATCTGAGCGACATCGGCACTGAGACCTTCAAGAGGCGCGAGACGGTTATGCAGTTTGGCAAGCTCCGCTTTTACTTCCGGAGACATTTTAGCTTTTTCTTCGGCAGGCCGATTAGAAGGTAGCAGGTCTTCCGACTGTACCTGGTTCACTTGTCTCGCTGCCTGTGGAGTACTAAGCTTCTTTTTATTTTTTCTTTCTTCTTCATTAGCGCAGGCTATGTTTAACCTGTCCAATAATAGTTCATCGGACGTTTGGCAGTCCAATAAGAGAGGCTGCATATCCATCCGTATATTGTCGCTCTGAAGCCCAGTGAGTATTGTGTGTAAACACATACGCTGTACTAGGCTTGGGTCGTACTGAAGCCCCGATTCTGCCTCACGGGATGCAAACAATACTTTCTGTCTCAGACCCAACACTCGCATGAAAAAACTTTGCGGGGTCTCCCTGATCTGCTGTGCTTCCGAAGTTAACTGTTTGTAAAGGTCGGTAGCACTCCTCTCCTGAAAATGAGCACGGAGGACGCACTTGAGTGTGGGCAGGGTAAGATTAGCTTTTTCTTCCAGGTAGTTTCTGAGTTGTAGACCAGGGGAGATAGCTCTGATCACAGCGTCAACAATTTCCACGTCCTGGTACCCCCTACTCGTTCCCTTTTCAATTTGGTGAACCAGACTGGAGAAGGTTAGCTTGTCCTTCTGGCCTGGTTCACCTATTTGACCCGCAATCTTAAAATCTTTCCGCCAGTACGAGCTTGGCGGGTACTGGGGAGGCACGTCCCTTTGAATGTCCCCCGCGGCGGGTAGCTGGGGCAAAGATCCTGGCTTCCCATTTTCAGCCCCTTTGCCTTCATGCCTCATCTCATCTATTTTCTCCTTCAATTTTAACAACTCAGACATACCTTGATCCTCGTCTTTGAGTTCGTTCCTTTCCAGGTGGTTAGCGATGTGACCCAACAAATTGAATTGTGATATGTGTTTCGGACTCCCTATGTTAAGGTAATCACATATTTCTAACAGGTCATTAACTGTTAGCTTGCACAACATTTCTTTTACCTCTATGCGTGCTTGCTCCCGTTCCATTTCCATTTTCTCAACACGGTAGGAGTTTGGTTTATGATGCAAAAGTGAACACTGAACTGGCACGTTTTTACCGTCTCTCTGATGATCTCTACTGGCCTCAGATGACGAGTACTCTGCCAACTTCACGTTCCTTTTAACAGCAACACCTCTTCTCACTGTCTTGATCCTGGTTGTGGTTTAGGTTTTGCGGGCTCAGCATTCAGTACTCAGGTTGTGAATACTGGACATCAAAGCAGCAAATCCCAGCGGTGCCTCCAAAAATGTTGTACCCGCGATTTTCCACGGGTAGAAGGTGGTAGTGTCGCCTTTAAAAGACGGGTGAAATAATCAGACAGGCTCTTTGTTGTATTTCCAAAAACCAACTTTAGTTATATAAGCAATTCACACAAAACATAATATACAATAACACTCAAATATATACATAGTAACAATATTAACCACCCGTTATAATCCAAAGCAATGTACTTGCTGCATAAACGATTATAACTTATGAGTATTGTATCTTGTTACCTTTTGTTCCGGCCGTCATTTACTGCATACTATTATGCTACTGTTATAACGGCGGCCGAAAGTAGCCTGCGGTAGACAATGCGCCCGAGACGCGCACATTCGCGCACACACATAAAAAAAAGTCAATAACCCACGGTCGAAGGTAGCTCGCTTTAAACAATACCCGAGACTCGCACATTTACTCGCACACTTGAAAAAGTAAATAAACAGCGGCCGAAGGTAGCTTGCTTTAAACAATACCCGAGCCTCGCACATTTACGCGCACACATAAAGAAGTAAACAAGCATCACTTAAGCATTACGTTCTTTCTGACATGCTACTATTGCCTCTTGCACATCTCACACTCAGTCGTTATACAAAACAAAGCAACATACCTTTAAAAGACGGGTGAAATAATCAGACAGGCTCTTTGTTGTATTTCCAAAAACCAACTTGAATAACTGTCTGAATAGCCCGTTATTATACCCTACCAAGGTCTATGACCATTGGTTAGTCATTACGTCATCGCCCCTTGTTTAACGCATGCTAGCGGCATGAGTCCCCTTTCAACTTAACACCTGCTGCACTCATGTCTAACATCAACTACTTAACCCTGTCACACTAGCGGCATGAGTCCCTTTTTAATTTAACACCTGCACTCATGTATAACATCAATCACTTCACCCTGTCACACTCTCCCCCACAAAAACAAATGTCGTCCCGACATTAATATGCTCCCAAACATTTCCACTTTGGTGAGCCGATGCTCATTACAGTCCAGGCGGCACGGCCACAGTTCAAATATAATCCACAACTCGTACGGTCCACGTTTTACTGGATGGCACAGTAATCACAGTCCATAACAGTCCATAACAGTCCATAACAGTCCATGACAGTCCATGACAGTCCATGACAGTCGTCCTTGTATGTTCAAGCTTGTTGGAGTCCAAACAAAAAAGGTGGCTGCAGGTAATATGGATGCAGGTGTACTAACCAAGGGGCCACTCCTGGTGCAGGGTAAACAGTTAGCCGCTCCTGCGGTGACTGTGTACTATAACAGGAGGGGATTCCAAGATGGTCATAGGTCGTACGCCGTGGTGGGTGTCTCTCCCTTCTCGGCCGTTCATCAGTCAGCGCCTCAGGTTCCGTCACGGCGGTTGGCGGGGAAGTCTCTGAGAACTGCTCATCACTAGGACCTTCAAGAGGAGGGTTTGCTCCCTCACCAGGCAGGTCCTCCAGCTGATGGTCCTCTTCTACTTGTACCGGTCCGGAAGCAGGGCCCCTCACTTCGTGTGTCTGGTCCACAGGCAGTGGCCTGTGCTCCGGCTCCATCTCTTGGGTACCTCTCTCATTTAGCTGGCGTAGCTCATAGTGGGAGTCATCTTCGTCATCGCTTTCTTCGTCTGACTCCTGATGAGATGCCGGCTGCTGTTTCTTTCTCGGCGTCCTCGTGCCGATTTTCCCTTCTTCTGGTCTTATCTCAACGGGCAAATGGTCACAAGACATTAGTAGATTTCTGTGCAGAATTCTGGAACGATCTTTACCTCTTTCTGGCCTAACTTCATAAATTGGTAGGTCCGATCCCATTTGCTTCACCACTGTGTGAACTGTATCTTCCCAGAAGTCACGGAGCTTCCCAGGTCCTCCTCTTGGTGTCAGGTTTTTTATCAGGACGCGTTCTCCTGGTTGTAGCACAGAACTTCTTACTTTAGTGTCATAGTGCTTTTTACCTTTTTCTGCCGCTTTCCGTGCGTTCTCGGTGGCAATGGTGTACGCCTCCTCCATCCCTCGTCTCCATTTCTCCACATAGTCCTGCTGTCCATCTGTATCGGACCTGTTGCACAGTCCAAAGAGCATGTCCACTGGGAGCCTCGGCGATCTCCCGAACAGTAGATAAAATGGTGAATAACCTGTCACATCACAACGGGTACAGTTGTAAGCATGCACAAGTTTGTTCAAAGACTCCTTCCAATTCGATTTCTGTGTCTCAGTCAGTGTTCTGAGCATCTGCAGTAGTGTTCTGTTCATTCGTTCCACTTGACCATTACCCATCGGGTGATACGGTGTTGTCCTTGATCCAGCCATACCACTGAGTTTCTTCAGCTGGGTGAACAACTGGTTTTCAAATTCTCTTCCCTGATCGTGGTGGATACGTACGGGGAACCCAAACTTCAGAGCAAAGTCATTGAAGATAAGGTTTGCAGCAGCTTTTCCTGACTTGGTGGTGGTGGCATATGCTTGGACAAAACGTGTAAAGTGGTCAACTATGACGAGGATATATTCATATCCGCCTTTACATCTATCAAGATGAAGAAAGTCAATGCAGACCAGCTCAAAGGGTTGTGTTGTCACAATATTTGTCAATGGCGCTCTCTGTTCCTGGCATGGTTTCTTTTGTTTGAGACAATGGCAGGTTCTCGTCACATAATGTTCAATATCAGACTGCATATACGGCCAGAAGAAACGGTCACGCACAAGGGATACTGTGCGGTCGACGCCCTGGTGCCCCATATTATTATGCAACTCTTGCATGACTGTTCCTCGATATTGTTCTGGCAGGACCATCTGGTTACGGGTCGTTGTGGTTCTGCACAGAACCCCGTCACTGTCTATTATCAATTTCTCCCACTGCCTGAGCAAGCATTTTGTCTTTGGGCAGAGCGCCTTCAATTCCTCAGCCGATGGCTTACCACCTGACCGCTTATAATTCAACACCGGACGAATGACCAGGTCCAATTGTTGTGCTTTCCTTATCTCTTCTTTTGGCACAGGGTTGATTGACGCAGCAGCTGTCGCCTCTACATCTGTGACTGAACAACAGATTTGAAATGAAGGCGGCATCAAAGGGAATACTTTCTGTGCCCTGACTGCTTGGATCGTGGCAACGATAGCATCGGGTGGCAGTTCCTCAGAACATTCTTTCATCAAAGCCTCAACATCCAGCGGCATCCTTGACAAAGCATCAGCATCTTTGTTTTCCCTCCCTGGCCTATATTTTATTGTGAAGTGGAAATCGGCCAGTTCTGCCACCCACCTAGAAGTGGTTGCATTTAGCTTTGCAGTGGAAAGAATGTATGTGAGTGGGTTGTTGTCGCTATATACAGTGAATGCTGTGGCATAGTACAGATAATCTCGAAACTTGTCAGTGATCGCCCATTTTAGGGCCAAAAATTCCAGTTTCCCAGAGTGCAAGTGATAATTCTTTTCAGCTGCTGTCAATGTGCGGGAGCCGTAGGCAATGACTCTAAGTTTACCATCCTGTTTCTGACATAACACTGCACCTAACCCTTGGTGTGAGGCATCAGTATGTACGATGAAGGGCTGGGTAAAATCTGGGAACCCTAATACTGGTGGATGGAGCAGGCATTCAATCAATTGTTCAAGCGCCTGCTGGTGCTCATCAGTCCACACGATCGGCTTGTTTGACGGAACGACATGGCTTGGTTTCTTTGTCTTTGTTTTGTTTCGGGCATCACTTTGGTCCATTTTCAGAAGGTCATACAGACAACTCGCTCTTCGGGAAAAGTCTTTTATATATTGTCTATAATAAGTCAGAAGACCAAGCATCTTTCTGAGTTGACCCACAGTGTGTGGTTTGACGTCTTTCAGTGATCGAACAGCTTCAAAATCCGCAGGATCTATTCTACTTCCCTCTGCCGAGACGATTCGACCCAAGTAGCGAACCTCAGCTTTGAAAAGATTGCACTTGCTGGGTTTTAGTTTTATCCCATACTCTCTGAGGCGACACAACACTCGTCTCACATTTTCTACATGCCCTTCAAAAGTCTTGCTGAACACCAGCGTGTCATCCAAGTAAGGGATGCATATGTTGTCCCGGAGTCCTTCCAGGCATTCTTCCATGCAACGCTGAAACGATGCAGGAGCGTTCATGAGACCAAAAGGGATACGTATCCACTCATATAGTCCCCAGGGGGTAACAAAAGCAGTCATTGCTCGGCATTCCTCAGACACAAATCCCTGGTGGTAGGCCTTCCCCTGGTCGAGGAGGGAAAACCAAGAGTTTCCGCCCAAGCTGTCCATGATGTCTTGGACTCTGGGGATCGGCTGCCGATCGGGATGTGTCTTTCTATTTAAATCTCTGTAGTCTACACATAAACGAAGGGTTCCATCTTTTTTTCTGACACACACGACTGGCGAGGAGTATGATGAGTTTGACTTTCTCACCCAGCCTTGTGCTATTAAGTCATGGAGATACCCCTTCATCTCTTGGTACAATGGTCGGGGCACCGACATATATGAACGCTTGACTGGCTCAGTGTCTTTGAGTGAGATAGTCATTTGTAATCTGTCAATGCGGCCAATGTCATTGTCTGAGGTGGAGAAGGAGTGACACTCTTCTCTCAGCATTCGTTTGACTATTTGTCTTTGCTTCTCTGTCAAGTGACTTACATCTACAGGTGGGTCCCATTGTTCACCCGTCTTGAATGGGGTGTGAGTGCTGGTATGGTTCACTGCAATTGGTGCTGGGGTTGGTTCAAAAATTTCAGCAGGAAGTATAGTCAAAACGCTTTGTACTGTGCCAATTACAGTGCGCCCGTGTAAGACAATATCGTGGCCCGTTGGATTCGAGACATCAACTTTGATTACAGGGGAAAACCCTTTTCTTATTCTGACCAAGGTGTCGTTGAACTCAAGACCATCTGGCCACTGGGAATTCGCATCTGGTTGGAACAGCACACTTGTGCCCTCTTTAAAGGGTGTGGAGGCTACCCGACACTCAACTTGAATAATGGTGTGTTTGGGTACCAAGACCCTGTTCTTCTTAGTTCTCACCACATATTGGTCTCTCTGTTCCGCACTGACGGCCTGAATCAAAGTCTTCACCTCATTTCTTTTAAGACTGGGGAAAGCACTACTCACAGCAAGGTGCTGTTGATGTACTTCAGTCTGTGCCAGAATATGTTCAATGACATTAAAACCAATAATGGGATGGGACAGATGATGCCCGCTGGTTACCAGCATTGGGATAATCAATGGTTCTTCTCTGTTTACCATTGAGACTAGATGGAATGTTGTCTCCACCCACCCAATAAAAGGCATCTCAATCCCATTTGCTGCAATCAATGTCAGGTCTGCAGATGTTTCTAATATTTCTGACACATTTCTCAGTTGCACGTCAGGTAAATATTCATCTTTCCACCTTTCATCAATGATTGAAACTTGTGAGCCTGTGTCCCATAATGCTTGTAGTTGGTGACCATTTATGTAACACTGCACTAGACATTGCCTTCCAACTAGAGAAGTAATTTTATGTTGATGACCTATTATTGCCGGGGGTGATCGGTTGGGAATGCCTTTATCTCTGCGGGGAAGTTTCCCCCGGTCACTATGTGGGAATCGTTGGAACCTTTCTCTTTTCATGGTTGACCCTCGTCCCGCAGGGGCAACCATTAGTTGTTTAAAGGGGCTTCTCTTTGTGGCCTGACAACTCGGCTTTTACAGCCAGCTTGGAAATGTTCTTCGCTTCCACACCGATAGCAATGTGTGCACGGAACATCTCGCCCTTCCTGCTGGCAGACAAAACACCTCCTCGGGACATAGGCGGGGCGGCCTGTGTTCCAGTGAGGTGTTGGTGGCTGGTTGTAATAATTTTGTCGGACCGTAGGTGCCTGGGGGTCCATCACTGGTCTCCTGCCAGAGGGCGGGGGGTAGGACTGATGCTGGAACCGAGTCTGTTGTAACGCCTCTTTAATCTGAGCGACATCGGCACTGAGACCTTCAAGAGGCGCGAGACGGTTATGCAGTTTGGCAAGCTCCGCTTTTACTTCCGGAGACATTTTAGCTTTTTCTTCGGCAGGCCGATTAGAAGGTAGCAGGTCTTCCGACTGTACCTGGTTCACTTGTCTCGCTGCCTGTGGAGTACTAAGCTTCTTTTTATTTTTTCTTTCTTCTTCATTAGCGCAGGCTATGTTTAACCTGTCCAATAATAGTTCATCGGACGTTTGGCAGTCCAATAAGAGAGGCTGCATATCCATCCGTATATTGTCGCTCTGAAGCCCAGTGAGTATTGTGTGTAAACACATACGCTGTACTAGGCTTGGGTCGTACTGAAGCCCCGATTCTGCCTCACGGGATGCAAACAATACTTTCTGTCTCAGACCCAACACTCGCATGAAAAAACTTTGCGGGGTCTCCCTGATCTGCTGTGCTTCCGAAGTTAACTGTTTGTAAAGGTCGGTAGCACTCCTCTCCTGAAAATGAGCACGGAGGACGCACTTGAGTGTGGGCAGGGTAAGATTAGCTTTTTCTTCCAGGTAGTTTCTGAGTTGTAGACCAGGGGAGATAGCTCTGATCACAGCGTCAACAATTTCCACGTCCTGGTACCCCCTACTCGTTCCCTTTTCAATTTGGTGAACCAGACTGGAGAAGGTTAGCTTGTCCTTCTGGCCTGGTTCACCTATTTGACCCGCAATCTTAAAATCTTTCCGCCAGTACGAGCTTGGCGGGTACTGGGGAGGCACGTCCCTTTGAATGTCCCCCGCGGCGGGTAGCTGGGGCAAAGATCCTGGCTTCCCATTTTCAGCCCCTTTGCCTTCATGCCTCATCTCATCTATTTTCTCCTTCAATTTTAACAACTCAGACATACCTTGATCCTCGTCTTTGAGTTCGTTCCTTTCCAGGTGGTTAGCGATGTGACCCAACAAATTGAATTGTGATATGTGTTTCGGACTCCCTATGTTAAGGTAATCACATATTTCTAACAGGTCATTAACTGTTAGCTTGCACAACATTTCTTTTACCTCTATGCGTGCTTGCTCCCGTTCCATTTCCATTTTCTCAACACGGTAGGAGTTTGGTTTATGATGCAAAAGTGAACACTGAACTGGCACGTTTTTACCGTCTCTCTGATGATCTCTACTGGCCTCAGATGACGAGTACTCTGCCAACTTCACGTTCCTTTTAACAGCAACACCTCTTCTCACTGTCTTGATCCTGGTTGTGGTTTAGGTTTTGCGGGCTCAGCATTCAGTACTCAGGTTGTGAATACTGGACATCAAAGCAGCAAATCCCAGCGGTGCCTCCAAAAATGTTGTACCCGCGATTTTCCACGGGTAGAAGGTGGTAGTGTCGCCTTTAAAAGACGGGTGAAATAATCAGACAGGCTCTTTGTTGTATTTCCAAAAACCAACTTTAGTTATATAAGCAATTCACACAAAACATAATATACAATAACACTCAAATATATACATAGTAACAATATTAACCACCCGTTATAATCCAAAGCAATGTACTTGCTGCATAAACGATTATAACTTATGAGTATTGTATCTTGTTACCTTTTGTTCCGGCCGTCATTTACTGCATACTATTATGCTACTGTTATAACGGCGGCCGAAAGTAGCCTGCGGTAGACAATGCGCCCGAGACGCGCACATTCGCGCACACACATAAAAAAAAGTCAATAACCCACGGTCGAAGGTAGCTCGCTTTAAACAATACCCGAGACTCGCACATTTACTCGCACACTTGAAAAAGTAAATAAACAGCGGCCGAAGGTAGCTTGCTTTAAACAATACCCGAGCCTCGCACATTTACGCGCACACATAAAGAAGTAAACAAGCATCACTTAAGCATTACGTTCTTTCTGACATGCTACTATTGCCTCTTGCACATCTCACACTCAGTCGTTGTACAAAACAAAGCAACATACCTTTAAAAGACGGGTGAAATAATCAGACAGGCTCTTTGTTGTATTTCCAAAAACCAACTTGAATAACTGTCTGAATAGCCCGTTATTATACCCTACCAAGGTCTATGACCATTGGTTAGTCATTACGTCATCGCCCCTTGTTTAACGCATGCTAGCGGCATGAGTCCCCTTTCAACTTAACACCTGCTGCACTCATGTCTAACATCAACTACTTAACCCTGTCACACTAGCGGCATGAGTCCCTTTTTAATTTAACACCTGCACTCATGTATAACATCAATCACTTCACCCTGTCACAGGTACAAGGCGATCTGACACCTACATGCTGAATGAAGGTAAGTGAAAGACAGTGAGAGGTAAGAGATCCACTCAAGGGGTGGTGATGCAATGTATCCATAAAGGCAGAATTGTAAATTAAGAGTCTGGAGTCATAACTTGTAAAACTGTGTAAAAATGTCAGAGACACAAATGACATAGTGTAATATCATCAAATTTTATAATTTAATAAGTTTTTCATTTGGCATCATTCTAATGGCTAGATATTAAGTTATAATGAAAACCATGATACTTGGCCAAAACGTGATTTTCAGCGCATGAAACGCACGTTAAGCCAATAAAAACTGAAATGTTCCCCTGCTGCGAAACAAACTGTCAGAGACACATAGTTACTGTGTATATAGTGTATAATTGTCCAATTCAAGTAAGTTTTTCATTTGGCATCATTCTAAGTGATATAAATTAAGTTATAGTGAAAATTATGATACTTGGCCAAAACGTGATTTTCAGCGCATGAAACGCACGTTAAGGCAATAAAAACTGAAATATTCCCCTGCTGCGAAACAAACTGTCAGAGACATATAGTTACTGTGTATATAGTGTATTATCGTCCAATTCAAGTAAGTTTTTCATTTAGCATCATTCTAAGTGATAAAAATTAAGTTATAGTGAAAACTATCATGCAAAACATCGGCCAAAACATGATTTTCAGCGCATGAAACGCACGTTAGCAATAAAAACTGAAATGTCCCCCTGCTGCGAAACAAACTGTCAGAGACACATAGTTACTGTGTATATAGTGTAAAATAGTCCAATTCAAGTAAGTTTTGCATTTAGCATCATTCTAAGTGATAGAAATTAAGTTATAGTGAAAACTATGATACTTGGCCAAAACGTGATTTTCAGCGCATGAAACGCACGTTAAGGCAATAAAAACTGAAATGTTCCCCTGCTGCGAAACAAACTGTCAGAGACACATAGTTACTGTGTATATAGTGTATTATTGTCCAATTCAAGTAAGTTTTTCATTTGGCATCATTCTAAGTGATAGAAATTAAGTTATAGTGAAAATTATGATACTTGGCCAAAACGTGATTTTCAGCGCATGAAACGCACGTTAAGGCAATAAAAACTGAAATGTTCCCCTGCTGCGAAACAAACTGCCAGAGGCACATAGTTACTGTGTCTATAGTGTAAAATCATCCAATTCAAGTAAGTATTGCATTTAGCATCATTCTAAGTGCTAGAAATTAAGTTATAGTGAAAACTATGATACTTGGCCAAAACGTGATTTTCAGCGCATGAAACGCACGTTAAGGCAATAAAAACTGAAATGTTCCCCTGCTGCGAAACAAACTGTCAGAGGCACATAGTTACTGTGTCTATAGTGTAAAATAATCAAATTCAAGTAAGTATTGCATTTAGCATCATTCTAAGTGCTAGAAATTAAGTTATAGTGAAAACTATGATACTTGGCCAAAACGTGATTTTCAGCGCATGAAACGCACGTTAAGGCAATAAAAACTGAAATGTTCCCCTGCTGCGAAACAAACACTCAGAGGCACATAGTTACTGTGTATATAGTGTATAATTGTCCAATTCAAGTAAGTTTTTCATTTTGCATCATTCTAAGTGCTAGAAATTAAGTTATAGTGAAAACTATGATACTTGGCCAAAACGTGATTTTCAGCGCATGAAATGCACATTAAGGCAATAAAAACTGAAATGTTCCCCCGCTGCGAAACAAACTGTCAGTGACACATAGTTACTGTGTATATAGTGTATAATCGTCCAAATTAAGTAGGTTTTTCATTTGATATCATTCTAAGTGATGAAAGTTAGGGTTAGGGTTAGGGTTAGGTTAAGTTATAGTGAAAACTATGATACTTGGCCAAAACATGATTTTCAGCGCATGAAACGCACATTAGGGCAAAAAAACTGAAATGTTTGTTAGGTCTGAAAATACAACTTCAGGAGCAGGCTAAGAAAGAGTGAGATAAATTTAAATAGAAAATATGTATGACCAGACTGCAAAGTGGACAGAGAGTTCCTACAGTGGGCTCCTGTTCACTGCGATGTTACTGCAACTCTAGTCGAATGACCAGTGAGTGTGTCTTAAATACAGGCAAAACTGACAGTTGTCCCTAAGACTTTGGACAAATACGTTTCAGTCATTTGCAGGGCAACAAGTAATTGATTAGTGTCGGGCCTGGAATCTGTAGTCAATGGTTTCCAGACGTAGGGTGTTCTTCGCTGTTCCTACCCTGGGGAATACCGCCATCATGATTTTGGAGGAGACTGACCAGTGTTTGTATTAGAGGGGGACATCCGAGCCCCAAACTGAATCATGGGGGAAGAAATCAAAGCTCCGTCGTTGACGCCTGGTGGGTAGATGTGGGTTGGCGTCGACAGTTGGAATCGAATCTGCTGTTAGAACGTACGTGTGGTCGGATGCAGATGTGGGGACACAGAGCCCAGTTGTATTGGTGGGGATGATCATATACACTTGCCATTCGCAGAGCCACCATATTTGGTCCAGTACTGTCCATGATTGGGAAGGAATGTGTCTGATCTCGGCGCACCTGGTGACGTGAACTTGGTCCAAAGGGGTCTTCGGATCCGGTCCGCTGAAGTTGAAACAGGATGGATAACAGTCTGTTCGGTTGTTGCACTGGACATACGTTGCGGTATTGACTGTAGCTGCTAATGGTACTGCGACCATGGTATGTAGGCGGTCGAGCTTTGCTGGAAGGATTCTCTCAGATTACCCAGGATACAGTTGTAGGTGAGGTTGGCGAGTTCTTCGTTCTGTCGGTTGGACCATAGCTGTGGTTGGGCTACGGCAGTAGGCAAGAGGGAACAGACATAACAACTCATTGGTTGTGGCGCGGGCTGTGAGTGCGGTGTATCTGTACCAACTGTTCCTCATCATCGGGTTGTAGTCGTTTTCTTCCTGTGTTTGGACATGGGCGAGAATAAGGTGTATCTACTCAGGCTTAGGTGTTCCTGCCGGACGGATTTTGAGTAGGCGTGTGGCGGATGGTTGTACGAAGGGGTTCACACCAATCACTTTGGGGACCATGGCTGGACTAGTAGTGCGGATGGTGATAGTAAAGAGGGGGCCTTTTCCTGGTCGGTCCGGTCAGAGGCATAGGTTGATGCAGCCTTTTTGTTGGATATTGGTCGTAAGGTCTAGCATATGTTTACCATCTTTGATGGTGGTGGCTAACTTGGTGAAGTTAGCGGTCATGGTGGTAGCTTCTTTGGAAAGGGGCCATGTGATGGTTTTGTAGCCTGTATGGAGGAGGACCTGGTCCAAGGTGTCTGGCCAGACCATTCAGACTCTGGGAGCTTGTAGGTACCAATAAAAATAACTGGAGTCAGTCCTGTGTAATCCCAAGTGAGTAAGCTGTAGGCTGAGCAAAGGTACTTGAACGACGATTGGTGTCTTGGTTAATGGGATGCAGATCTGGGGGGCCCTGATCGTTTCCTGAACCAGCTAGTGGGGCATTCTCCTCCAGTGGGAGTGTACCAAGGTTCTGGTACGTTCCCCCCATGTGGTTGAACACAGAGCGGTGATGATGATGGCCAAAATCACACGGTGAGGTCCGTCCCAACGTGGAGAAGACCAGCACTTTCTTTTTATCACCTTGACGAGTACCAGGTCTCCTGGGGACAGGACCTCCTCTGTGGGAGACAGAGAAGATGTCGGCAGATTATTTTGCATTCATCACAGTTCTTTCTTGGAACATTTTGCATAACCACTTATTGAGGGATTCTGTTTCTCCTTTCTCTTTTACCACCAGATCTTTTTCCCACATTGTTAGTGGAAGATTCTGTCTTTCACTGCCTCAAATGGTGTGCATCCCTGTGCTGTTGGAATGATTCTCATGTACGTTTCTACCAGGCTCAGGCATTCTTGCCATGGTTTTCCTGTATCTTCCATGGTTTTTCTGAGTCTGAGTTTTACTGTTCTAATGGTTTGTTCGACGAGTCCAGCACTTTGGTTCAGTTTGATGAAATCCATGTTCAGAAGCTCGAAGGGATATGTTCCTGTTTGCCTTGTTCCATGCTTGGGTTGTTCATTGCCTTGAGAGTTGTGTCTACAGCAGTTTAGACAGTTTCTGCAAAATAATTGAGGTAAGTTTGGAGACCTCTGGGAACATGCATCGTTTGTTGTACTGTACTGATCATCCCTCCTGTTGAGACATGGCTCCTCCCATGGCTCAATTTGGCAATTACTTCAAACAATGATCGTGTCACGCATGGCTTGTTTTCTACTGCATAGAGTCCGTTCTTGTGTTGAGTGGCTCCTTCTGTTTCCCATTGCAGTTTCTCTTTTTCTGGGGAATGATTTTGCATTTCTCTTAGGAATTCAGCAGGGATTGGGCTGTGTCTTTCCACCGTCACGTCTTGTTCTAGGAATAGTCTACATGCCTCTGTCAGTGCCACTATTTCTGCGGCTTGTGCAGACCAGTCGCCGGGGAGTCGTCCTGTCTTGAGGTTGTCTTTTTGAGTCACCACGGCATATACGTTGTGTTTTTCTCCATCCAGGGTTTTTGATGATGATCCATCCCCATAGGCAATGTGTCCGGGGGGCAATGGGTTGCCCATTAGGTCAGTTGCATATACGTGGTTAATTATGATTCGTTGAGTGGGCAACTGTGAGAATTGGTTTAACCACTTGTCGTCCGGTCTCCCATGAACTTCAGGGTGACACGTAATGGCCATGTTTGTTGTTCCTGTCCTGGGGCTGCTGGGCAGATATCTTCAGACTGTTCTCTTAGACTTTCAGCTACCTTGGCAGAATCATTCCCGACAATGTCGAGAGAGTAGAAGCTGTTAGATGTGGTGGTGTGGAAGATATTTTTGGTCTGTAATTCCCTGGGTCGGAGGCCATTTTGGGTGGCCACTAGGCTTAGCCCAAGCTGGACCATGATATCTCGTCCCGGTAACTCTCCGATTTTCATTTTGCAGTCTGACAATAAACCCATCCCTTTTGTTGCTTTCTGACCCATATTAATCACTTACTTAATAGTTTAAACAACAATTATTTTCTAAATTACCCGAAATTGATCTCCACTTTGTGATTAACCCAATATCTCTGAACACACAAAGACCAAAAGTCCCTGACTTTGTCTTAGTTAAGTCCCTGACTCTATTAACAGACCAAGACTATAATGCCTTTGCTAATTCTTGTTCTACTTTCATTGGTCCCGGACCAATTGGTTTATTACCAGACTGCAAAGTGGACAGTGAGAGTTCCTACAGTAGGGTCCTGTTCAACGCGATGTTCCTGAAACTCTAGTCGAATGACCAGTGTGTGTGTCTTAAATACAGGAAAAACTGACAGTTGTCACTAGGACTTTGGACAGATACATTTCAGTCATTTGCAGGGCAAAAAGTAATTGATCAGTGTCAGACAGTTGAATATTTGTGCTGACATGTCACCCCAATCACAAGACTAAGATTGTTTATTCAGTCAGACAGTTGGGTGTTTATGCTGCTATGTCAGCCGTAAGGATGACTACAATGCTGTTATACTCACAAAAACTTATCCAATATGAACAAGCATTTGCAAAGATACTTTGTCTAATCTTACATATTCCCCTGCTGCCAAAAAAACTGTCAGAGACACATAGTTACTGTGTATATAGTGTAAAATCGTCCAATTCAAGTAAGTTATCCATTTGGCATTATTCTCATTGCTAAAAATTAAGTTACAATGAAAACAATCATACTTGGCCAAAACGTGATTTTCAGGGTATGAAAAGTACATTAAGGCAATAAAAACTGAAAAGTTCCCCTGCTGCCAAACAAACTGTCAGAGACACATAGTTCCTGTGTATATAGTGTAAAAGCGTCCTATCCATGTAAGTCTTTCATTGGCATCATTCTAGGTGATTCTGGAGCTATTTCCCACCATAAAAAGTGTCCAAAACAGGCATTTTGCGATTAAAATAGTGGTTGTATTAGAACCAGGCCCAGGCGATTCTGGTTGGTGTTTTTACCCTGAAATTGTGTCCAATGATGATAAGGATGTATTTTTGATTATTCTGTATAAAAATAATCATCTAGGGATGTTCAGAAGTTTTGTTACGCCCGAATCAATGACCTCAATTTGGGCACTTTATTTACAAGTGGTGGTTTTTAAGAACCAGGCCCAGTCGGTTCTGGTTGGTGCTTTTACCCAGATATAGTATCCATTGTGTGGGTAGATGTATTTTCACTATTCTGTCTAAAAATAAAGATCCAGGACAGTTCCGGGGCTATTTCCCTCCATAAATAGTGTCCAAAACATGCATTTTGCGATACAAAATAGTGGCTGCATTATAACAGGGTCCAGTCGGTTCTGGTGGGTGTTTGTATACGAAACTTGTGTCCAATTATGATGGGGATGTATACTTGACTATTCTGTATAGAAGTAATCATCTAGCGATGTTCAGAAGTTCTGTTATGCCCGAATGAATTACTTTCATTTGGTCACTTTATTTACAAGTGGTGGTTTAGAAACAGGCCCAGTCGGTTTTGGTTGGTGCTTTTACCCAGAATTTGTGTTTATTGTGTGAGTGGATGTATTTTCACTATTTTGTATAACAATTATGATCCAGGATGATTCTGGAGCTATTTTCCACCACAAACAGTGTCCAAAACAGGCATTTTGCGGTTAAAGTAGTGGTTGTATTAGAACCACGCCCAGTCGGTTTTGGTTCGTGTTTTTACCCAGAAATTGTGTCCAATGATTAAGGGGATGTATTTTTTATTATTCTTTATAAAAATAATATTCTAGGGATGTTCAGAAGTTCTGTTATGCCCTAATCAATGACCTCAATTTGGGCACTTTATTTACAAGTGGTTGTTTAGAACCAGGCCCAGTCGGTTCTGGTTGGTGCTTTACACACAATTAGTGTCGATTGTGTGGGTTTGATGTATTTTCACTATTCTCTGTAAGAATAAAGATCCAGGGATGTTCTGAGACTATTTCCCACCAGAAATAGTGTCAAAAACATGCATTTTGCGACAAAAATAGTGGTTGTATTAGAACCAGGCCCAGTCGGTTCTGGTTTGTGTATACCCCCTTAACGTGTGTCCAATAGGAATGGGGTTGTATTTTTGACTATTCTGTATAAAATTTATCATCTAGGGATGTTCAGAAGTTCTTCTATGCCCGAATAAATGACCTCCATTTGGGCACTTTATTTTGCATGTTGGTTGTAGTAGAACCAAGCCCAGTCGGTTCTGGTTGGTGCTTTTACCCAGAGTTAGTGTTGATTGTGTAGGTGGATGTATTTTCACTATTCTGTCTAAAAATAAAGATCCAGGATGGTTCTAGGGGTATTTACTACCATAAATAGTCTCCAAAACATGCATTTTGTGATAAAAAATAGTAGTTGAAAAAATGAAAAAATGAAAATCAGACATAGGCATTGTCGTCATCATTGACTTGACAAAAAGCCTAGTAGTCATCATACCCTCAGCAGCGTATGACGAAATTGTATAGTGCTTCTCCACAAGTTCGTCTTCCCAGGCCAGACACATTTATGACATTTATTTATGACATATTCATACTTGTTAGCTCTCCGCCTTGAGCGCCATTTTGCGGCGACTGCAAGATGCCTCACCGATGCCAACAAGAATAAGGTGGATCACTTACCTCTCAGTCTTTATACTTACCCTCCCTCAGTCAGGCTTTGGAAGGCAGATCTGCGCCAAACGACCTTCCTGTTACTTCATTTCGACTTGACTTAATTTCATAGTAGGGATATGTGTAGTCGTCACGTCACGTGTTGCTGCAGGTTCAGAGACCTGATGGCTGTTGGGAAAAAGCTGTCCTTGAGGCTGTTTGTCCGTGCTTTGTAGGACCTGTAGCGTCTGCCAGATGGAAGCAACTGGAACAGGCCGTGTCCAGGGTGGTATGGGTCTCCAACAATGGACCCGGCTCTTCTAAGGTATCGGGGGTTGGCAATGTCTTCTAGTGATGGCAGAGAGCAGCCGACGATCTTCTGGGCAGTGTTTATCACCCTCTGTATGGCTTTTTTGTCTGCTGCCGTGCTTCCGGTATACCACACTGTAATGCCGTAAGTCAGGATGCTCTCCACAGTGGCTCTGTAGAAGGTTGCCAGAAGCTTGGTGTCCAATTTGTCCCTTCTCAGTACCCTGAGAAAGTGGAGTCGTTTCTGGGCCTTCTTTGCTAACACTGTGGTGTTTGTGGACCAGGAGAGCCTATCCGTGACGTGGACTCCCAGAAATTTGAAGGATTGGACCCTGTCTACACATACTCCGTTAATGAGGAGTGGGGCCGGGTCTGTGCTGCGCTTGCGAAAGTCCAGGATTATTTCTTTAGTCTTTGCGGTATTTAGTGTAAGATTGTTCGCCGAGCACCAAGAAGACAGTTTGTCGACCTCGTCTCTGTAAGCTGACTCATCCCCGCCTGAGATGAGTCCGATCACAGTGGTGTCATCGGCGAATTTGATGATAGAGTTTGACTGGTGGGCTGGTGTGCAGTCGTATGTGTACAAGGAGTACAGGACAGGACTCAGTACACAGCCTTGTGGTGAGCCAGTGTTCAGTGTAATGGCGGAAGAGAGGTGTGGACCCATTCTGACAGTTTGTGGTCGACCAGTCAAGAAGTTCTTTACCCAGCAGCAGATTGAAGAGGATAGTCCAAGGTGGTAGAGTTTGTCCTTCAGGATGTCCGGCTTGATGGTGTTAAAGGCTGAGCTATAGTCTATGAAAAGCATCGTCACATAGTTCCCCCGGTGCTCCAGGTGGCTCAGTGCTGTGTGAAGAGCCACAGCGATAGCATCCTCAGTGGACCTGTTTTCTCTATAAGCAAACTGGTGAGGGTCAACTGAGGGGGGGATTGTCCTTCTGATGTGTCGGGCCACCAACTTTTCAAAGCACTTCATGATCACAGGCGTGAGAGCAACAGGCCTGTAATCGTTCAAGCTGCAGATGGTTGGCCTTTTTGGGGACAGGAATGATGGTGGCAGATTTTAGGCAGGCAGGAACGATGGATAGTTGCATTATAACTGGTTAGTCTCGGTTCTGGTTGCTGTTTATATCCGAAACTTGTGTCCAAAGAGGATGGGGATGTATATTTTACTATTCTGTTTAAAAATAATCATGTAGGGATGTTTTGGGGCTTTTTTTACACAAGAATCAAAAACCTCCAATGGATCTTTATTTTGCACGGTGGTTGAATTAGAACCGGGCCCAGTCGGTTCTGGTTGCCGCTTTTACCCAGATTTAGTGTCAATTGTGTGGATGGATGCATTTTCACTATTATGTGTAAAATTAAAGATGCAGGGATGTTCTGGGAATATTTCACACCGTCAATAGTGTCCAAAACATTTTGCGATAAAAATAGTGGTTGTATTAGAACAAGGCCCAATCGGTTCTGGTTGGTGTATTTACCCAGAATTTGTGTTGATTGAGTGGGTGGATGTAGTTTCACTATTTTCTATAAAAATAATGTTTCCCACCATAAACATTGTCCAAAACAGGCATTTTGCGATTAAAAAAGAGGTCGTATTAGAACCAGGCCCAGTCGGTTCTGGTTGGTGCTTCTACCCATAATTAGTGTTGAATGTGTAGATGGATGTATTTTCACTATTCTGTGTAAAAATAATGATCCAGGATGGTTCTGGAGCTATTTTCCCACCATAAACAGTGTCCAAAACAGGCATTCTGCGATTAAAATAGTGGTTGTATTAGAACCAGGCCCAGTCTGTTCTGGTTGGTGAATTTACCCGAAAAATTGTATCCATTGACGATGGGGATGTATTTTTGATTATTATGTATAAAAATAATCATCTAGGGATCTTCAGAAGTTCTGTTATTCCCGAATCAATGACCTCCATTTGGGCACATTATTGACGGAGCTCACGACCATGATCCAGTGTGTGGCTCGGATGTGTCCCTCAAACACAAATACTGGTCAGTCTCATCCAAAATCCTAATGGCTCAGTTCCCTTGAGTGGGAGCGGCAAGGAACGCCCTGCATTTGAAAAACATTGAAGGCAGGTTCCGGGCCTGTGTCAGCGCATCAGTCAGGCTGGGTAGCCGCTATGGCCCAGGTGATTTTCCAGGGCTGCCTGGCTATTTAGAAAGGTATCACCACTACGCAGAAGAACGTCGGCTACTCTGCCCTCACTGGAAGACATTGCCAGCCCTCGTTACCTCAGCAGAGCCAGGGACATGATCAGGGACCCATGCCACCCTGGTCACAATCTGTTCCAGCTGCTGCTCTCTGGCAGACAGACGCTGTAAGTTTCCCACATCCGTTGGGACTCTAAACTTGGGGTAACACAACACAATCCCTTCTGTGTAATAACTTCGGGTGAGGTAATATGAATAGACATTAGGTACAAGGTGATCTGACACCTACATGCTGAATGAAGGTAAGTGAAAGACAGTGAGAGGTAAGAGATCCACTCAAGGGGTGGTGATGCAATGTATCCATAAAGGCAGAATTGTAAATTAAGAGTCTGGAGTCATAACTTGTAAAACTGTGTAAAAATGTCAGAGACACAAATGACATAGTGTAATATCATCAAATTTTATAATTTAATAAGTTTTTCATTTGGCATCATTCTAATGGCTAGATATTAAGTTATAATGAAAACTATGATACTTGGCCAAAACGTGATTTTCAGCGCATGAAACGCACGTTAAGCCAATAAAAACTGAAATGTTCCCCTGCTGCGAAACAAACTGTCAGAGACACATAGTTACTGTGTATATAGTGTATAATTGTCCTATTCAAGTAAGTTTTTCATTTGGCATCATTCTAAGTGATATAAATTAAGTTATAGTGAAAATTATGATACTTGGCCAAAACGTGATTTTCAGCGCATGAAACGCACGTTAAGGCAATAAAAACTGAAATATTCCCCTGCTGCGAAACAAACTGTCAGAGACATATAGTTACTGTGTATATAGTGTATTATCGTCCAATTCAAGTAAGTTTTTCATTTAGCATCATTCTAAGTGATAGAAATTAAGTTATAGTGAAAACTATCATACTCGGCCAAAACATGATTTTCAGCGCATGAAACGCACGTTAGCAATAAAAACTGAAATGTCCCCCTGCTGCGAAACAAACTGTCAGAGACACATAGTTACTGTGTATATAGTGTAAAATAGTCCAATTCAAGTAAGTTTTGCATTTAGCATCATTCTAAGTGATAGAAATTAAGTTATAGTGAAAACTATGATACTTGGCCAAAACGTGATTTTCAGCGCATGAAACGCACGTTAAGGCAATAAAAACTGAAATGTTCCCCTGCTGCGAAACAAACTGTCAGAGACACATAGTTACTGTGTATATAGTGTATTATTGTCCAATTCAAGTAAGTTTTTCATTTGGCATCATTCTAAGTGATAGAAATTAAGTTATAGTGAAAATTATGATACTTGGCCAAAACGTGATTTTCAGCGCATGAAACGCACGTTAAGGCAATAAAAACTGAAATGTTCCCCTGCTGCGAAACAAACTGCCAGAGGCACATAGTTACTGTGTCTATAGTGTAAAATCATCCAATTCAAGTAAGTATTGCATTTAGCATCATTCTAAGTGCTAGAAATTAAGTTATAGTGAAAACTATGATACTTGGCCAAAACGTGATTTTCAGCGCATGAAACGCACGTTAAGGCAATAAAAACTGAAATGTTCCCCTGCTGCGAAACAAACTGTCAGAGGCACATAGTTACTGTGTCTATAGTGTAAAATAATCAAATTCAAGTAAGTATTGCATTTAGCATCATTCTAAGTGCTAGAAATTAAGTTATAGTGAAAACTATGATACTTGGCCAAAACGTGATTTTCAGCGCATGAAACGCACGTTAAGGCAATAAAAACTGAAATGTTCCCCTGCTGCGAAACAAACACTCAGAGGCACATAGTTACTGTGTATATAGTGTATAATTGTCCAATTCAAGTAAGTTTTTCATTTTGCATCATTCTAAGTGCTAGAAATTAAGTTATAGTGAAAACTATGATACTTGGCCAAAACGTGATTTTCAGCGCATGAAATGCACATTAAGGCAATAAAAACTGAAATGTTCCCCCGCTGCGAAACAAACTGTCAGTGACACATAGTTACTGTGTATATAGTGTATAATCGTCCAAATTAAGTAGGTTTTTCATTTGATATCATTCTAAGTGATGAAAGTTAGGGTTAGGGTTAGGGTTAGGTTAAGTTATAGTGAAAACTATGATACTTGGCCAAAACATGATTTTCAGCGCATGAAACGCACATTAGGGCAAAAAAACTGAAATGTTTGTTAGGTCTGAAAATACAACTTCAGGAGCAGGCTAAGAAAGAGTGAGATAAATTTAAATAGAAAATATGTATGACCAGACTGCAAAGTGGACAGAGAGTTCCTACAGTGGGCTCCTGTTCACTGCGATGTTACTGCAACTCTAGTCGAATGACCAGTGAGTGTGTCTTAAATACAGGCAAAACTGACAGTTGTCCCTAAGAC
Organism: Stigmatopora nigra; assembly: GCF_051989575.1. NCBI lineage: Eukaryota > Metazoa > Chordata > Actinopteri > Syngnathiformes > Syngnathidae > Stigmatopora > Stigmatopora nigra. The sequence goes on from NC_135530.1 coordinate 8,629,797, forward strand.
TTTGGACAAATACGTTTCAGTCATTTGCAGGGCAACAAGTAATTGATTAGTGTCGGGCCTGGAATCTGTAGTCAATGGTTTCCAGACGTAGGGTGTTCTTCGCTGTTCCTACCCTGGGGAATACCGCCATCATGATTTTGGAGGAGACTGACCAGTGTTTGTATTAGAGGGGGACATCCGAGCCCCAAACTGAATCATGGGGGAAGAAATCAAAGCTCCGTCGTTGACGCCTGGTGGGTAGATGTGGGTTGGCGTCGACAGTTGGAATCGAATCTGCTGTTAGAACGTACGTGTGGTCGGATGCAGATGTGGGGACACAGAGCCCAGTTGTATTGGTGGGGATGATCATATACACTTGCCATTCGCAGAGCCACCATATTTGGTCCAGTACTGTCCATGATTGGGAAGGAATGTGTCTGATCTCGGCGCACCTGGTGACGTGAACTTGGTCCAAAGGGGTCTTCGGATCCGGTCCGCTGAAGTTGAAACAGGATGGATAACAGTCTGTTCGGTTGTTGCACTGGACATACCTTGCGGTATTGACTGTAGCTGCTAATGGTACTGCGACCATGGTATGTAGGCGGTCGAGCTTTGCTGGAAGGATTCTCTCAGATTACCCAGGATACAGTTGTAGGTGAGGTTGGCGAGTTCTTCGTTCTGTCGGTTGGACCATAGCTGTGGTTGGGCTACGGCAGTAGGCAAGAGGGAACAGACATAACAACTCATTGGTTGTGGCGCGGGCTGTGAGTGCGGTGTATCTGTACCAACTGTTCCTCATCATCGGGTTGTAGTCGTTTTCTTCCTGTGTTTGGACATGGGCGAGAATAAGGTGTATCTACTCAGGCTTAGGTGTTCCTGCCGGACGGATTTTGAGTAGGCGTGTGGCGGATGGTTGTACGAAGGGGTTCACACCAATCACTTTGGGGACCATGGCTGGACTAGTAGTGCGGATGGTGATAGTAAAGAGGGGGCCTTTTCCTGGTCGGTCCGGTCAGAGGCATAGGTTGATGCAGCCTTTTTGTTGGATATTGGTCGTAAGGTCTAGCATATGTTTACCATCTTTGATGGTGGTGGCTAACTTGGTGAAGTTAGCGGTCATGGTGGTAGCTTCTTTGGAAAGGGGCCATGTGATGGTTTTGTAGCCTGTATGGAGGAGGACCTGGTCCAAGGTGTCTGGCCAGACCATTCAGACTCTGGGAGCTTGTAGGTACCAATAAAAATAACTGGAGTCAGTCCTGTGTAATCCCAAGTGAGTAAGCTGTAGGCTGAGCAAAGGTACTTGAACGACGATTGGTGTCTTGGTTAATGGGATGCAGATCTGGGGGGCCCTGATCGTTTCCTGAACCAGCTAATGGGGCATTCTCCTCCAGTGGGAGTGTACCAAGGTTCTGGTACGTTCCCCCCATGTGGTTGAACACAGAGCGGTGATGATGATGGCCAAAATCACACGGTGAGGTCCGTCCCAACGTGGAGAAGACCAGCACTTTCTTTTTATCACCTTGACGAGTACCAGGTCTCCTGGGGACAGGACCTCCTCTGTGGGAGACAGAGAAGATGTCGGCAGATTATTTTGCATTCATCACAGTTCTTTCTTGGAACATTTTGCATAACCACTTATTGAGGGATTCTGTTTCTCCTTTCTCTTTTACCACCAGATCTTTTTCCCACATTGTTAGTGGAAGATTCTGTCTTTCACTGCCTCAAATGGTGTGCATCCCTGTGCTGTTGGAATGATTCTCATGTACGTTTCTACCAGGCTCAGGCATTCTTGCCATGGTTTTCCTGTATCTTCCATGGTTTTTCTGAGTCTGAGTTTTACTGTTCTAATGGTTTGTTCGACGAGTCCAGCACTTTGGTTCAGTTTGATGAAATCCATGTTCAGAAGCTCGAAGGGATATGTTCCTGTTTGCCTTGTTCCATGCTTGGGTTGTTCATTGCCTTGAGAGTTGTGTCTACAGCAGTTTAGACAGTTTCTGCAAAATAATTGAGGTAAGTTTGGAGACCTCTGGGAACATGCATCGTTTGTTGTACTGTACTGATCATCCCTCCTGTTGAGACATGGCTCCTCCCATGGCTCAATTTGGCAATTACTTCAAACAATGATCGTGTCACGCATGGCTTGTTTTCTACTGCATAGAGTCCGTTCTTGTGTTGAGTGGCTCCTTCTGTTTCCCATTGCAGTTTCTCTTTTTCTGGGGAATGATTTTGCATTTCTCTTAGGAATTCAGCAGGGATTGGGCTGTGTCTTTCCACCGTCACGTCTTGTTCTAGGAATAGTCTACATGCCTCTGTCAGTGCCACTATTTCTGCGGCTTGTGCAGACCAGTCGCCGGGGAGTCGTCCTGTCTTGAGGTTGTCTTTTTGAGTCACCACGGCATATACGTTGTGTTTTTCTCCATCCAGGGTTTTTGATGATGATCCATCCCCATAGGCAATGTGTCCGGGGGGCAATGGGTTGCCCATTAGGTCAGTTGCATATACGTGGTTAATTATGATTCGTTGAGTGGGCAACTGTGAGAATTGGTTTAACCACTTGTCGTCCGGTCTCCCATGAACTTCAGGGTGACACGTAATGGCCATGTTTGTTGTTCCTGTCCTGGGGCTGCTGGGCAGATATCTTCAGACTGTTCTCTTAGACTTTCAGCTACCTTGGCAGAATCATTCCCGACAATGTCGAGAGAGTAGAAGCTGTTAGATGTGGTGGTGTGGAAGATATTTTTGGTCTGTAATTCCCTGGGTCGGAGGCCATTTTGGGTGGCCACTAGGCTTAGCCCAAGCTGGACCATGATATCTCGTCCCGGTAACTCTCCGATTTTCATTTTGCAGTCTGACAATAAACCCATCCCTTTTGTTGCTTTCTGACCCATATTAATCACTTACTTAATAGTTTAAACAACAATTATTTTCTAAATTACCCGAAATTGATCTCCACTTTGTGATTAACCCAATATCTCTGAACACACAAAGACCAAAAGTCCCTGACTTTGTCTTAGTTAAGTCCCTGACTCTATTAACAGACCAAGACTATAATGCCTTTGCTAATTCTTGTTCTACTTTCATTGGTCCCGGACCAATTGGTTTATTACCAGACTGCAAAGTGGACAGTGAGAGTTCCTACAGTAGGGTCCTGTTCAACGCGATGTTCCTGAAACTCTAGTCGAATGACCAGTGTGTGTGTCTTAAATACAGGAAAAACTGACAGTTGTCACTAGGACTTTGGACAGATACATTTCAGTCATTTGCAGGGCAAAAAGTAATTGATCAGTGTCAGACAGTTGAATATTTGTGCTGACATGTCACCCCAATCACAAGACTAAGATTGTTTATTCAGTCAGACAGTTGGGTGTTTATGCTGCTATGTCAGCCGTAAGGATGACTACAATGCTGTTATACTCACAAAAACTTATCCAATATGAACAAGCATTTGCAAAGATACTTTGTCTAATCTTACATATTCCCCTGCTGCCAAAAAAACTGTCAGAGACACATAGTTACTGTGTATATAGTGTAAAATCGTCCAATTCAAGTAAGTTATCCATTTGGCATTATTCTCATTGCTAAAAATTAAGTTACAATGAAAACAATCATACTTGGCCAAAACGTGATTTTCAGGGTATGAAAAGTACATTAAGGCAATAAAAACTGAAAAGTTCCCCTGCTGCCAAACAAACTGTCAGAGACACATAGTTCCTGTGTATATAGTGTAAAAGCGTCCTATCCATGTAAGTCTTTCATTGGCATCATTCTAGGTGATTCTGGAGCTATTTCCCACCATAAAAAGTGTCCAAAACAGGCATTTTGCGATTAAAATAGTGGTTGTATTAGAACCAGGCCCAGGCGATTCTGGTTGGTGTTTTTACCCTGAAATTGTGTCCAATGATGATAAGGATGTATTTTTGATTATTCTGTATAAAAATAATCATCTAGGGATGTTCAGAAGTTTTGTTACGCCCGAATCAATGACCTCAATTTGGGCACTTTATTTACAAGTGGTGGTTTTTAAGAACCAGGCCCAGTCGGTTCTGGTTGGTGCTTTTACCCAGATATAGTATCCATTGTGTGGGTAGATGTATTTTCACTATTCTGTCTAAAAATAAAGATCCAGGACAGTTCCGGGGCTATTTCCCTCCATAAATAGTGTCCAAAACATGCATTTTGCGATACAAAATAGTGGCTGCATTATAACAGGGTCCAGTCGGTTCTGGTGGGTGTTTGTATACGAAACTTGTGTCCAATTATGATGGGGATGTATACTTGACTATTCTGTATAGAAGTAATCATCTAGCGATGTTCAGAAGTTCTGTTATGCCCGAATGAATTACTTTCATTTGGTCACTTTATTTACAAGTGGTGGTTTAGAAACAGGCCCAGTCGGTTTTGGTTGGTGCTTTTACCCAGAATTTGTGTTTATTGTGTGAGTGGATGTATTTTCACTATTTTGTATAACAATTATGATCCAGGATGATTCTGGAGCTATTTTCCACCACAAACAGTGTCCAAAACAGGCATTTTGCGGTTAAAGTAGTGGTTGTATTAGAACCACGCCCAGTCGGTTCTGGTTCGTGTTTTTACCCAGAAATTGTGTCCAATGATTAAGGGGATGTATTTTTTATTATTCTTTATAAAAATAATATTCTAGGGATGTTCAGAAGTTCTGTTATGCCCTAATCAATGACCTCAATTTGGGCACTTTATTTACAAGTGGTTGTTTAGAACCAGGCCCAGTCGGTTCTGGTTGGTGCTTTACACACAATTAGTGTCGATTGTGTGGGTTTGATGTATTTTCACTATTCTCTGTAAGAATAAAGATCCAGGGATGTTCTGAGACTATTTCCCACCAGAAATAGTGTCAAAAACATGCATTTTGCGACAAAAATAGTGGTTGTATTAGAACCAGGCCCAGTCGGTTCTGGTTTGTGTATACCCCCTTAACGTGTGTCCAATAGGAATGGGGTTGTATTTTTGACTATTCTGTATAAAATTTATCATCTAGGGATGTTCAGAAGTTCTTCTATGCCCGAATAAATGACCTCCATTTGGGCACTTTATTTTGCATGTTGGTTGTAGTAGAACCAAGCCCAGTCGGTTCTGGTTGGTGCTTTTACCCAGAGTTAGTGTTGATTGTGTAGGTGGATGTATTTTCACTATTCTGTCTAAAAATAAAGATCCAGGATGGTTCTAGGGGTATTTACTACCATAAATAGTCTCCAAAACATGCATTTTGTGATAAAAAATAGTAGTTGAAAAAATGAAAAAATGAAAATCAGACATAGGCATTGTCGTCATCATTGACTTGACAAAAAGCCTAGTAGTCATCATACCCTCAGCAGCGTATGACGAAATTGTATAGTGCTTCTCCACAAGTTCGTCTTCCCAGGCCAGACACATTTATGACATTTATTTATGACATATTCATACTTGTTAGCTCTCCGCCTTGAGCGCCATTTTGCGGCGACTGCAAGATGCCTCACCGATGCCAACAAGAATAAGGTGGATCACTTACCTCTCAGTCTTTATACTTACCCTCCCTCAGTCAGGCTTTGGAAGGCAGATCTGCGCCAAACGACCTTCCTGTTACTTCATTTCGACTTGACTTAATTTCATAGTAGGGATATGTGTAGTCGTCACGTCACGTGTTGCTGCAGGTTCAGAGACCTGATGGCTGTTGGGAAAAAGCTGTCCTTGAGGCTGTTTGTCCGTGCTTTGTAGGACCTGTAGCGTCTGCCAGATGGAAGCAACTGGAACAGGCCGTGTCCAGGGTGGTATGGGTCTCCAACAATGGACCCGGCTCTTCTAAGGTATCGGGGGTTGGCAATGTCTTCTAGTGATGGCAGAGAGCAGCCGACGATCTTCTGGGCAGTGTTTATCACCCTCTGTATGGCTTTTTTGTCTGCTGCCGTGCTTCCGGTATACCACACTGTAATGCCGTAAGTCAGGATGCTCTCCACAGTGGCTCTGTAGAAGGTTGCCAGAAGCTTGGTGTCCAATTTGTCCCTTCTCAGTACCCTGAGAAAGTGGAGTCGTTTCTGGGCCTTCTTTGCTAACACTGTGGTGTTTGTGGACCAGGAGAGCCTATCCGTGACGTGGACTCCCAGAAATTTGAAGGATTGGACCCTGTCTACACATACTCCGTTAATGAGGAGTGGGGCCGGGTCTGTGCTGCGCTTGCGAAAGTCCAGGATTATTTCTTTAGTCTTTGCGGTATTTAGTGTAAGATTGTTCGCCGAGCACCAAGAAGACAGTTTGTCGACCTCGTCTCTGTAAGCTGACTCATCCCCGCCTGAGATGAGTCCGATCACAGTGGTGTCATCGGCGAATTTGATGATAGAGTTTGACTGGTGGGCTGGTGTGCAGTCGTATGTGTACAAGGAGTACAGGACAGGACTCAGTACACAGCCTTGTGGTGAGCCAGTGTTCAGTGTAATGGCGGAAGAGAGGTGTGGACCCATTCTGACAGTTTGTGGTCGACCAGTCAAGAAGTTCTTTACCCAGCAGCAGATTGAAGAGGATAGTCCAAGGTGGTAGAGTTTGTCCTTCAGGATGTCCGGCTTGATGGTGTTAAAGGCTGAGCTATAGTCTATGAAAAGCATCGTCACATAGTTCCCCCGGTGCTCCAGGTGGCTCAGTGCTGTGTGAAGAGCCACAGCGATAGCATCCTCAGTGGACCTGTTTTCTCTATAAGCAAACTGGTGAGGGTCAACTGAGGGGGGGGATTGTCCTTCTGATGTGTCGGGCCACCAACTTTTCAAAGCACTTCATGATCACAGGCGTGAGAGCAACAGGCCTGTAATCGTTCAAGCTGCAGATGGTTGGCCTTTTTGGGGACAGGAATGATGGTGGCAGATTTTAGGCAGGCAGGAACGATGGATAGTTGCATTATAACTGGTTAGTCTCGGTTCTGGTTGCTGTTTATATCCGAAACTTGTGTCCAAAGAGGATGGGGATGTATATTTTACTATTCTGTTTAAAAATAATCATGTAGGGATGTTTTGGGGCTTTTTTTACACAAGAATCAAAAACCTCCAATGGATCTTTATTTTGCACGGTGGTTGAATTAGAACCGGGCCCAGTCGGTTCTGGTTGCCGCTTTTACCCAGATTTAGTGTCAATTGTGTGGATGGATGCATTTTCACTATTATGTGTAAAATTAAAGATGCAGGGATGTTCTGGGAATATTTCACACCGTCAATAGTGTCCAAAACATTTTGCGATAAAAATAGTGGTTGTATTAGAACAAGGCCCAATCGGTTCTGGTTGGTGTATTTACCCAGAATTTGTGTTGATTGAGTGGGTGGATGTAGTTTCACTATTTTCTATAAAAATAATGTTTCCCACCATAAACATTGTCCAAAACAGGCATTTTGCGATTAAAAAAGAGGTCGTATTAGAACCAGGCCCAGTCGGTTCTGGTTGGTGCTTCTACCCATAATTAGTGTTGAATGTGTAGATGGATGTATTTTCACTATTCTGTGTAAAAATAATGATCCAGGATGGTTCTGGAGCTATTTTCCCACCATAAACAGTGTCCAAAACAGGCATTCTGCGATTAAAATAGTGGTTGTATTAGAACCAGGCCCAGTCTGTTCTGGTTGGTGAATTTACCCGAAAAATTGTATCCATTGACGATGGGGATGTATTTTTGATTATTATGTATAAAAATAATCATCTAGGGATCTTCAGAAGTTCTGTTATTCCCGAATCAATGACCTCCATTTGGGCACATTATTGACGGAGCTCACGACCATGATCCAGTGTGTGGCTCGGATGTGTCCCTCAAACACAAATACTGGTCAGTCTCATCCAAAATCCTAATGGCTCAGTTCCCTTGAGTGGGAGCGGCAAGGAACGCCCTGCATTTGAAAAACATTGAAGGCAGGTTCCGGGCCTGTGTCAGCGCATCAGTCAGGCTGGGTAGCCGCTATGGCCCAGGTGATTTTCCAGGGCTGCCTGGCTATTTAGAAAGGTATCACCACTACGCAGAAGAACGTCGGCTACTCTGCCCTCACTGGAAGACATTGCCAGCCCTCGTTACCTCAGCAGAGCCAGGGACATGATCAGGGACCCATGCCACCCTGGTCACAATCTGTTCCAGCTGCTGCTCTCTGGCAGACAGACGCTGTAAGTTTCCCACATCCGTTGGGACTCTAAACTTGGGGTAACACAACACAATCCCTTCTGTGTAATAACTTCGGGTGAGGTAATATGAATAGACATTAGGTACAAGGTGATCTGACACCTACATGCTGAATGAAGGTAAGTGAAAGACAGTGAGAGGTAAGAGATCCACTCAAGGGGTGGTGATGCAATGTATCCATAAAGGCAGAATTGTAAATTAAGAGTCTGGAGTCATAACTTGTAAAACTGTGTAAAAATGTCAGAGACACAAATGACATAGTGTAATATCATCAAATTTTATAATTTAATAAGTTTTTCATTTGGCATCATTCTAATGGCTAGATATTAAGTTATAATGAAAACTATGATACTTGGCCAAAACGTGATTTTCAGCGCATGAAACGCACGTTAAGCCAATAAAAACTGAAATGTTCCCCTGCTGCGAAACAAACTGTCAGAGACACATAGTTACTGTGTATATAGTGTATAATTGTCCTATTCAAGTAAGTTTTTCATTTGGCATCATTCTAAGTGATATAAATTAAGTTATAGTGAAAATTATGATACTTGGCCAAAACGTGATTTTCAGCGCATGAAACGCACGTTAAGGCAATAAAAACTGAAATATTCCCCTGCTGCGAAACAAACTGTCAGAGACATATAGTTACTGTGTATATAGTGTATTATCGTCCAATTCAAGTAAGTTTTTCATTTAGCATCATTCTAAGTGATAGAAATTAAGTTATAGTGAAAACTATCATACTCGGCCAAAACATGATTTTCAGCGCATGAAACGCACGTTAGCAATAAAAACTGAAATGTCCCCCTGCTGCGAAACAAACTGTCAGAGACACATAGTTACTGTGTATATAGTGTAAAATAGTCCAATTCAAGTAAGTTTTGCATTTAGCATCATTCTAAGTGATAGAAATTAAGTTATAGTGAAAACTATGATACTTGGCCAAAACGTGATTTTCAGCGCATGAAACGCACGTTAAGGCAATAAAAACTGAAATGTTCCCCTGCTGCGAAACAAACTGTCAGAGACACATAGTTACTGTGTATATAGTGTATTATTGTCCAATTCAAGTAAGTTTTTCATTTGGCATCATTCTAAGTGATAGAAATTAAGTTATAGTGAAAATTACTATACTTGGCCAAAACGTGATTTTCAGCGCATGAAACGCACGTTAAGGCAATAAAAACTGAAATGTTCCCCTGCTGCGAAACAAACTGCCAGAGGCACATAGTTACTGTGTCTATAGTGTAAAATCATCCAATTCAAGTAAGTATTGCATTTAGCATCATTCTAAGTGCTAGAAATTAAGTTATAGTGAAAACTATGATACTTGGCCAAAACGTGATTTTCAGCGCATGAAACGCACGTTAAGGCAATAAAAACTGAAATGTTCCCCTGCTGCGAAACAAACTGTCAGAGGCACATAGTTACTGTGTCTATAGTGTAAAATAATCAAATTCAAGTAAGTATTGCATTTAGCATCATTCTAAGTGCTAGAAATTAAGTTATAGTGAAAACTATGATACTTGGCCAAAACGTGATTTTCAGCGCATGAAACGCACGTTAAGGCAATAAAAACTGAAATGTTCCCCTGCTGCGAAACAAACACTCAGAGGCACATAGTTACTGTGTATATAGTGTATAATTGTCCAATTCAAGTAAGTTTTTCATTTTGCATCATTCTAAGTGCTAGAAATTAAGTTATAGTGAAAACTATGATACTTGGCCAAAACGTGATTTTCAGCGCATGAAATGCACATTAAGGCAATAAAAACTGAAATGTTCCCCCGCTGCGAAACAAACTGTCAGTGACACATAGTTACTGTGTATATAGTGTATAATCGTCCAAATTAAGTAGGTTTTTCATTTGATATCATTCTAAGTGATGAAAGTTAGGGTTAGGGTTAGGGTTAGGTTAAGTTATAGTGAAAACTATGATACTTGGCCAAAACATGATTTTCAGCGCATGAAACGCACATTAGGGCAAAAAAACTGAAATGTTTGTTAGGTCTGAAAATACAACTTCAGGAGCAGGCTAAGAAAGAGTGAGATAAATTTAAATAGAAAATATGTATGACCAGACTGCAAAGTGGACAGAGAGTTCCTACAGTGGGCTCCTGTTCACTGCGATGTTACTGCAACTCTAGTCGAATGACCAGTGAGTGTGTCTTAAATACAGGCAAAACTGACAGTTGTCCCTAAGACTTTGGACAGATACGTTTCAGTCATTTGCAGGGAAACAAGTAATTGATTAGTGTCGGGCCTGGAATCTGTAGTCAATGGTTTCCAGACGTAGGGTGTTCTTCGCTGTTCCTACCCTGGGGAATACCGCCATCATGATTTTGGAGGAGACTGACCGGTGTTTGTATTAGAGGGGGACATCCGAGCCCCAAACTGAATCATGGGGGAAGAAATCAAAGCTCCGTCGTTGACGCCTGGTGGGTAGATGTGGGTTGGCGTCGACAGTTGGAATCGAGTCTGCTGTTAGAACGTACGTGTGGTCGGATGCAGATGTAGGGACACAGAGCCCAGTTGTATTGGTGGGGATGATCATATATACTTGCCATTCGCAGAGCCACCATATTTGGTCCAGTACTGTCCATGATTGGGAAGAAATGTGTCTGATCTCGGCGCACCTGGTGACGTGAACTTGGTCCAAAGGGGTCTTCGGATCCGGTCCGCTGAAGTTGAAACAGGATGGATAACAGTCTGTTCGGTTGTTGCACTGGACATACGTTGCGGTATTGACTGTAGCTGCTAATGGTACTGCGACCATGGTATGTAGGCGGTCGAGCTTTGCTGGAAGGATTCTCTCAGATTACCCAGGATACAGTTGTAGGTGAGGTTGGCGAGTTCTTCGTTCTGTCGGTTGGACCATAGCTGTGGTTGGGCTACGGCAGTAGGCAAGAGGGAACAGACATAACAACTCATTGGTAGTGGCGCGGGCTGTGAGTGCGGTGTATCTGTACCAACTGTTCCTCATCATCGGGTTGTAGTCGTTTTCTTCCTGTGTTTGGACATGGGCGAGAATAAGGTGTATCTACTCAGGCTTAGGTGTTCCTGCCGGACGGATTTTGAGTAGGCGTGTGGCGGATGGTTGTACGAAGGGGTTCACACCAATCACTTTGGGGACCATGGCTGGACTAGTAGTGCGGATGGTGATAGTAAAGAGGGGGCCTTTTCCTGGTCGGTCCGGTCAGAGGCATAGGTTGATGCAGCCTTTTTGTTGGATATTGGTCGTAAGGTCTAGCATATGTTTACCATCTTTGATGGTGGTGGCTAACTTGGTGAAGTTAGCGGTCATGGTGGTAGCTTCTTTGGAAAGGGGCCATGTGATGGTTTTGTAGCCTGTATGGAGGAGGACCTGGTCCAAGGTGTCTGGCCAGACCATTCAGACTCTGGGAGCTTGTAGGTACCAATAAAAATAACTGGAGTCAGTCCTGTGTAATCCCAAGTGAGTAAGTTGTAGGCTGAGCAAAGGTACTTGAACGACGATTGGTGTCTTGGTTAATTGGATGCAGATCTGGGGGCCCCTGATCCTTTCCTGAACCAGCTAGTGGGGCATTCTCCTCCAGTGGGAGTGTACCAAGGTTCTGGTACGTTCCCCCCATGTGGTTGAACACAGAGCGGTGATGATGATGGCCAAAATCACACGGTGAGGTCCGTCCCAACGTGGAGAAGACCAGCACTTTCTTTTTATCACCTTGACGAGTACCAGGTCTCCTGGGGACAGGACCTCCTCTGTGGGAGACAGAGAAGATGTCGGCAGATTATTTTGCATTCATCACAGTTCTTTCTTGGAACATTTTGCATAACCACTTATTGAGGGATTCTGTTTCTCCTTTCTCTTTTACCACCAGATCTTTTTCCCACATTGTTAGTGGAAGATTCTGTCTTTCACTGCCTCAAATGGTGTGCATCCCTGTGCTGTTGGAATGATTCTCATGTACGTTTCTACCAGGCTCAGGCATTCTTGCCATGGTTTTCCTGTATCTTCCATGGTTTTTCTGAGTCTGAGTTTTACTGTTCTAATGGTTTGTTCGACGAGTCCAGCACTTTGGTTCAGTTTGATGAAATCCATGTTCAGAAGCTCGAAGGGATATGTTCCTGTTTGCCTTGTTCCATGCTTGGGTTGTTCATTGCCTTGAGAGTTGTGTCTACAGCAGTTTAGACAGTTTCTGCAAAATAATTGAGGTAAGTTTGGAGACCTCTGGGAACATGCATTGTTTGTTGTACTGTACTGATCATCCCTCCTGTTGAGACATGGCTCCTCCCATGGCTCAATTTGGCAATTACTTCAAACAATGATCGTGTCACGCATGGCTTGTTTTCTACTGCATAGAGTCCGTTCTTGTGTTGAGTGGCTCCTTCTATTTCCCATTGCAGTTTCTCTTTTTCTGGGGAATGATTTTGCATTTCTCTTAGGAATTCAGCAGGGATTGGGCTGTGTCTTTCCACCGTCACGTCTTGTTCTAGGAATAGTCTACATGCCTCTGTCAGTGCCACTATTTCTGCGGCTTGTGCAGACCAGTCGCCGGGGAGTCGTCCTGTCTTGAGGTTGTCTTTTTGAGTCACCACGGCATATACGTTGTGTTTTTCTCCATCCAGGGTTTTTGATGATGATCCATCCCCATAGGCAATGTGTCCGGGGGGCAATGGGTTGTCCATTAGGTCAGTTGCATATACGTGGTTAATTATGATTCGTTGAGTGGGCAACTGTGAGAATTGGTTTAACCACTTGTCGTCCGGTCTCCCATGAACTTCAGGGTGACACGTAATGGCCATGTTTGTTGTTCCTGTCCTGGGGCTGCTGGGCAGATATCTTCAGACTGTTCTCTTAGACTTTCAGCTACCTTGGCAGAATCATTCCCGACAATGTCGAGAGAGTAGAAGCTGTTAGATGTGGTGGTGTGGAAGATATTTTTGGTCTGTAATTCCCTGGGTCGGAGGCCATTTTGGGTGGCCACTAGGCTTAGCCCAAGCTGGACCATGATATCTCGTCCCGGTAACTCTCCGATTTTCATTTTGCAGTCTGACAATAAACCCATCCCTTTTGTTGCTTTCTGACCCATATTAATCACTTACTTAATAGTTTAAACAACAATTATTTTCTAAATTACCTGAAATTGATCTCCACTTTGTGATTAACCCAATATCTCTGAACACACAAAGACCAAAAGTCCCTGACTTTGTCTTAGTTAAGTCCCTGACTCTATTAACAGACCAAGACTATAATGCCTTTGCTAATTCTTGTTCTACTTTCATTGGTCCCGGACCAATTGGTTTATTACCAGACTGCAAAGTGGACAGTGAGAGTTCCTACAGTAGGGTCCTGTTCAACGCGATGTTCCTGAAACTCTAGTCGAATGACCAGTGTGTGTGTCTTAAATACAGGAAAAACTGACAGTTGTCACTAGGACTTTGGACAGATACATTTCAGTCATTTGCAGGGCAAAAAGTAATTGATCAGTGTCAGACAGTTGAATATTTGTGCTGACATGTCACCCCAATCACAAGACTAAGATTGTTTATTCAGTCAGACAGTTGGGTGTTTATGCTGCTATGTCAGCCGTAAGGATGACTACAATGCTGTTATACTCACAAAAACTTATACAATATGAACAAGCATTTGCAAAGATACTTTGTCTAATCTTACATATTCCCCTGCTGCCAAAAAAACTGTCAGAGACACATAGTTACTGTGTATATAGTGTAAAATCGTCCAATTCAAGTAAGTTATCCATTTGGCATTATTCTCATTGCTAAAAATTAAGTTACAATGAAAACAATCATACTTGGCCAAAACGTGATTTTCAGGGTATGAAAAGTACATTAAGGCAATAAAAACTGAAAAGTTCCCCTGCTGCCAAACAAACTGTCAGAGACACATAGTTCCTGTGTATATAGTGTAAAATCGTCCTATCCATGTAAGTCTTTCATTGGCATCATTCTAGGTGATTCTGGAGCTATTTCCCACCATAAAAAGTGTCCAAAACAGGCATTTTGCGATTAAAATAGTGGTTGTATTAGAACCAGGCCCAGGCGATTCTGGTTGGTGTTTTTACCCTGAAATTGTGTCCAATGATGATAAGGATGTATTTTTGATTATTCTGTATAAAAATAATCATCTAGTGATGTTCAGAAGTTTTGTTACGCCCGAATCAATGACCTCAATTTGGGCACTTTATTTACAAGTGGTGGTTTTTAAGAACCAGGCCCAGTCGGTTCTGGTTGGTGCTTTTACCCAGATATAGTATCCATTGTGTGGGTAGATGTATTTTCACTATTCTGTCTAAAAATAAAGATCCAGGACAGTTCCGGGGCTATTTCCCTCCATAAATAGTGTCCAAAACATGCATTTTGCGATACAAAATAGTGGCTGCATTATAACAGGGTCCAGTCGGTTCTGGTGGGTGTTTGTATACGAAACTTGTGTCCAATTATGATGGGGATGTATACTTGACTATTCTGTATAGAAGTAATCATCTAGCGATGTTCAGAAGTTCTGTTATGCCCGAATGAATTACTTTCATTTGGTCACTTTATTTACAAGTGGTGGTTTAGAAACAGGCCCAGTCGGTTTTGGTTGGTGCTTTTACCCAGAATTTGTGTTTATTGTGTGAGTGGATGTATTTTCACTATTTTGTATAACAATAATGATCCAGGATGATTCTGGAGCTATTTCCCACCACAAACAGTGTCCAAAACAGGCATTTTGCGGTTAAAGTAGTGGTTGTATTAGAACCACGCCCAGTCGGTTCTGGTTCGTGTTTTTACCCAGAAATTGTGTCCAATGATTATGGGGATGTATTTTTTATTATTCTTTATAAAAATAATATTCTAGGGATGTTCAGAAGTTCTGTTATGCCCTAATCAATGACCTCAATTTGGGCACTTTATTTACAAGTGGTTGTTTGGAACCAGGCCCAGTCGGTTCTGGTTGGTGCTTTACCCACAATTAGTGTCGATTGTGTGGGTTTGATGTATTTTCACTATTCTCTGTAAGAATAAAGATCCAGGGATGTTCTGAGACTATTTCCCACCAGAAATAGTGTCAAAAACATGCATTTTGCGACAAAAATAGTGGTTGTATTAGAACCAGGCCCAGTCGGTTCTGGTTTGTGTATACCCCCTTAACGTGTGTCCAATAGGAATGGGGTTGTATTTTTGACTATTCTGTATAAAAATTATCATCTAGGGATGTTCAGAAGTTCTTCTATGCCCGAATAAATGACCTCCATTTGGGCACTTTATTTTGCATGTTGGTTGTAGTAGAACCAAGCCCAGTCGGTTCTGGTTGGTGCTTTTACCCAGAGTTAGTGTTGATTGTGTAGGTGGATGTATTTTCACTATTCTGTCTAAAAATAAAGATCCAGGATGGTTCTAGGGGTATTTACTACCATAAATAGTCTCCAAAACATGCATTTTGTGATAAAAAATAGTAGTTGAAAAAATGAAAAAATGAAAATCAGACATAGGCATTGTCGTCATCATTGACTTGACAAAAAGCCTAGTAGTCATCATACCCTCAGCAGCGTATGACGAAATTGTATAGTGCTTCTCCACAAGTTCGTCTTCCCAGGCCAGACACATTTATGACATTTATTTATGACATATTCATACTTGTTAGCTCTCCGCCTTGAGCGCCATTTTGCGGCGACTGCAAGATGCCTCACCGATGCCAACAAGAATAAGTTGGATCACTTACCTCTCAGTCTTTATACTTACCCTCCCTCAGTCAGCCTTTGGAAGGCAGATCTGCGCCAAACGACCTTCCTGTTACTTCATTTCGACTTGACTTAATTTCATAGTAGGGATATGTGTAGTCGTCACGTCACGTGTTGCTGCAGGTTCAGAGACCTGATGGCTGTTAGGAAAAAGCTGTCCTTGAGCCTGTTTGTCCGTGCTTTGTAGGACCTGTAGCGTCTGCCAGATGGAAGCAACTGGAACAGGCCGTGTCCAGGGTGGTATGGGTCTCCAACAATAGACCCGGCTCTTCTAAGGTATCGGGGGTTGGCAATGTCTTCTAGTGATGGCAGAGAGCAGCCGACGATCTTCTGGGCAGTGTTTATCACCCTCTGTATGGCTTTTTTGTCTGCTGCCGTGCTTCCGGTATACCACACTGTAATGCCGTAAGTCAGGATGCTCTCCACAGTGGCTCTGTAGAAGGTTGCCAGAAGCTTGGTGTCCAATTTGTCCCTTCTCAGTACCCTGAGAAAGTGGAGTCGTTTCTGGGCCTTCTTTACTAACACTGTGGTGTTTGTGGACCAGGAGAGCCTATCCGTGACGTGGACTCCCAGAAATTTGAAGGATTGGACCCTGTCTACACATACTCCGTTAATGAGGAGTGGGGCCAGGTCTGTGCTGCGCTTGCGAAAGTCCAGGATTATTTCTTTAGTCTTTGCGGTATTTAGTGTAAGATTGTTCGCCGAGCACCAAGAAGACAGTTTGTCGACCTCGTCTCTGTAAGCTGACTCATCCCCGCCTGAGATGAGTCCGATCACAGTGGTGTCATCGGCGAATTTGATGATAGAGTTTGACTGGTGGGCTGGTGTGCAGTCGTATGTGTACAAGGAGTACAGGACAGGACTCAGTACACAGCCTTGTGGTGAGCCAGTGTTCAGTGTAATGGCGGAAGAGAGGTGTGGACCCATTCTGACAGTTTGTGGTCGACCAGTCAAGAAGTTCTTTACCCAGCAGCAGATTGAAGAGGATAGTCCAAGGTGGTAGAGTTTGTCCTTCAGGATGTCCGGCTTGATGGTGTTAAAGGCTGAGCTATAGTCTATGAAAAGCATCGTCACATAGTTCCCCCGGTGCTCCAGGTGGCTCAGTGCTGTGTGAAGAGCCACAGCGATAGCATCCTCAGTGGACCTGTTTTCTCTATAAGCAAACTGGTGAGGGTCAACTGAGGGGGGGATTGTCCTTCTGATGTGTCGGGCCACCAACTTTTCAAAGCACTTCATGATCACAGGCGTGAGAGCAACAGGCCTGTAATCGTTCAAGCTGCAGATGGTTGGCCTTTTTGGGGACAGGAATGATGGTGGCAGATTTTAGGCAGGCAGGAACGATGGATAGTTGCATTATAACTGGTTAGTCTCGGTTCTGGTTGCTGTTTATATCCGAAACTTGTGTCCAAAGAGGATGGGGATGTATATTTTACTATTCTGTTTAAAAATAATCATGTAGGGATGTTTTGGGGCTTTTTTTACACAAGAATCAAAAACCTCCAATGGATCTTTATTTTGCACGGTGGTTGAATTAGAACCGGGCCCAGTCGGTTCTGGTTGCCGCTTTTACCCAGATTTAGTGTCAATTGTGTGGATGGATGCATTTTCACTATTATGTGTAAAATTAAAGATGCAGGGATGTTCTGGGAATATTTCACACCGTCAATAGTGTCCAAAACATTTTGCGATAAAAATAGTGGTTGTATTAGAACAAGGCCCAATCGGTTCTGTTTGGTGTATTTACCCAGAATTTGTGTTGATTGAGTGGGTGGATGTAGTTTCACTATTTTCTATAAAAATAATGTTTCCCACCATAAACATTGTCCAAAACAGGCATTTTGCGATTAAAAAAGAGGTCGTATTAGAACCAGGCCCAGTCGGTTCTGGTTGGTGCTTCTACCCATAATTAGTGTTGAATGTGTAGATGGATGTATTTTCACTATTCTGTGTAAAAATAATGATCCAGGATGGTTCTGGAGCTATTTTCCCACCATAAACAGTGTCCAAAACAGGCATTCTGCGATTAAAATAGTGGTTGTATTAGAACCAGGCCCAGTCTGTTCTGGTTGGTGAATTTACCCGAAAAATTGTATCCATTGACGATGGGGATGTATTTTTGATTATTATGTATAAAAATAATCATCTAGGGATCTTCAGAAGTTCTGTTATTCCCGAATCAATGACCTCCATTTGGGCACATTATTGACGGAGCTCACGACCATGATCCAGTGTGTGGATCGGATGTGTCCCTCAAACACAAATACTGGTCAGTCTCATCCAAAATCCTAATGGCTCAGTTCCCTTGAGTGGGAGCGGCAAGGAACGCCCTGCATTTGAAGACCATTGAAGGCAGGTTCCGGGCCTGTGTCGGCGCATCAGTCAGGCTGGGTAGCCGCTATGGCGCAGGTGATTTTCCAGGGCTGCCCTGCTCTTGACGGAGTGGCCACCCAGCGGGGCTGTGTGTGTTTCATGGTGGGAGACTCGTGCTGCCCCTTCATCCCTGCCGGCATGTCCTGCTCGGTCCATGATGCCCTGCAGGCTATTAGGAACATGCAGAGAGCTGTGACCGGAGATCCGGTTCCACAACGAGGATGGCTTGACTGGTTCTTCTCTGGCTCATGGAAACAGCCACTTCAATATTTCAATATTTTCACAGACACAAAAGGAGGGAATTGTGGGATGGACTGGCTAACTGGCTTAATAATTGTTTATTCTTGTCGCACCATGTGGTCATACTGGTTTAACTTTGTTTTTTAAGATCGTAGAATGCAAGGTAGACTAGCCAAACTGGTTTTACAATTGAATTAAAAGATCGTGGAATGTAAGAAAGACTAACTAGTTGGCCTTGCAATTGTTTGTTCGCCTCGAGAAATATAAGAAAGGCTGGCTAACAGGGTTTGCAATTTTTTCCTTGTATTGTGCGATGAAAAGAGGTTCAACTTCAGGAGTAACTGTCACTCTCCAGGTCATCTAGGGTCAAGTGCACACTTGAAAACTTTCATATTCGACCAAAACGTGCTTATCAGCACATAAAAAGCACATTTGGTGGTACGCGGGAAGAACGGCAGCAGACAAAAAGGCTATTTAGAAAGGTATCACCACTACGCAGAAGAACGTCGGCTACTCTGCCCTCACTGGAAGACATTGCCAGCCCTCGTTACCTCAGCAGAGCCAGGGACATGATCAGGGACCCATGCCACCCTGGTCACAATCGGTTCCAGCTGCTGCTCTCTGGCAGACAGACGCTGTAAGTTTCCCACATCCGTTGGGACTCTAAACTTGGGGTAACACAACACAATCCCTTCTGTGTAATAACTTCGGGTGAGGTAATATGAATAGACATTAGGTACAAGGTGATCTGACACCTACATGCTGAATGAAGGTAAGTGAAAGACAGTGAGAGGTAAGAGATCGACTCAAGGGGTGGTGATGCAATGTATCCATAAAGGCAGAATTGTAAATTAAGAGTCTGGAGTCATAACTTGTAAAACGGTGTAAAAATGTCAGAGACACAAATGACATAGTGTAATATCATCAAATTTTATAATTTAATAAGTTTTTCATTTGGCATCATTCTAATGGCTAGATATTAAGTTATAATGAAAACTATGGTACTTGGCCAAAACGTGATTTTCAGCGCATGAAACGCACGTTAAGCCAATAAAAACTGAAATGTTCCCCTGCTGCGAAACAAACTGTCAGAGACACATTGTTACTGTGTATATAGTGTATAATTGTCCAATTCAAGTAAGTTTTTCATTTGGCATCATTCTAAGTGATATAAATTAAGTTATAGTGAAAATTATGATACTTGGCCAAAACGTGATTTTCAGCGCATGAAACGCACGTTAAGCCAATAAAAACTGAAATGTTCCCCTGCTGCGAAACAAACTGTCAGAGACACATAGTTACTGTGTATATAGTGTATAATTGTCCAATTCAAGTAAGTTTTTCATTTGGCATCATTCTAAGTGATATCAATTAAGTTATAGTGAAAATTATGATACTTGGCCAAAACGTGATTTTCAGCGCATGAAACGCACGTTAAGGCAATAAAAACTGAAATATTCCCCTGCTGCGAAACAAACTGTCAGAGACATATAGTTACTGTGTATATAGTGTATTATCGTCCAATTCAAGTAAGTTTTTCATTTAGCATCATTCTAAGTGATAGAAATTAAGTTATAGTGAAAACTATCATACTCGGCCAAAACATGATTTTCAGCGCATGAAACGCACGTTAGCAATAAAAACTGAAATGTCCCCCTGCTGCGAAACAAACTGTCAGAGACACATAGTTACTGTGTATATAGTGTATCATTGTCCAATTCACGTAAGTTTTTCATTTGGCATCATTCTAAGTGATAGAAATTAAGTTATAGTGAAAATTATGATACTTGGCCAAAACGTGATTTTCAGCGCATGAAACGCACGTTAAGGCAATAAAAACTGAAATGTTCCCCTGCTGCGAAACAAACTGCCAGAGGCACATAGTTACTGTGTCTATAGTGTAAAATCATCCAATTCAAGTAAGTATTGCATTTAGCATCATTCTATGTGCTAGAAATTAAGTTATAGTGAAAACTATGATACTTGGCCAAAACGTGATTTTCAGCGCATGAAACGCACGTTAAGGCAATAAAAACTGAAATGTTCCCCTGCTGCGAAACAAACTGTCAGAGGCACATAGTTACTGTGTCTATAGTGTAAAATCATCCAATTCAAGTAAGTATTGCATTTAGCATCATTCTAAGTGCTAGAAATTAAGTTATAGTGAAAACTATGATACTTGGCCAAAACGTGATTTTCAGCGCATGAAACGCACGTTAAGGCAATAAAAACTGAAATGTTCCCCTGCTGCGAAACAAACACTCAGAGGCACATAGTTACTGTGTATATAGTGTATAATGGTCCAATTCAAGTAAGTTTTTCATTTTGCATCATTCTAAGTGCTAGAAATTAAGTTATAGTGAAAACTATGATTTGGCCAAAACGTGATTTTCAGCGCATGAAATGCACATTAAGGCAATAAAAACTGAAATGTTTCCCCGCTGCGAAACAAACTGTCAGTGACACATAGTCACTGTGTATATAGTTTATAATCATCCAAATTAAGTAGGTTTTTCATTTGATATCATTCTAAGTGATGAAAGTTAGGGTTGGGGTTAGGGTTAGGTTAAGTTATAGTGAAAACTATGATACTTGGTCAAAACATGATTTTCAGCGCATGAAACGCACATTAGGGCAAAAAAACTGAAATGTTTGTTAGGTCTGAAAATACAACTTCAGGAGCAGGCTAAGAAAGAGTGAGATAAATTTAAATAGAAAATATGTATGACCAGACTGCAAAGTGGACAGAGAGTTCCTACAGTGGGCTCCTGTTCACTGCGATGTTACTGCAACTCTAGTCGAATGACCAGTGAGTGTGTCTTAAATACAGGCAAAACTGACAGTTGTCCCTAAGACTTTGGACAGATACGTTTCAGTCATTTGCAGGGCAACAAGTAATTGATTAGTGTCGGGCCTGGAATCTGTAGTCAATGGTTTCCAGACGTAGGGTGTTCTTCGCTGTTCCTACCCTGGGGAATACCGCCATCATGATTTTGGAGGAGACTGACCAGTGTTTGTATTAGAGGGGGACATCCGAGCCCCAAACTGAATCATGGGGGAAGAAATCAAAGCTCCGTCGTTGACGCCTGGTGGGTAGATGTGGGTTGGCGTCGACAGTTGGAATCGAGTCTGCTGTTAGAACGTACGTGTGGTCGGATGCAGATGTAGGGACACAGAGCCCAGTTGTATTGGTGGGGATGATCATATACACTTGCCATTCGCAGAGCCACCATATTTGGTCCAGTACTGTCCATGATTGGGAAGGAATGTGTCTGATCTCGGCGCACCTGGTGACGTGAACTTGGTCCAAAGGGGTCTTCGGATCCGGTCCGCTGAAGTTGAAACAGGATGGATAACAGTCTGTTCGGTTGTTGCACTGGACATACGTTGCGGTATTGACTGTAGCTGCTAATGGTACTGCGACCATGGTATGTAGGCGGTCGAGCTTTGCTGGAAGGATTCTCTCAGATTACCCAGGATACAGTTGTAGGTGAGGTTGGCGAGTTCTTCGTTCTGTCGGTTGGACCATAGCTGTGGTTGGGCTACGGCAGTAGGCATGAGGGAACAGACATAACAACTCATTGGTTGTGGCGCCGGCTGTGAGTGCGGTGTATCTGTACCAACTGTTCCTCATCATCGGGTTGTAGTCGTTTTCTTCCTGTGTTTGGACATGGGCGAGAATAAGGTGTATCTACTCAGGCTTAGGTGTTCCTGCCGGACGGATTTTGAGTAGGCGTGTGGCGGATGGTTGTACGAAGGAGTTCACACCAATCACTTTGGGGACCATGGCTGGACTAGTAGTGCGGATGGTGATAGTAAAGAGGGGGCCTTTTCCTGGTCGGTCCGGTCAGAGGCATAGGTTGATGCAGCCTTTTTGTTGGATATTGGTCGTAAGGTCTAGCATATGTTTACCATCTTTGATGGTGGTGGCTAACTTGGTGAAGTTAGCGGTCATGGTGGTAGCTTCTTTGGAAAGGGGCCAATTGATGGTTTTGTAGCCTGTATGGAGGAGGACCTGGTCCAAGGTGTCTGGCCAGACCACTCAGACTCTGGGAGCTTGTAGGTACCAATAAAAATAACTGGAGTCAGTCCTGTGTAATCCCAAGTGAGTAAGCTGTAGGCTGAGCAAAGGGACTTGAACGACGATTGGTGTCTTGGTTGATGGGATGCAGATCTGGGGGCCCCTGATCGTTTCCTGAACCAGCTAGTGGGGCATTCTCCTCCAGTGGGAGTGTACCAAGGTTCTGGTACGTTCCCCCCATGTGGTTGAACACAGAGCGGTGATGATGATGGCCAAAATCACACGGTGAGGTCCGTCCCAACGTGGAGAAGACCAGCACTTTCTTTTTATCACCTTGACGAGTACCAGGTCTCCTGGGATTCTCCTGGGATTATTTTGCATTCATCACAGTTCTTTCTTGGAACATTTTGCATAACCACTTAGTGAGGGATTCTGTTTCCCTTTTCTCTTCTACCACCAGATCTTTTTCCCACATTGTTCAGTGGAAGGGTCTGTCTTTCACTGCCTCAAATGGTGTGCATCCCTGTGCTGTTGGAATGATTCTCATGTACGTTTCTACCAGGCTCAGGCATTCTTGCCATCGTTTTCCTGTATCTTCCATGGTTTTTCTGAGTCTGAGTTTTACTGTTCTAATGGTTTGTTCGACGAGTCCAGCACTTTGGTTCAGTTTGATGAAATCCATGTTCAGAAGCTCGAAGGGATATGTTCCTGTTTGCCTTGTTCCATGCTTGGGTCGTTCATTGCCTTGAGAGTTGTGTCTACAGCAGTTTAGACAGTTTCTGCAAAAGAATTGAAGTAAGTTTGGAGACCTCTGGGAACATGCATTGTTTGTTGTACTGTACTGATCATCCCTTCTGTTGAGACATGGCTCCTCCCATGGCTCAATTTGGCAATTACTTCAAACAATGATCGTGGGACGCATGGCTTGTTTTCTACTGCATAGAGTCCGTTCTTGTGTTGAGTGGCTCCTTTTGTTTCCCATTGCAGTTTCTCTTTTTCTGGGGCATGATTTTGCATTTCTCTTAGGAATTCAGCAGGGATTGGGCTGTGTCTTTCCACCGTCACGTCTTGTTCTAGGAATAGTCTACATGCCTCTGTCAGTGCCACTATTTCTGCGGCTTGTGCAGACCAGTCGCCGGGGAGTCGTCCTGTCTTGAGGTTGTCTTTTTGAGTCACCACGGCATATACGTTGTGTTTTTCTCCATCCAGGGTTTTTGATGATGATCCATCCCCATAGGCAATGTGTCCGGGGGGCAATGGGTTGTCCATTAGGTCAGTTGCATATACGTGGTTAATTATAATTCGTTGAGTGGGCAACTGTGAGAATTGGTTTAACCACTTGTCGTCCGGTCTCCCATGAACTTCAGGGTGACATGTAATGGCCATGTTTGTTGTTCCTGTCCTGGGGCTGCTGGGCAGATATCTTCAGACTGTTCTCTTAGACTTTCAGCTACCTTGGCAGAATCATTCCCGACAATGTCGAGAGAGTAGAAGCTGTTAGATGTGGTGGTGTGGAAGATATTTTTGGTCTGTAATTCCCTGGGTCGGAGGCCATTTTGGGTGGCCACTAGGCTTAGCCCAAGCTGGACCATGATATCTCGTCCCGGTAACTCTCCGATTTTCATTTTGCAGTCTGACAATAAACCCATCCCTTTTGTTGCTTTCTGACCCATATTAATCACTTACTTAATAGTTTAAACAACAATTATTTTCTAAATTACCCGAAATTGATCTCCACTTTGTGATTAACCCAATATCTCTGAACACACAAAGACCAAAAGTCCCTGACTTTGTCTTAGTTAAGTCCCTGACTCTATTAACAGACCAAGACTATAATGCCTTTGCTAATTCTTGTTCTACTTTCATTGGTCCCGGACCAATTGGTTTATTACCAGACTGCAAAGTGGACAGTGAGAGTTCCTACAGTAGGGTCCTGTTCAACGCGATGTTCCTGAAACTCTAGTCGAATGACCAGTGTGTGTGTCTTAAATACAGGAAAAACTGACAGTTGTCACTAGGACTTTGGACAGATACATTTCAGTCATTTGCAGGGCAAAAAGTAATTGATCAGTGTCAGACAGTTGAATATTTGTGCTGACATGTCACCCCAATCACAAGACTAAGATTGTTTATTCAGTCAGACAGTTGGGTGTTTATGCTGCTATGTCAGCCGTAAGGATGACTACAATGCTGTTATACTCACAAAAACTTATACAATATGAACAAGCATTTGCAAAGATACTTTGTCTAATCTTACATATTCCCCTGCTGCCAAAAAAACTGTCAGAGACACATAGTTACTGTGTATATAGTGTAAAATCGTCCAATTCAAGTAAGTTATCCATTTGGCATTATTCTCATTGCTAAAAATTAAGTTACAATGAAAACAATCATACTTGGCCAAAACGTGATTTTCAGGGTATGAAAAGTACATTAAGGCAATAAAAACTGAAAAGTTCCCCTGCTGCCAAACAAACTGTCAGAGACACATAGTTCCTGTGTATATAGTGTAAAATCGTCCTATCCATGTAAGTCTTTCATTGGCATCATTCTAGGTGATTCTGGAGCTATTTCCCACCATAAAAAGTGTCCAAAACAGGCATTTTGCGATTAAAATAGTGGTTGTATTAGAACCAGGCCCAGGCGATTCTGGTTGGTGTTTTTACCCTGAAATTGCGTCCAATGATGATAAGGATGTATTTTTGATTATTCTGTATAAAAATAATCATCTAGGGATGTTCAGATGTTTTGTTACGCCCGAATCAATGACCTCAATTTGGGCACTTTATTTACAAGTGGTGGTTTTTAAGAACCAGGCCCAGTCGGTTCTGGTTGGTGCTTTTACCCAGATATAGTATCCATTGTGTGGGTAGATGTATTTTCACTATTCTGTCTAAAAATAAAGATCCAGGACAGTTCCGGGGCTATTTCCCTCCATAAATAGTGTCCAAAACATGCATTTTGTGATACAAAATAGTGGCTGCATTATAACAGGGTCCAGTCGGTTCTGGTGGGTGTTTGTATACGAAACTTGTGTCCAATTATGATGGGGATGTATACTTGACTATTCTGTATAGAAGTAATCATCTAGCGATGTTCAGAAGTTCTGTTATGCCCGAATGAATTACTTTCATTTGGTCACTTTATTTACAAGTGGTGGTTTAGAAACAGGCCCAGTCGGTTTTGGTTGGTGCTTTTACCCAGAATTTATGTTTATTGTGTGAGTGGATGTATTTTCACTATTTTGTATAACAATAATGATCCAGGATGATTCTGGAGCTATTTCCCACCACAAACAGTGTCCAAAACAGGCATTTTGCGGTTAAAGTAGTGGTTGTATTAGAACCACGCCCAGTCGGTTCTGGTTCGTGTTTTTACCCAGAAATTGTGTCCAATGATTATGGGGATGTATTTTTTATTATTCTTTATAAAAATAATATTCTAGGCATGTTCAGAAGTTCTGTTATGCCCTAATCAATGACCTCAATTTGGGCACTTTATTTACAAGTGGTTGTTTAGAACCAGGCCCAGTCGGTTCTGGTTGGTGCTTTACCCACAATTAGTGTCGATTGTGTGGGTTTGATGTATTTTCACTATTCTCTGTAAGAATAAAGATCCAGGGATGTTCTGAGACTATTTCCCACCAGAAATAGTGTCAAAAACATGCATTTTGCGACAAAAATAGTGGTTGTATTAGAACCAGGCCCAGTCGGTTCTGGTTTGTGTATACCCCCTTAACGTGTGTCCAATAGGAATGGGGTTGTATTTTTGACTATTCTGTATAAAAATTATCATCTAGGGATGTTCAGAAGTTCTTCTATGCCCGAATAAATGACCTCCATTTGGGCACTTTATTTTGCATGTTGGTTGTAGTAGAACCAAGCCCAGTCGGTTCTGGTTGGTGCTTTTACCCAGAGTTAGTGTTAATTGTGTAGGTGGATGTATTTTCACTATTCTGTCTAAAAATAAAGATCCAGGATGTTTCTAGGGGTATTTACTACCATAAATAGTCTCCAAAACATGCATTTTGTGATAAAAAATAGTAGTGAAGGCAGGTTCCGGGCCTGTGTCGGCGCATCAGTCAGGCTGGGTAGCCGCTATGGCCCAGGTGATTTTCCAGGGCTGCCCTGCTCTTGACGGAGTGGCCACCCAGCGGGGCTGTGTGTGTTTCATGGTGGGAGACTCGTGCTGCCCCTTCATCCCTGCCGGCATGTCCTGCTCGGTCCATGATGCCCTGCAGGCTATTAGGAACATGCAGAGAGCTGTGACCGGAGATCCGGTTCCACAACGAGGATGGCTTGACTGGTTCTTCTCTGGCTCATGGAAACAGCCACTTCAATATTTCAATATTTTCACAGACACAAAAGGAGGGAATTGTGGGATGGACTGGCTAACTGGCTTAATAATTGTTTATTCTTGTCGCACCATGTGGTCATACTGGTTTAACTTTGTTTTTTAAGATCGTAGAATGCAAGGTAGACTAGCCAAACTGGTTTTACAATTGAATTAAAAGATCGTGGAATGTAAGAAAGACTAACTAGTTGGCCTTGCAATTGTTTGCTCGCCTCGAGAAATATAAGAAAGGCTGGCTAACAGGGTTTGCAATTTTTTCCTTGCATTGTGCGATGAAAAGAGGTTCAACTTCAGGAGTAACTGTCACTCTCCAGGTCATCTAGGGTCAAGTGCACACTTGAAAACTTTCATATTCGACCAAAACGTGCTTATCAGCACATAAAAAGCACATTTGGTGGTACGCGGGAAGAACGGCAGCAGACAAAAAGGCTATTTAGAAAGGTATCACCACTACGCAGAAGAACGTCGGCTACTCTGCCCTCACTGGAAGACATTGCCAGCCCTCGTTACCTCAGCAGAGCCAGGGACATGATCAGGGACCCATGCCACCCTGGTCACAATCGGTTCCAGCTGCTGCTCTCTGGCAGACAGACGCTGTAAGTTTCCCACATCCGTTGGGACTCTAAACTTGGGGTAACACAACACAATCCCTTCTGTGTAATAACTTCGGGTGAGGTAATATAGACATTAGGTACAAGGTGATCTGACACCTACATGCTGAATGAAGGTAAGTGAAAGACAGTGAGAGGTAAGAGATCCACTCAAGGGGTGGTGATGCAATGTATCCATAAAGGCAGAATTGTAAATTAAGAGTCTGGAGTCATAAGTTGTAAAACGGTGTAAAAATGTCAGAGACACAAATGACATAGTGTAATATCATCAAATTTTATAATTTAATAAGTTTTTCATTTGGCATCATTCTAATGGCTAGATATTAAGTTATAATGAAAACTATGATACTTGGCCAAAACGTGATTTTCAGCGCATGAAACGCACGTTAAGCCAATAAAAACTGAAATGTTCCCCTGCTGCGAAACAAACTGTCAGAGACACATAGTTACTGTGTATATAGTGTATAATTGTCCAATTCAAGTAAGTTTTTCATTTGGCATCATTCTAAGTGATATAAATTAAGTTATAGTGAAAATTATGATACTTGGCCAAAACGTGATTTTCAGCGCATGAAACGCACGTTAAGGCAATAAAAACTGAAATATTCCCCTGCTGCGAAACAAACTGTCAGAGACATATAGTTACTGTGTATATAGTGTATTATCGTCCAATTCAAGTAAGTTTTTCATTTAGCATCATTCTAAGTGATAGAAATTAAGTTATAGTGAAAACTATCATACTCGGCCAAAACATGATTTTCAGCGCATGAAACGCACGTTAGCAATAAAAACTGAAATGTCCCCCTGCTGCAAAACAAACTGTCAGAGACACATAGTTACTGTGTATATAGTGTAAAATAGTCCAATTCAAGTAAGTTTTGCATTTAGCATCATTCTAAGTGATAGAAATTAAGTTATAGTGAAAACTATGATACTTGGCCAAAACGTGATTTTCAGCGCATGAAACGCACGTTAAGGCAATAAAAACTGAAATGTTCCCCTGCTGCGAAACAAACTGTCAGAGACACATAGTTACTGTGTATATAGTGTATTATTGTCCAATTCAAGTAAGTTTTTCATTTGGCATCATTCTAAGTGCTAGAAATTAAGTTATAGTGAAAACTATGATACTTGGCCAAAACGTGATTTTCAGCGCATGAAACGCACGTTAAGGCAATAAAAACTGAAATGTTCCCCTGCTGCGAAACAAACTGTCAGAGGCACATAGTTACTGTGTCTATAGTGTAAAATCATCCAGTTCAAGTAAGTATTGCATTTAGCATCATTCTAAGTGCTAGAAATTAAGTTATAGTGAAAATTATGATACTTGGCCAAAACGTGATTTTCAGCGCATGAAACGCACGTTAAGGCAATAAAAACTGAAATGTTCCCCTCCTGCGAAACAAACACTCAGAGGCACATAGTTACTGTGTATATAGTGTATAATTGTCCAATTCAAGTAAGTTTTTCATTTTGCATCATTCTAAGTGCTAGAAATTAAGTTATAGTGAAAACTATGATACTTGGCCAAAACGTGATTTTCAGCGCATGAAATGCACATTAAGGCAATAAAAACTGAAATGTTCCCCCGCTGCGAAACAAACTGTCAGTGACACATAGTTACTGTGTATATAGTGTATAATCGTCCAAATTAAGTAGGTTTTTCATTTGATATCATTCTAAGTGATGAAAGTTAGGGTTAGGGTTAGGGTTAGGTTAAGTTATAGTGAAAACTATGATACTTGGCCAAAACATGATTTTCAGCGCATGAAACGCACATTAGGGCAAAAAAACTGAAATGTTTGTTAGGTCTGAAAATACAACTTCAGGAGCAGGCTAAGAAAGTGAGATAAATTTAAATAGAAAATAGGTATGACCAGACTGCAAAGTGGACAGAGAGTTCCTACAGTGGGCTCCTGTTCACTGCGATGTTACTGCAACTCTAGTCGAATGACCAGTGAGTGTGTCTTAAATACAGGCAAAACTGACAGTTGTCCCTAAGACTTTGGACAGATACGTTTCAGTCATTTGCAGGGCAACAAGTAATTGATTAGTGTCGGGCCTGGAATCTGTAGTCAATGGTTTCCAGACGTAGGGTGTTCTTAGCTGTTCCTACCCTGGGGAATACCGCCATCATGATTTTGGAGGAGACTGACCGGTGTTTGTATTAGAGGGGGACATCCGAGCCCCAAACTGAATCATGGGGGAAGAAATCAAAGCTCCGTCGTTGACGCCTGGTGGGTAGATGTGGGTTGGCGTCGACAGTTGGAATCGAGTCTGCTGTTAGAACGTACGTGTGGTCGGATGCAGATGTAGGGACACAGAGCCCAGTTGTATTGGTGGGGATGATCATATACACTTGCCATTCGCAGAGCCACCATATTTGGTCCAGTACTGTCCATGATTGGGAAGGAATGTGTCTGATCCCGGCGCACCTGGTGACGTGAACTTGGTCCAAAGGGGTCTTCGGATCCGGTCCACTGAAGTTGAAACAGGATGGATAACAGTCTGTTCGGTTGTTGCACTGGACATACGTTGCGGTATTGACTGTAGCTGCTAGTGGTACTGCGACCATGGTATGTAGGCGGTCGAGCTTTGCTGGAAGGATTCTCTCAGATTACCCAGGATACAGTTGTAGGTGAGGTTGGCGAGTTCTTCGTTCTGTCGGTTGGACCATAGCTGTGGTTGGGCTATGGCAGTAGGCAAAAGGGAACAGACATAACAACTCATTGGTTGTGGCGCGGGCTGTGAGTGCGGTGTATCTGTACCAACTGTTCCTCATCATCGGGTTGTAGTCGTTTTCTTCCTGTGTTTGGACATGGGCGAGAATAAGGTGTATCTACTCAGGCTTAGGTGTTCCTGCCGGACGGATTTTGAGTAGGCGCGTGGCGGATGGTTGTACGAAGGGGTTCACACCAATCACTTTGGGGACCATGGCTGGACTAGTAGTGCGGATGGTGATCGTAAAGAGGGGGCCTTTTCCTGGTCGGTCCGGTCAGAGGCATAGGTTGATGCAGCCTTTTTGTTGGATATTGGTCGTAAGGTCTAGCATATGTTTACCATCTTTGATGGTGGTGGCTAACTTGGTGAAGTTAGCGGTCATGGTGGTAGCTTCTTTGGAAAGGGGCCATGTGATGGTTTTGTAGCCTGTATGGAGGAGGACCTGGTCCAAGGTGTCTGGCCAGACCATTCAGACTCTGGGAGCTTGTAGGTACCAATAAAAATAACTGGAGTCAGTCCTGTGTAATCCCAAGTGAGTAAGCTGTAGGCTGAGCAAAGGTACTTGAACAACGATTGGTGTCTTGGTTAATGGGATGCAGATCTGGGGGCCCCTGATCGTTTCCTGAACCAGCTAGTGGGGCATTCTCCTCCAGTGGGAGTGTACCAAGGTTCTGGTACGTTCCCCCCATGTGGTTGAACACAGAGCGGTGATGATGATGGCCAAAATCACACGGTGAGGTCCGTCCCAACGTGGAGAAGACCAGCACTTTCTTTTTATCACCTTGACGAGTACCAGGTCTCCTGGGGACAGGACCTCCTCTGTGGGAGACAGAGAAGATGTCGGCAGATTATTTTGCATTCATCACAGTTCTTTCTTGGAACATTTTGCATAACCACTTATTGAGGGATTCTGTTTCTCCTTTCTCTTTTACCACCAGATCTTTTTCCCACATTGTTAGTGGAAGATTCTGTCTTTCACTGCCTCAAATGGTGTGCATCCCTGTGCTGTTGGAATGATTCTCATGTACGTTTCTACCAGGCTCAGGCATTCTTGCCATGGTTTTCCTGTATCTTCCATGGTTTTTCTGAGTCTGAGTTTTACTGTTCTAATGGTTTGTTCGACGAGTCCAGCACTTTGGTTCAGTTTGATGAAATCCATGTTCAGAAGCTCGAAGGGATATGTTCCTGTTTGCCTTGTTCCATGCTTGGGTTGTTCATTGCCTTGAGAGTTGTGTCTACAGCAGTTTAGACAGTTTCTGCAAAATAATTGAGGTAAGTTTGGAGACCTCTGGGAACATGCATCGTTTGTTGTACTGTACTGATCATCCCTCCTGTTGAGACATGGCTCCTCCCATGGCTCAATTTGGCAATTACTTCAAACAATGATCGTGTCACGCATGGCTTGTTTTCTACTGCATAGAGTCCATTCTTGTGTTGAGTGGCTCCTTCTGTTTCCCATTGCAGTTTCTCTTTTTCTGGGGAATGATTTTGCATTTCTCTTAGGAATTCAGCAGGGATTGGGCTGTGTCTTTCCACCGTCACGTCTTGTTCTAGGAATAGTCTACATGCCTCTGTCAATGCCACTATTTCTGCGGCTTGTGCAGACCAGTCGCCGGGGAGTCGTCCTGTCTTGAGGTTGTCTTTTTGAGTCACCACGGCATATACGTTGTGTTTTTCTCCATCCAGGGTTTTTGATGATGATCCATCCCCATAGGCAATGTGTCCGGGGGGCAATGGGTTGTCCATTAGGTCAGTTGCATATACGTGGTTAAGTTGCATATACGTGGTTAATTATGATTCGTTGAGTGGGCAACTGTGAGAATTGGTTTAACCACTTGTCGTCCGGTCTCCCATGAACTTCAGGGTGACACGTAATGGCCATGTTTGTTGTTCCTGTCCTGGGGCTGCTGGGCAGATATCTTCAGACTGTTCTCTTAGACTTTCAGCTACCTTGGCAGAATCATTCCCGACAATGTCGAGAGAGTAGAAGCTGTTAGATGTGGTGGTGTGGAAGATATTTTTGGTCTGTAATTCCCTGGGTCGGAGGCCATTTTGGGTGGCCACTAGGCTTAGCCCAAGCTGGACCATGATATCTCGTCCCGGTAACTCTCCGATTTTCATTTTGCAGTCTGACAATAAACCCATCCCTTTTGTTGCTTTCTGACCCATATTAATCACTTACTTAATAGTTTAAACAACAATTATTTTCTAAATTACCCGAAATTGATCTCCACTTTGTGATTAACCCAATATCTCTGAACACACAAAGACCAAAAGTCCCTGACTTTGTCTTAGTTAAGTCCCTGACTCTATTAACAGACCAAGACTATAATGCCTTTGCTAATTCTTGTTCTACTTTCATTGGTCCCGGACCAATTGGTTTATTACCAGACTGCAAAGTGGACAGTGAGAGTTCCTACAGTAGGGTCCTGTTCAACGCAATGTTCCTGAAACTCTAGTCGAATGACCAGTGTGTGTGTCTTAAATACAGGAAAAACTGACAGTTGTCACTAGGACTTTGGACAGATACATTTCAGTCATTTGCAGGGCAAAAAGTAATTGATCAGTGTCAGACAGTTGAATATTTGTGCTGACATGTCACCCCAATCACAAGACTAAGATTGTTTATTCAGTCAGACAGTTGGGTGTTTATGCTGCTATGTCAGCCGTAAGGATGACTACAATGCTGTTATACTCACAAAAACTTATACAATATGAACAAGCATTTGAAAAGATACTTTGTCTAATCTTACATATTCCCCTGCTGCCAAAAAAACTGTCAGAGACACATAGTTACTGTGTATATAGTGTAAAATCGTCCAATTCAAGTAAGTTATCCATTTGGCATTATTCTCATTGCTAAAAATTAAGTTACAATGAAAACAATCATACTTGGCCAAAACGTGATTTTCAGGGTATGAAAAGTACATTAAGGCAATAAAAACTGAAAAGTTCCCCTGCTGCCAAACAAACTGTCAGAGACACATAGTTCCTGTGTATATAGTGTAAAATCGTCCTATCCATGTAAGTCTTTCATTGGCATCATTCTAGGTGATTCTGGAGCTATTTCCCACCATAAAAAGTGTCCAAAACCGGCATTTTGCGATTAAAATAGTGGTTGTATTAGAACCAGGCCCAGGCGATTCTGGTTGGTGTTTTTACCCTGAAATTGTGTCCAATGATGATAAGGATGTATTTTTGATTATTCTGTATAAAAATAATCATCTAGGGATGTTCAGAAGTTTTGTTACGCCCGAATCAATGACCTCAATTTGGGCACTTTATTTACAAGTGGTGGTTTTTAAGAACCAGGCCCAGTCGGTTCTGGTTGGTGCTTTTACCCAGATATAGTATCCATTGTGTGGGTAGATGTATTTTCACTATTCTGTCTAAAAATAAAGATCCAGGACAGTTCCGGGGCTATTTCCCTCCATAAATAGTGTCCAAAACATGCATTTTGCGATACAAAATAGTGGCTGCATTATAACAGGGTCCAGTCGGTTCTGGTGGGTGTTTGTATACGAAACTTGTGTCCAATTATGATGGGGATGTATACTTGACTATTCTGTATAGAAGTAATCATCTAGCGATGTTCAGAAGTTCTGTTATGCCCGAATGAATTACTTTCATTTGGTCACTTTATTTACAAGTGGTGGTTTAGAAACAGGCCCAGTCGGTTTTGGTTGGTGCTTTTACCCAGAATTTGTGTTTATTGTGTGAGTGGATGTATTTTCACTATTTTGTATAACAATTATGATCCAGGATGATTCTGGAGCTATTTTCCACCACAAACAGTGTCCAAAACAGGCATTTTGCGGTTAAAGTAGTGGTTGTATTAGAACCACGCCCAGTCGGTTCTGGTTCGTGTTTTTACCCAGAAATTGTGTCCAATGATTAAGGGGATGTATTTTTTATTATTCTTTATAAAAATAATATTCTAGGGATGTTCAGAAGTTCTGTTATGCCCTAATCAATGACCTCAATTTGGGCACTTTATTTACAAGTGGTTGTTTAGAACCAGGCCCAGTCGGTTCTGGTTGGTGCTTTACACACAATTAGTGTCGATTGTGTGGGTTTGATGTATTTTCACTATTCTCTGTAAGAATAAAGATCCAGGGATGTTCTGAGACTATTTCCCACCAGAAATAGTGTCAAAAACATGCATTTTGCGACAAAAATAGTGGTTGTATTAGAACCAGGCCCAGTCGGTTCTGGTTTGTGTATACCCCCTTAACGTGTGTCCAATAGGAATGGGGTTGTATTTTTGACTATTCTGTATAAAATTTATCATCTAGGGATGTTCAGAAGTTCTTCTATGCCCGAATAAATGACCTCCATTTGGGCACTTTATTTTGCATGTTGGTTGTAGTAGAACCAAGCCCAGTCGGTTCTGGTTGGTGCTTTTACCCAGAGTTAGTGTTGATTGTGTAGGTGGATGTATTTTCACTATTCTGTCTAAAAATAAAGATCCAGGATGGTTCTAGGGGTATTTACTACCATAAATAGTCTCCAAAACATGCATTTTGTGATAAAAAATAGTAGTTGAAAAAATGAAAAAATGAAAATCAGACATAGGCATTGTCGTCATCATTGACTTGACAAAAAGCCTAGTAGTCATCATACCCTCAGCAGCGTATGACGAAATTGTATAGTGCTTCTCCACAAGTTCGTCTTCCCAGGCCAGACACATTTATGACATTTATTTATGACATATTCATACTTGTTAGCTCTCCGCCTTGAGCGCCATTTTGCGGCGACTGCAAGATGCCTCACCGATGCCAACAAGAATAAGGTGGATCACTTACCTCTCAGTCTTTATACTTACCCTCCCTCAGTCAGGCTTTGGAAGGCAGATCTGCGCCAAACGACCTTCCTGTTACTTCATTTCGACTTGACTTAATTTCATAGTAGGGATATGTGTAGTCGTCACGTCACGTGTTGCTGCAGGTTCAGAGACCTGATGGCTGTTGGGAAAAAGCTGTCCTTGAGGCTGTTTGTCCGTGCTTTGTAGGACCTGTAGCGTCTGCCAGATGGAAGCAACTGGAACAGGCCGTGTCCAGGGTGGTA
The DNA here is from genome assembly GCF_051989575.1 of Stigmatopora nigra. NCBI lineage: Eukaryota > Metazoa > Chordata > Actinopteri > Syngnathiformes > Syngnathidae > Stigmatopora > Stigmatopora nigra. The sequence continues at coordinate 8,665,041 of NC_135530.1, forward strand.
TGGGTCTCCAACAATGGACCCGGCTCTTCTAAGGTATCGGGGGTTGGCAATGTCTTCTAGTGATGGCAGAGAGCAGCCGACGATCTTCTGGGCAGTGTTTATCACCCTCTGTATGGCTTTTTTGTCTGCTGCCGTGCTTCCGGTATACCACACTGTAATGCCGTAAGTCAGGATGCTCTCCACAGTGGCTCTGTAGAAGGTTGCCAGAAGCTTGGTGTCCAATTTGTCCCTTCTCAGTACCCTGAGAAAGTGGAGTCGTTTCTGGGCCTTCTTTGCTAACACTGTGGTGTTTGTGGACCAGGAGAGCCTATCCGTGACGTGGACTCCCAGAAATTTGAAGGATTGGACCCTGTCTACACATACTCCGTTAATGAGGAGTGGGGCCGGGTCTGTGCTGCGCTTGCGAAAGTCCAGGATTATTTCTTTAGTCTTTGCGGTATTTAGTGTAAGATTGTTCGCCGAGCACCAAGAAGACAGTTTGTCGACCTCGTCTCTGTAAGCTGACTCATCCCCGCCTGAGATGAGTCCGATCACAGTGGTGTCATCGGCGAATTTGATGATAGAGTTTGACTGGTGGGCTGGTGTGCAGTCGTATGTGTACAAGGAGTACAGGACAGGACTCAGTACACAGCCTTGTGGTGAGCCAGTGTTCAGTGTAATGGCGGAAGAGAGGTGTGGACCCATTCTGACAGTTTGTGGTCGACCAGTCAAGAAGTTCTTTACCCAGCAGCAGATTGAAGAGGATAGTCCAAGGTGGTAGAGTTTGTCCTTCAGGATGTCCGGCTTGATGGTGTTAAAGGCTGAGCTATAGTCTATGAAAAGCATCGTCACATAGTTCCCCCGGTGCTCCAGGTGGCTCAGTGCTGTGTGAAGAGCCACAGCGATAGCATCCTCAGTGGACCTGTTTTCTCTATAAGCAAACTGGTGAGGGTCAACTGAGGGGGGGATTGTCCTTCTGATGTGTCGGGCCACCAACTTTTCAAAGCACTTCATGATCACAGGCGTGAGAGCAACAGGCCTGTAATCGTTCAAGCTGCAGATGGTTGGCCTTTTTGGGGACAGGAATGATGGTGGCAGATTTTAGGCAGGCAGGAACGATGGATAGTTGCATTATAACTGGTTAGTCTCGGTTCTGGTTGCTGTTTATATCCGAAACTTGTGTCCAAAGAGGATGGGGATGTATATTTTACTATTCTGTTTAAAAATAATCATGTAGGGATGTTTTGGGGCTTTTTTTACACAAGAATCAAAAACCTCCAATGGATCTTTATTTTGCACGGTGGTTGAATTAGAACCGGGCCCAGTCGGTTCTGGTTGCCGCTTTTACCCAGATTTAGTGTCAATTGTGTGGATGGATGCATTTTCACTATTATGTGTAAAATTAAAGATGCAGGGATGTTCTGGGAATATTTCACACCGTCAATAGTGTCCAAAACATTTTGCGATAAAAATAGTGGTTGTATTAGAACAAGGCCCAATCGGTTCTGGTTGGTGTATTTACCCAGAATTTGTGTTGATTGAGTGGGTGGATGTAGTTTCACTATTTTCTATAAAAATAATGTTTCCCACCATAAACATTGTCCAAAACAGGCATTTTGCGATTAAAAAAGAGGTCGTATTAGAACCAGGCCCAGTCGGTTCTGGTTGGTGCTTCTACCCATAATTAGTGTTGAATGTGTAGATGGATGTATTTTCACTATTCTGTGTAAAAATAATGATCCAGGATGGTTCTGGAGCTATTTTCCCACCATAAACAGTGTCCAAAACAGGCATTCTGCGATTAAAATAGTGGTTGTATTAGAACCAGGCCCAGTCTGTTCTGGTTGGTGAATTTACCCGAAAAATTGTATCCATTGACGATGGGGATGTATTTTTGATTATTATGTATAAAAATAATCATCTAGGGATCTTCAGAAGTTCTGTTATTCCCGAATCAATGACCTCCATTTGGGCACATTATTGACGGAGCTCACGACCATGATCCAGTGTGTGGCTCGGATGTGTCCCTCAAACACAAATACTGGTCAGTCTCATCCAAAATCCTAATGGCTCAGTTCCCTTGAGTGGGAGCGGCAAGGAACGCCCTGCATTTGAAAAACATTGAAGGCAGGTTCCGGGCCTGTGTCAGCGCATCAGTCAGGCTGGGTAGCCGCTATGGCCCAGGTGATTTTCCAGGGCTGCCTGGCTATTTAGAAAGGTATCACCACTACGCAGAAGAACGTCGGCTACTCTGCCCTCACTGGAAGACATTGCCAGCCCTCGTTACCTCAGCAGAGCCAGGGACATGATCAGGGACCCATGCCACCCTGGTCACAATCTGTTCCAGCTGCTGCTCTCTGGCAGACAGACGCTGTAAGTTTCCCACATCCGTTGGGACTCTAAACTTGGGGTAACACAACACAATCCCTTCTGTGTAATAACTTCGGGTGAGGTAATATGAATAGACATTAGGTACAAGGTGATCTGACACCTACATGCTGAATGAAGGTAAGTGAAAGACAGTGAGAGGTAAGAGATCCACTCAAGGGGTGGTGATGCAATGTATCCATAAAGGCAGAATTGTAAATTAAGAGTCTGGAGTCATAACTTGTAAAACTGTGTAAAAATGTCAGAGACACAAATGACATAGTGTAATATCATCAAATTTTATAATTTAATAAGTTTTTCATTTGGCATCATTCTAATGGCTAGATATTAAGTTATAATGAAAACTATGATACTTGGCCAAAACGTGATTTTCAGCGCATGAAACGCACGTTAAGCCAATAAAAACTGAAATGTTCCCCTGCTGCGAAACAAACTGTCAGAGACACATAGTTACTGTGTATATAGTGTATAATTGTCCTATTCAAGTAAGTTTTTCATTTGGCATCATTCTAAGTGATATAAATTAAGTTATAGTGAAAATTATGATACTTGGCCAAAACGTGATTTTCAGCGCATGAAACGCACGTTAAGGCAATAAAAACTGAAATATTCCCCTGCTGCGAAACAAACTGTCAGAGACATATAGTTACTGTGTATATAGTGTATTATCGTCCAATTCAAGTAAGTTTTTCATTTAGCATCATTCTAAGTGATAGAAATTAAGTTATAGTGAAAACTATCATACTCGGCCAAAACATGATTTTCAGCGCATGAAACGCACGTTAGCAATAAAAACTGAAATGTCCCCCTGCTGCGAAACAAACTGTCAGAGACACATAGTTACTGTGTATATAGTGTAAAATAGTCCAATTCAAGTAAGTTTTGCATTTAGCATCATTCTAAGTGATAGAAATTAAGTTATAGTGAAAACTATGATACTTGGCCAAAACGTGATTTTCAGCGCATGAAACGCACGTTAAGGCAATAAAAACTGAAATGTTCCCCTGCTGCGAAACAAACTGTCAGAGACACATAGTTACTGTGTATATAGTGTATTATTGTCCAATTCAAGTAAGTTTTTCATTTGGCATCATTCTAAGTGATAGAAATTAAGTTATAGTGAAAATTATGATACTTGGCCAAAACGTGATTTTCAGCGCATGAAACGCACGTTAAGGCAATAAAAACTGAAATGTTCCCCTGCTGCGAAACAAACTGCCAGAGGCACATAGTTACTGTGTCTATAGTGTAAAATCATCCAATTCAAGTAAGTATTGCATTTAGCATCATTCTAAGTGCTAGAAATTAAGTTATAGTGAAAACTATGATACTTGGCCAAAACGTGATTTTCAGCGCATGAAACGCACGTTAAGGCAATAAAAACTGAAATGTTCCCCTGCTGCGAAACAAACTGTCAGAGGCACATAGTTACTGTGTCTATAGTGTAAAATAATCAAATTCAAGTAAGTATTGCATTTAGCATCATTCTAAGTGCTAGAAATTAAGTTATAGTGAAAACTATGATACTTGGCCAAAACGTGATTTTCAGCGCATGAAACGCACGTTAAGGCAATAAAAACTGAAATGTTCCCCTGCTGCGAAACAAACACTCAGAGGCACATAGTTACTGTGTATATAGTGTATAATTGTCCAATTCAAGTAAGTTTTTCATTTTGCATCATTCTAAGTGCTAGAAATTAAGTTATAGTGAAAACTATGATACTTGGCCAAAACGTGATTTTCAGCGCATGAAATGCACATTAAGGCAATAAAAACTGAAATGTTCCCCCGCTGCGAAACAAACTGTCAGTGACACATAGTTACTGTGTATATAGTGTATAATCGTCCAAATTAAGTAGGTTTTTCATTTGATATCATTCTAAGTGATGAAAGTTAGGGTTAGGGTTAGGGTTAGGTTAAGTTATAGTGAAAACTATGATACTTGGCCAAAACATGATTTTCAGCGCATGAAACGCACATTAGGGCAAAAAAACTGAAATGTTTGTTAGGTCTGAAAATACAACTTCAGGAGCAGGCTAAGAAAGAGTGAGATAAATTTAAATAGAAAATATGTATGACCAGACTGCAAAGTGGACAGAGAGTTCCTACAGTGGGCTCCTGTTCACTGCGATGTTACTGCAACTCTAGTCGAATGACCAGTGAGTGTGTCTTAAATACAGGCAAAACTGACAGTTGTCCCTAAGACTTTGGACAAATACGTTTCAGTCATTTGCAGGGCAACAAGTAATTGATTAGTGTCGGGCCTGGAATCTGTAGTCAATGGTTTCCAGACGTAGGGTGTTCTTCGCTGTTCCTACCCTGGGGAATACCGCCATCATGATTTTGGAGGAGACTGACCAGTGTTTGTATTAGAGGGGGACATCCGAGCCCCAAACTGAATCATGGGGGAAGAAATCAAAGCTCCGTCGTTGACGCCTGGTGGGTAGATGTGGGTTGGCGTCGACAGTTGGAATCGAATCTGCTGTTAGAACGTACGTGTGGTCGGATGCAGATGTGGGGACACAGAGCCCAGTTGTATTGGTGGGGATGATCATATACACTTGCCATTCGCAGAGCCACCATATTTGGTCCAGTACTGTCCATGATTGGGAAGGAATGTGTCTGATCTCGGCGCACCTGGTGACGTGAACTTGGTCCAAAGGGGTCTTCGGATCCGGTCCGCTGAAGTTGAAACAGGATGGATAACAGTCTGTTCGGTTGTTGCACTGGACATACCTTGCGGTATTGACTGTAGCTGCTAATGGTACTGCGACCATGGTATGTAGGCGGTCGAGCTTTGCTGGAAGGATTCTCTCAGATTACCCAGGATACAGTTGTAGGTGAGGTTGGCGAGTTCTTCGTTCTGTCGGTTGGACCATAGCTGTGGTTGGGCTACGGCAGTAGGCAAGAGGGAACAGACATAACAACTCATTGGTTGTGGCGCGGGCTGTGAGTGCGGTGTATCTGTACCAACTGTTCCTCATCATCGGGTTGTAGTCGTTTTCTTCCTGTGTTTGGACATGGGCGAGAATAAGGTGTATCTACTCAGGCTTAGGTGTTCCTGCCGGACGGATTTTGAGTAGGCGTGTGGCGGATGGTTGTACGAAGGGGTTCACACCAATCACTTTGGGGACCATGGCTGGACTAGTAGTGCGGATGGTGATAGTAAAGAGGGGGCCTTTTCCTGGTCGGTCCGGTCAGAGGCATAGGTTGATGCAGCCTTTTTGTTGGATATTGGTCGTAAGGTCTAGCATATGTTTACCATCTTTGATGGTGGTGGCTAACTTGGTGAAGTTAGCGGTCATGGTGGTAGCTTCTTTGGAAAGGGGCCATGTGATGGTTTTGTAGCCTGTATGGAGGAGGACCTGGTCCAAGGTGTCTGGCCAGACCATTCAGACTCTGGGAGCTTGTAGGTACCAATAAAAATAACTGGAGTCAGTCCTGTGTAATCCCAAGTGAGTAAGCTGTAGGCTGAGCAAAGGTACTTGAACGACGATTGGTGTCTTGGTTAATGGGATGCAGATCTGGGGGGCCCTGATCGTTTCCTGAACCAGCTAATGGGGCATTCTCCTCCAGTGGGAGTGTACCAAGGTTCTGGTACGTTCCCCCCATGTGGTTGAACACAGAGCGGTGATGATGATGGCCAAAATCACACGGTGAGGTCCGTCCCAACGTGGAGAAGACCAGCACTTTCTTTTTATCACCTTGACGAGTACCAGGTCTCCTGGGGACAGGACCTCCTCTGTGGGAGACAGAGAAGATGTCGGCAGATTATTTTGCATTCATCACAGTTCTTTCTTGGAACATTTTGCATAACCACTTATTGAGGGATTCTGTTTCTCCTTTCTCTTTTACCACCAGATCTTTTTCCCACATTGTTAGTGGAAGATTCTGTCTTTCACTGCCTCAAATGGTGTGCATCCCTGTGCTGTTGGAATGATTCTCATGTACGTTTCTACCAGGCTCAGGCATTCTTGCCATGGTTTTCCTGTATCTTCCATGGTTTTTCTGAGTCTGAGTTTTACTGTTCTAATGGTTTGTTCGACGAGTCCAGCACTTTGGTTCAGTTTGATGAAATCCATGTTCAGAAGCTCGAAGGGATATGTTCCTGTTTGCCTTGTTCCATGCTTGGGTTGTTCATTGCCTTGAGAGTTGTGTCTACAGCAGTTTAGACAGTTTCTGCAAAATAATTGAGGTAAGTTTGGAGACCTCTGGGAACATGCATCGTTTGTTGTACTGTACTGATCATCCCTCCTGTTGAGACATGGCTCCTCCCATGGCTCAATTTGGCAATTACTTCAAACAATGATCGTGTCACGCATGGCTTGTTTTCTACTGCATAGAGTCCGTTCTTGTGTTGAGTGGCTCCTTCTGTTTCCCATTGCAGTTTCTCTTTTTCTGGGGAATGATTTTGCATTTCTCTTAGGAATTCAGCAGGGATTGGGCTGTGTCTTTCCACCGTCACGTCTTGTTCTAGGAATAGTCTACATGCCTCTGTCAGTGCCACTATTTCTGCGGCTTGTGCAGACCAGTCGCCGGGGAGTCGTCCTGTCTTGAGGTTGTCTTTTTGAGTCACCACGGCATATACGTTGTGTTTTTCTCCATCCAGGGTTTTTGATGATGATCCATCCCCATAGGCAATGTGTCCGGGGGGCAATGGGTTGCCCATTAGGTCAGTTGCATATACGTGGTTAATTATGATTCGTTGAGTGGGCAACTGTGAGAATTGGTTTAACCACTTGTCGTCCGGTCTCCCATGAACTTCAGGGTGACACGTAATGGCCATGTTTGTTGTTCCTGTCCTGGGGCTGCTGGGCAGATATCTTCAGACTGTTCTCTTAGACTTTCAGCTACCTTGGCAGAATCATTCCCGACAATGTCGAGAGAGTAGAAGCTGTTAGATGTGGTGGTGTGGAAGATATTTTTGGTCTGTAATTCCCTGGGTCGGAGGCCATTTTGGGTGGCCACTAGGCTTAGCCCAAGCTGGACCATGATATCTCGTCCCGGTAACTCTCCGATTTTCATTTTGCAGTCTGACAATAAACCCATCCCTTTTGTTGCTTTCTGACCCATATTAATCACTTACTTAATAGTTTAAACAACAATTATTTTCTAAATTACCCGAAATTGATCTCCACTTTGTGATTAACCCAATATCTCTGAACACACAAAGACCAAAAGTCCCTGACTTTGTCTTAGTTAAGTCCCTGACTCTATTAACAGACCAAGACTATAATGCCTTTGCTAATTCTTGTTCTACTTTCATTGGTCCCGGACCAATTGGTTTATTACCAGACTGCAAAGTGGACAGTGAGAGTTCCTACAGTAGGGTCCTGTTCAACGCGATGTTCCTGAAACTCTAGTCGAATGACCAGTGTGTGTGTCTTAAATACAGGAAAAACTGACAGTTGTCACTAGGACTTTGGACAGATACATTTCAGTCATTTGCAGGGCAAAAAGTAATTGATCAGTGTCAGACAGTTGAATATTTGTGCTGACATGTCACCCCAATCACAAGACTAAGATTGTTTATTCAGTCAGACAGTTGGGTGTTTATGCTGCTATGTCAGCCGTAAGGATGACTACAATGCTGTTATACTCACAAAAACTTATACAATATGAACAAGCATTTGCAAAGATACTTTGTCTAATCTTACATATTCCCCTGCTGCCAAAAAAACTGTCAGAGACACATAGTTACTGTGTATATAGTGTAAAATCGTCCAATTCAAGTAAGTTATCCATTTGGCATTATTCTCATTGCTAAAAATTAAGTTACAATGAAAACAATCATACTTGGCCAAAACGTGATTTTCAGGGTATGAAAAGTACATTAAGGCAATAAAAACTGAAAAGTTCCCCTGCTGCCAAACAAACTGTCAGAGACACATAGTTCCTGTGTATATAGTGTAAAAGCGTCCTATCCATGTAAGTCTTTCATTGGCATCATTCTAGGTGATTCTGGAGCTATTTCCCACCATAAAAAGTGTCCAAAACAGGCATTTTGCGATTAAAATAGTGGTTGTATTAGAACCAGGCCCAGGCGATTCTGGTTGGTGTTTTTACCCTGAAATTGTGTCCAATGATGATAAGGATGTATTTTTGATTATTCTGTATAAAAATAATCATCTAGGGATGTTCAGAAGTTTTGTTACGCCCGAATCAATGACCTCAATTTGGGCACTTTATTTACAAGTGGTGGTTTTTAAGAACCAGGCCCAGTCGGTTCTGGTTGGTGCTTTTACCCAGATATAGTATCCATTGTGTGGGTAGATGTATTTTCACTATTCTGTCTAAAAATAAAGATCCAGGACAGTTCCGGGGCTATTTCCCTCCATAAATAGTGTCCAAAACATGCATTTTGCGATACAAAATAGTGGCTGCATTATAACAGGGTCCAGTCGGTTCTGGTGGGTGTTTGTATACGAAACTTGTGTCCAATTATGATGGGGATGTATACTTGACTATTCTGTATAGAAGTAATCATCTAGCGATGTTCAGAAGTTCTGTTATGCCCGAATGAATTACTTTCATTTGGTCACTTTATTTACAAGTGGTGGTTTAGAAACAGGCCCAGTCGGTTTTGGTTGGTGCTTTTACCCAGAATTTGTGTTTATTGTGTGAGTGGATGTATTTTCACTATTTTGTATAACAATTATGATCCAGGATGATTCTGGAGCTATTTTCCACCACAAACAGTGTCCAAAACAGGCATTTTGCGGTTAAAGTAGTGGTTGTATTAGAACCACGCCCAGTCGGTTCTGGTTCGTGTTTTTACCCAGAAATTGTGTCCAATGATTAAGGGGATGTATTTTTTATTATTCTTTATAAAAATAATATTCTAGGGATGTTCAGAAGTTCTGTTATGCCCTAATCAATGACCTCAATTTGGGCACTTTATTTACAAGTGGTTGTTTAGAACCAGGCCCAGTCGGTTCTGGTTGGTGCTTTACACACAATTAGTGTCGATTGTGTGGGTTTGATGTATTTTCACTATTCTCTGTAAGAATAAAGATCCAGGGATGTTCTGAGACTATTTCCCACCAGAAATAGTGTCAAAAACATGCATTTTGCGACAAAAATAGTGGTTGTATTAGAACCAGGCCCAGTCGGTTCTGGTTTGTGTATACCCCCTTAACGTGTGTCCAATAGGAATGGGGTTGTATTTTTGACTATTCTGTATAAAATTTATCATCTAGGGATGTTCAGAAGTTCTTCTATGCCCGAATAAATGACCTCCATTTGGGCACTTTATTTTGCATGTTGGTTGTAGTAGAACCAAGCCCAGTCGGTTCTGGTTGGTGCTTTTACCCAGAGTTAGTGTTGATTGTGTAGGTGGATGTATTTTCACTATTCTGTCTAAAAATAAAGATCCAGGATGGTTCTAGGGGTATTTACTACCATAAATAGTCTCCAAAACATGCATTTTGTGATAAAAAATAGTAGTTGAAAAAATGAAAAAATGAAAATCAGACATAGGCATTGTCGTCATCATTGACTTGACAAAAAGCCTAGTAGTCATCATACCCTCAGCAGCGTATGACGAAATTGTATAGTGCTTCTCCACAAGTTCGTCTTCCCAGGCCAGACACATTTATGACATTTATTTATGACATATTCATACTTGTTAGCTCTCCGCCTTGAGCGCCATTTTGCGGCGACTGCAAGATGCCTCACCGATGCCAACAAGAATAAGGTGGATCACTTACCTCTCAGTCTTTATACTTACCCTCCCTCAGTCAGGCTTTGGAAGGCAGATCTGCGCCAAACGACCTTCCTGTTACTTCATTTCGACTTGACTTAATTTCATAGTAGGGATATGTGTAGTCGTCACGTCACGTGTTGCTGCAGGTTCAGAGACCTGATGGCTGTTGGGAAAAAGCTGTCCTTGAGGCTGTTTGTCCGTGCTTTGTAGGACCTGTAGCGTCTGCCAGATGGAAGCAACTGGAACAGGCCGTGTCCAGGGTGGTATGGGTCTCCAACAATGGACCCGGCTCTTCTAAGGTATCGGGGGTTGGCAATGTCTTCTAGTGATGGCAGAGAGCAGCCGACGATCTTCTGGGCAGTGTTTATCACCCTCTGTATGGCTTTTTTGTCTGCTGCCGTGCTTCCGGTATACCACACTGTAATGCCGTAAGTCAGGATGCTCTCCACAGTGGCTCTGTAGAAGGTTGCCAGAAGCTTGGTGTCCAATTTGTCCCTTCTCAGTACCCTGAGAAAGTGGAGTCGTTTCTGGGCCTTCTTTGCTAACACTGTGGTGTTTGTGGACCAGGAGAGCCTATCCGTGACGTGGACTCCCAGAAATTTGAAGGATTGGACCCTGTCTACACATACTCCGTTAATGAGGAGTGGGGCCGGGTCTGTGCTGCGCTTGCGAAAGTCCAGGATTATTTCTTTAGTCTTTGCGGTATTTAGTGTAAGATTGTTCGCCGAGCACCAAGAAGACAGTTTGTCGACCTCGTCTCTGTAAGCTGACTCATCCCCGCCTGAGATGAGTCCGATCACAGTGGTGTCATCGGCGAATTTGATGATAGAGTTTGACTGGTGGGCTGGTGTGCAGTCGTATGTGTACAAGGAGTACAGGACAGGACTCAGTACACAGCCTTGTGGTGAGCCAGTGTTCAGTGTAATGGCGGAAGAGAGGTGTGGACCCATTCTGACAGTTTGTGGTCGACCAGTCAAGAAGTTCTTTACCCAGCAGCAGATTGAAGAGGATAGTCCAAGGTGGTAGAGTTTGTCCTTCAGGATGTCCGGCTTGATGGTGTTAAAGGCTGAGCTATAGTCTATGAAAAGCATCGTCACATAGTTCCCCCGGTGCTCCAGGTGGCTCAGTGCTGTGTGAAGAGCCACAGCGATAGCATCCTCAGTGGACCTGTTTTCTCTATAAGCAAACTGGTGAGGGTCAACTGAGGGGGGGGATTGTCCTTCTGATGTGTCGGGCCACCAACTTTTCAAAGCACTTCATGATCACAGGCGTGAGAGCAACAGGCCTGTAATCGTTCAAGCTGCAGATGGTTGGCCTTTTTGGGGACAGGAATGATGGTGGCAGATTTTAGGCAGGCAGGAACGATGGATAGTTGCATTATAACTGGTTAGTCTCGGTTCTGGTTGCTGTTTATATCCGAAACTTGTGTCCAAAGAGGATGGGGATGTATATTTTACTATTCTGTTTAAAAATAATCATGTAGGGATGTTTTGGGGCTTTTTTTACACAAGAATCAAAAACCTCCAATGGATCTTTATTTTGCACGGTGGTTGAATTAGAACCGGGCCCAGTCGGTTCTGGTTGCCGCTTTTACCCAGATTTAGTGTCAATTGTGTGGATGGATGCATTTTCACTATTATGTGTAAAATTAAAGATGCAGGGATGTTCTGGGAATATTTCACACCGTCAATAGTGTCCAAAACATTTTGCGATAAAAATAGTGGTTGTATTAGAACAAGGCCCAATCGGTTCTGGTTGGTGTATTTACCCAGAATTTGTGTTGATTGAGTGGGTGGATGTAGTTTCACTATTTTCTATAAAAATAATGTTTCCCACCATAAACATTGTCCAAAACAGGCATTTTGCGATTAAAAAAGAGGTCGTATTAGAACCAGGCCCAGTCGGTTCTGGTTGGTGCTTCTACCCATAATTAGTGTTGAATGTGTAGATGGATGTATTTTCACTATTCTGTGTAAAAATAATGATCCAGGATGGTTCTGGAGCTATTTTCCCACCATAAACAGTGTCCAAAACAGGCATTCTGCGATTAAAATAGTGGTTGTATTAGAACCAGGCCCAGTCTGTTCTGGTTGGTGAATTTACCCGAAAAATTGTATCCATTGACGATGGGGATGTATTTTTGATTATTATGTATAAAAATAATCATCTAGGGATCTTCAGAAGTTCTGTTATTCCCGAATCAATGACCTCCATTTGGGCACATTATTGACGGAGCTCACGACCATGATCCAGTGTGTGGCTCGGATGTGTCCCTCAAACACAAATACTGGTCAGTCTCATCCAAAATCCTAATGGCTCAGTTCCCTTGAGTGGGAGCGGCAAGGAACGCCCTGCATTTGAAAAACATTGAAGGCAGGTTCCGGGCCTGTGTCAGCGCATCAGTCAGGCTGGGTAGCCGCTATGGCCCAGGTGATTTTCCAGGGCTGCCTGGCTATTTAGAAAGGTATCACCACTACGCAGAAGAACGTCGGCTACTCTGCCCTCACTGGAAGACATTGCCAGCCCTCGTTACCTCAGCAGAGCCAGGGACATGATCAGGGACCCATGCCACCCTGGTCACAATCTGTTCCAGCTGCTGCTCTCTGGCAGACAGACGCTGTAAGTTTCCCACATCCGTTGGGACTCTAAACTTGGGGTAACACAACACAATCCCTTCTGTGTAATAACTTCGGGTGAGGTAATATGAATAGACATTAGGTACAAGGTGATCTGACACCTACATGCTGAATGAAGGTAAGTGAAAGACAGTGAGAGGTAAGAGATCCACTCAAGGGGTGGTGATGCAATGTATCCATAAAGGCAGAATTGTAAATTAAGAGTCTGGAGTCATAACTTGTAAAACTGTGTAAAAATGTCAGAGACACAAATGACATAGTGTAATATCATCAAATTTTATAATTTAATAAGTTTTTCATTTGGCATCATTCTAATGGCTAGATATTAAGTTATAATGAAAACTATGATACTTGGCCAAAACGTGATTTTCAGCGCATGAAACGCACGTTAAGCCAATAAAAACTGAAATGTTCCCCTGCTGCGAAACAAACTGTCAGAGACACATAGTTACTGTGTATATAGTGTATAATTGTCCTATTCAAGTAAGTTTTTCATTTGGCATCATTCTAAGTGATATAAATTAAGTTATAGTGAAAATTATGATACTTGGCCAAAACGTGATTTTCAGCGCATGAAACGCACGTTAAGGCAATAAAAACTGAAATATTCCCCTGCTGCGAAACAAACTGTCAGAGACATATAGTTACTGTGTATATAGTGTATTATCGTCCAATTCAAGTAAGTTTTTCATTTAGCATCATTCTAAGTGATAGAAATTAAGTTATAGTGAAAACTATCATACTCGGCCAAAACATGATTTTCAGCGCATGAAACGCACGTTAGCAATAAAAACTGAAATGTCCCCCTGCTGCGAAACAAACTGTCAGAGACACATAGTTACTGTGTATATAGTGTAAAATAGTCCAATTCAAGTAAGTTTTGCATTTAGCATCATTCTAAGTGATAGAAATTAAGTTATAGTGAAAACTATGATACTTGGCCAAAACGTGATTTTCAGCGCATGAAACGCACGTTAAGGCAATAAAAACTGAAATGTTCCCCTGCTGCGAAACAAACTGTCAGAGACACATAGTTACTGTGTATATAGTGTATTATTGTCCAATTCAAGTAAGTTTTTCATTTGGCATCATTCTAAGTGATAGAAATTAAGTTATAGTGAAAATTATGATACTTGGCCAAAACGTGATTTTCAGCGCATGAAACGCACGTTAAGGCAATAAAAACTGAAATGTTCCCCTGCTGCGAAACAAACTGCCAGAGGCACATAGTTACTGTGTCTATAGTGTAAAATCATCCAATTCAAGTAAGTATTGCATTTAGCATCATTCTAAGTGCTAGAAATTAAGTTATAGTGAAAACTATGATACTTGGCCAAAACGTGATTTTCAGCGCATGAAACGCACGTTAAGGCAATAAAAACTGAAATGTTCCCCTGCTGCGAAACAAACTGTCAGAGGCACATAGTTACTGTGTCTATAGTGTAAAATAATCAAATTCAAGTAAGTATTGCATTTAGCATCATTCTAAGTGCTAGAAATTAAGTTATAGTGAAAACTATGATACTTGGCCAAAACGTGATTTTCAGCGCATGAAACGCACGTTAAGGCAATAAAAACTGAAATGTTCCCCTGCTGCGAAACAAACACTCAGAGGCACATAGTTACTGTGTATATAGTGTATAATTGTCCAATTCAAGTAAGTTTTTCATTTTGCATCATTCTAAGTGCTAGAAATTAAGTTATAGTGAAAACTATGATACTTGGCCAAAACGTGATTTTCAGCGCATGAAATGCACATTAAGGCAATAAAAACTGAAATGTTCCCCCGCTGCGAAACAAACTGTCAGTGACACATAGTTACTGTGTATATAGTGTATAATCGTCCAAATTAAGTAGGTTTTTCATTTGATATCATTCTAAGTGATGAAAGTTAGGGTTAGGGTTAGGGTTAGGTTAAGTTATAGTGAAAACTATGATACTTGGCCAAAACATGATTTTCAGCGCATGAAACGCACATTAGGGCAAAAAAACTGAAATGTTTGTTAGGTCTGAAAATACAACTTCAGGAGCAGGCTAAGAAAGAGTGAGATAAATTTAAATAGAAAATATGTATGACCAGACTGCAAAGTGGACAGAGAGTTCCTACAGTGGGCTCCTGTTCACTGCGATGTTACTGCAACTCTAGTCGAATGACCAGTGAGTGTGTCTTAAATACAGGCAAAACTGACAGTTGTCCCTAAGACTTTGGACAGATACGTTTCAGTCATTTGCAGGGAAACAAGTAATTGATTAGTGTCGGGCCTGGAATCTGTAGTCAATGGTTTCCAGACGTAGGGTGTTCTTCGCTGTTCCTACCCTGGGGAATACCGCCATCATGATTTTGGAGGAGACTGACCGGTGTTTGTATTAGAGGGGGACATCCGAGCCCCAAACTGAATCATGGGGGAAGAAATCAAAGCTCCGTCGTTGACGCCTGGTGGGTAGATGTGGGTTGGCGTCGACAGTTGGAATCGAGTCTGCTGTTAGAACGTACGTGTGGTCGGATGCAGATGTAGGGACACAGAGCCCAGTTGTATTGGTGGGGATGATCATATATACTTGCCATTCGCAGAGCCACCATATTTGGTCCAGTACTGTCCATGATTGGGAAGAAATGTGTCTGATCTCGGCGCACCTGGTGACGTGAACTTGGTCCAAAGGGGTCTTCGGATCCGGTCCGCTGAAGTTGAAACAGGATGGATAACAGTCTGTTCGGTTGTTGCACTGGACATACGTTGCGGTATTGACTGTAGCTGCTAATGGTACTGCGACCATGGTATGTAGGCGGTCGAGCTTTGCTGGAAGGATTCTCTCAGATTACCCAGGATACAGTTGTAGGTGAGGTTGGCGAGTTCTTCGTTCTGTCGGTTGGACCATAGCTGTGGTTGGGCTACGGCAGTAGGCAAGAGGGAACAGACATAACAACTCATTGGTAGTGGCGCGGGCTGTGAGTGCGGTGTATCTGTACCAACTGTTCCTCATCATCGGGTTGTAGTCGTTTTCTTCCTGTGTTTGGACATGGGCGAGAATAAGGTGTATCTACTCAGGCTTAGGTGTTCCTGCCGGACGGATTTTGAGTAGGCGTGTGGCGGATGGTTGTACGAAGGGGTTCACACCAATCACTTTGGGGACCATGGCTGGACTAGTAGTGCGGATGGTGATAGTAAAGAGGGGGCCTTTTCCTGGTCGGTCCGGTCAGAGGCATAGGTTGATGCAGCCTTTTTGTTGGATATTGGTCGTAAGGTCTAGCATATGTTTACCATCTTTGATGGTGGTGGCTAACTTGGTGAAGTTAGCGGTCATGGTGGTAGCTTCTTTGGAAAGGGGCCATGTGATGGTTTTGTAGCCTGTATGGAGGAGGACCTGGTCCAAGGTGTCTGGCCAGACCATTCAGACTCTGGGAGCTTGTAGGTACCAATAAAAATAACTGGAGTCAGTCCTGTGTAATCCCAAGTGAGTAAGTTGTAGGCTGAGCAAAGGTACTTGAACGACGATTGGTGTCTTGGTTAATTGGATGCAGATCTGGGGGCCCCTGATCCTTTCCTGAACCAGCTAGTGGGGCATTCTCCTCCAGTGGGAGTGTACCAAGGTTCTGGTACGTTCCCCCCATGTGGTTGAACACAGAGCGGTGATGATGATGGCCAAAATCACACGGTGAGGTCCGTCCCAACGTGGAGAAGACCAGCACTTTCTTTTTATCACCTTGACGAGTACCAGGTCTCCTGGGGACAGGACCTCCTCTGTGGGAGACAGAGAAGATGTCGGCAGATTATTTTGCATTCATCACAGTTCTTTCTTGGAACATTTTGCATAACCACTTATTGAGGGATTCTGTTTCTCCTTTCTCTTTTACCACCAGATCTTTTTCCCACATTGTTAGTGGAAGATTCTGTCTTTCACTGCCTCAAATGGTGTGCATCCCTGTGCTGTTGGAATGATTCTCATGTACGTTTCTACCAGGCTCAGGCATTCTTGCCATGGTTTTCCTGTATCTTCCATGGTTTTTCTGAGTCTGAGTTTTACTGTTCTAATGGTTTGTTCGACGAGTCCAGCACTTTGGTTCAGTTTGATGAAATCCATGTTCAGAAGCTCGAAGGGATATGTTCCTGTTTGCCTTGTTCCATGCTTGGGTTGTTCATTGCCTTGAGAGTTGTGTCTACAGCAGTTTAGACAGTTTCTGCAAAATAATTGAGGTAAGTTTGGAGACCTCTGGGAACATGCATCGTTTGTTGTACTGTACTGATCATCCCTCCTGTTGAGACATGGCTCCTCCCATGGCTCAATTTGGCAATTACTTCAAACAATGATCGTGTCACGCATGGCTTGTTTTCTACTGCATAGAGTCCGTTCTTGTGTTGAGTGGCTCCTTCTGTTTCCCATTGCAGTTTCTCTTTTTCTGGGGAATGATTTTGCATTTCTCTTAGGAATTCAGCAGGGATTGGGCTGTGTCTTTCCACCGTCACGTCTTGTTCTAGGAATAGTCTACATGCCTCTGTCAGTGCCACTATTTCTGCGGCTTGTGCAGACCAGTCGCCGGGGAGTCGTCCTGTCTTGAGGTTGTCTTTTTGAGTCACCACGGCATATACGTTGTGTTTTTCTCCATCCAGGGTTTTTGATGATGATCCATCCCCATAGGCAATGTGTCCGGGGGGCAATGGGTTGCCCATTAGGTCAGTTGCATATACGTGGTTAATTATGATTCGTTGAGTGGGCAACTGTGAGAATTGGTTTAACCACTTGTCGTCCGGTCTCCCATGAACTTCAGGGTGACACGTAATGGCCATGTTTGTTGTTCCTGTCCTGGGGCTGCTGGGCAGATATCTTCAGACTGTTCTCTTAGACTTTCAGCTACCTTGGCAGAATCATTCCCGACAATGTCGAGAGAGTAGAAGCTGTTAGATGTGGTGGTGTGGAAGATATTTTTGGTCTGTAATTCCCTGGGTCGGAGGCCATTTTGGGTGGCCACTAGGCTTAGCCCAAGCTGGACCATGATATCTCGTCCCGGTAACTCTCCGATTTTCATTTTGCAGTCTGACAATAAACCCATCCCTTTTGTTGCTTTCTGACCCATATTAATCACTTACTTAATAGTTTAAACAACAATTATTTTCTAAATTACCCGAAATTGATCTCCACTTTGTGATTAACCCAATATCTCTGAACACACAAAGACCAAAAGTCCCTGACTTTGTCTTAGTTAAGTCCCTGACTCTATTAACAGACCAAGACTATAATGCCTTTGCTAATTCTTGTTCTACTTTCATTGGTCCCGGACCAATTGGTTTATTACCAGACTGCAAAGTGGACAGTGAGAGTTCCTACAGTAGGGTCCTGTTCAACGCGATGTTCCTGAAACTCTAGTCGAATGACCAGTGTGTGTGTCTTAAATACAGGAAAAACTGACAGTTGTCACTAGGACTTTGGACAGATACATTTCAGTCATTTGCAGGGCAAAAAGTAATTGATCAGTGTCAGACAGTTGAATATTTGTGCTGACATGTCACCCCAATCACAAGACTAAGATTGTTTATTCAGTCAGACAGTTGGGTGTTTATGCTGCTATGTCAGCCGTAAGGATGACTACAATGCTGTTATACTCACAAAAACTTATCCAATATGAACAAGCATTTGCAAAGATACTTTGTCTAATCTTACATATTCCCCTGCTGCCAAAAAAACTGTCAGAGACACATAGTTACTGTGTATATAGTGTAAAATCGTCCAATTCAAGTAAGTTATCCATTTGGCATTATTCTCATTGCTAAAAATTAAGTTACAATGAAAACAATCATACTTGGCCAAAACGTGATTTTCAGGGTATGAAAAGTACATTAAGGCAATAAAAACTGAAAAGTTCCCCTGCTGCCAAACAAACTGTCAGAGACACATAGTTCCTGTGTATATAGTGTAAAATCGTCCTATCCATGTAAGTCTTTCATTGGCATCATTCTAGGTGATTCTGGAGCTATTTCCCACCATAAAAAGTGTCCAAAACAGGCATTTTGCGATTAAAATAGTGGTTGTATTAGAACCAGGCCCAGGCGATTCTGGTTGGTGTTTTTACCCTGAAATTGTGTCCAATGATGATAAGGATGTATTTTTGATTATTCTGTATAAAAATAATCATCTAGTGATGTTCAGAAGTTTTGTTACGCCCGAATCAATGACCTCAATTTGGGCACTTTATTTACAAGTGGTGGTTTTTAAGAACCAGGCCCAGTCGGTTCTGGTTGGTGCTTTTACCCAGATATAGTATCCATTGTGTGGGTAGATGTATTTTCACTATTCTGTCTAAAAATAAAGATCCAGGACAGTTCCGGGGCTATTTCCCTCCATAAATAGTGTCCAAAACATGCATTTTGCGATACAAAATAGTGGCTGCATTATAACAGGGTCCAGTCGGTTCTGGTGGGTGTTTGTATACGAAACTTGTGTCCAATTATGATGGGGATGTATACTTGACTATTCTGTATAGAAGTAATCATCTAGCGATGTTCAGAAGTTCTGTTATGCCCGAATGAATTACTTTCATTTGGTCACTTTATTTACAAGTGGTGGTTTAGAAACAGGCCCAGTCGGTTTTGGTTGGTGCTTTTACCCAGAATTTGTGTTTATTGTGTGAGTGGATGTATTTTCACTATTTTGTATAACAATAATGATCCAGGATGATTCTGGAGCTATTTCCCACCACAAACAGTGTCCAAAACAGGCATTTTGCGGTTAAAGTAGTGGTTGTATTAGAACCACGCCCAGTCGGTTCTGGTTCGTGTTTTTACCCAGAAATTGTGTCCAATGATTATGGGGATGTATTTTTTATTATTCTTTATAAAAATAATATTCTAGGGATGTTCAGAAGTTCTGTTATGCCCTAATCAATGACCTCAATTTGGGCACTTTATTTACAAGTGGTTGTTTGGAACCAGGCCCAGTCGGTTCTGGTTGGTGCTTTACCCACAATTAGTGTCGATTGTGTGGGTTTGATGTATTTTCACTATTCTCTGTAAGAATAAAGATCCAGGGATGTTCTGAGACTATTTCCCACCAGAAATAGTGTCAAAAACATGCATTTTGCGACAAAAATAGTGGTTGTATTAGAACCAGGCCCAGTCGGTTCTGGTTTGTGTATACCCCCTTAACGTGTGTCCAATAGGAATGGGGTTGTATTTTTGACTATTCTGTATAAAAATTATCATCTAGGGATGTTCAGAAGTTCTTCTATGCCCGAATAAATGACCTCCATTTGGGCACTTTATTTTGCATGTTGGTTGTAGTAGAACCAAGCCCAGTCGGTTCTGGTTGGTGCTTTTACCCAGAGTTAGTGTTGATTGTGTAGGTGGATGTATTTTCACTATTCTGTCTAAAAATAAAGATCCAGGATGGTTCTAGGGGTATTTACTACCATAAATAGTCTCCAAAACATGCATTTTGTGATAAAAAATAGTAGTTGAAAAAATGAAAAAATGAAAATCAGACATAGGCATTGTCGTCATCATTGACTTGACAAAAAGCCTAGTAGTCATCATACCCTCAGCAGCGTATGACGAAATTGTATAGTGCTTCTCCACAAGTTCGTCTTCCCAGGCCAGACACATTTATGACATTTATTTATGACATATTCATACTTGTTAGCTCTCCGCCTTGAGCGCCATTTTGCGGCGACTGCAAGATGCCTCACCGATGCCAACAAGAATAAGTTGGATCACTTACCTCTCAGTCTTTATACTTACCCTCCCTCAGTCAGCCTTTGGAAGGCAGATCTGCGCCAAACGACCTTCCTGTTACTTCATTTCGACTTGACTTAATTTCATAGTAGGGATATGTGTAGTCGTCACGTCACGTGTTGCTGCAGGTTCAGAGACCTGATGGCTGTTAGGAAAAAGCTGTCCTTGAGCCTGTTTGTCCGTGCTTTGTAGGACCTGTAGCGTCTGCCAGATGGAAGCAACTGGAACAGGCCGTGTCCAGGGTGGTATGGGTCTCCAACAATAGACCCGGCTCTTCTAAGGTATCGGGGGTTGGCAATGTCTTCTAGTGATGGCAGAGAGCAGCCGACGATCTTCTGGGCAGTGTTTATCACCCTCTGTATGGCTTTTTTGTCTGCTGCCGTGCTTCCGGTATACCACACTGTAATGCCGTAAGTCAGGATGCTCTCCACAGTGGCTCTGTAGAAGGTTGCCAGAAGCTTGGTGTCCAATTTGTCCCTTCTCAGTACCCTGAGAAAGTGGAGTCGTTTCTGGGCCTTCTTTACTAACACTGTGGTGTTTGTGGACCAGGAGAGCCTATCCGTGACGTGGACTCCCAGAAATTTGAAGGATTGGACCCTGTCTACACATACTCCGTTAATGAGGAGTGGGGCCAGGTCTGTGCTGCGCTTGCGAAAGTCCAGGATTATTTCTTTAGTCTTTGCGGTATTTAGTGTAAGATTGTTCGCCGAGCACCAAGAAGACAGTTTGTCGACCTCGTCTCTGTAAGCTGACTCATCCCCGCCTGAGATGAGTCCGATCACAGTGGTGTCATCGGCGAATTTGATGATAGAGTTTGACTGGTGGGCTGGTGTGCAGTCGTATGTGTACAAGGAGTACAGGACAGGACTCAGTACACAGCCTTGTGGTGAGCCAGTGTTCAGTGTAATGGCGGAAGAGAGGTGTGGACCCATTCTGACAGTTTGTGGTCGACCAGTCAAGAAGTTCTTTACCCAGCAGCAGATTGAAGAGGATAGTCCAAGGTGGTAGAGTTTGTCCTTCAGGATGTCCGGCTTGATGGTGTTAAAGGCTGAGCTATAGTCTATGAAAAGCATCGTCACATAGTTCCCCCGGTGCTCCAGGTGGCTCAGTGCTGTGTGAAGAGCCACAGCGATAGCATCCTCAGTGGACCTGTTTTCTCTATAAGCAAACTGGTGAGGGTCAACTGAGGGGGGGATTGTCCTTCTGATGTGTCGGGCCACCAACTTTTCAAAGCACTTCATGATCACAGGCGTGAGAGCAACAGGCCTGTAATCGTTCAAGCTGCAGATGGTTGGCCTTTTTGGGGACAGGAATGATGGTGGCAGATTTTAGGCAGGCAGGAACGATGGATAGTTGCATTATAACTGGTTAGTCTCGGTTCTGGTTGCTGTTTATATCCGAAACTTGTGTCCAAAGAGGATGGGGATGTATATTTTACTATTCTGTTTAAAAATAATCATGTAGGGATGTTTTGGGGCTTTTTTTACACAAGAATCAAAAACCTCCAATGGATCTTTATTTTGCACGGTGGTTGAATTAGAACCGGGCCCAGTCGGTTCTGGTTGCCGCTTTTACCCAGATTTAGTGTCAATTGTGTGGATGGATGCATTTTCACTATTATGTGTAAAATTAAAGATGCAGGGATGTTCTGGGAATATTTCACACCGTCAATAGTGTCCAAAACATTTTGCGATAAAAATAGTGGTTGTATTAGAACAAGGCCCAATCGGTTCTGTTTGGTGTATTTACCCAGAATTTGTGTTGATTGAGTGGGTGGATGTAGTTTCACTATTTTCTATAAAAATAATGTTTCCCACCATAAACATTGTCCAAAACAGGCATTTTGCGATTAAAAAAGAGGTCGTATTAGAACCAGGCCCAGTCGGTTCTGGTTGGTGCTTCTACCCATAATTAGTGTTGAATGTGTAGATGGATGTATTTTCACTATTCTGTGTAAAAATAATGATCCAGGATGGTTCTGGAGCTATTTTCCCACCATAAACAGTGTCCAAAACAGGCATTCTGCGATTAAAATAGTGGTTGTATTAGAACCAGGCCCAGTCTGTTCTGGTTGGTGAATTTACCCGAAAAATTGTATCCATTGACGATGGGGATGTATTTTTGATTATTATGTATAAAAATAATCATCTAGGGATCTTCAGAAGTTCTGTTATTCCCGAATCAATGACCTCCATTTGGGCACATTATTGACGGAGCTCACGACCATGATCCAGTGTGTGGATCGGATGTGTCCCTCAAACACAAATACTGGTCAGTCTCATCCAAAATCCTAATGGCTCAGTTCCCTTGAGTGGGAGCGGCAAGGAACGCCCTGCATTTGAAGACCATTGAAGGCAGGTTCCGGGCCTGTGTCGGCGCATCAGTCAGGCTGGGTAGCCGCTATGGCCCAGGTGATTTTCCAGGGCTGCCCTGCTCTTGACGGAGTGGCCACCCAGCGGGGCTGTGTGTGTTTCATGGTGGGAGACTCGTGCTGCCCCTTCATCCCTGCCGGCATGTCCTGCTCGGTCCATGATGCCCTGCAGGCTATTAGGAACATGCAGAGAGCTGTGACCGGAGATCCGGTTCCACAACGAGGATGGCTTGACTGGTTCTTCTCTGGCTCATGGAAACAGCCACTTCAATATTTCAATATTTTCACAGACACAAAAGGAGGGAATTGTGGGATGGACTGGCTAACTGGCTTAATAATTGTTTATTCTTGTCGCACCATGTGGTCATACTGGTTTAACTTTGTTTTTTAAGATCGTAGAATGCAAGGTAGACTAGCCAAACTGGTTTTACAATTGAATTAAAAGATCGTGGAATGTAAGAAAGACTAACTAGTTGGCCTTGCAATTGTTTGTTCGCCTCGAGAAATATAAGAAAGGCTGGCTAACAGGGTTTGCAATTTTTTCCTTGTATTGTGCGATGAAAAGAGGTTCAACTTCAGGAGTAACTGTCACTCTCCAGGTCATCTAGGGTCAAGTGCACACTTGAAAACTTTCATATTCGACCAAAACGTGCTTATCAGCACATAAAAAGCACATTTGGTGGTACGCGGGAAGAACGGCAGCAGACAAAAAGGCTATTTAGAAAGGTATCACCACTACGCAGAAGAACGTCGGCTACTCTGCCCTCACTGGAAGACATTGCCAGCCCTCGTTACCTCAGCAGAGCCAGGGACATGATCAGGGACCCATGCCACCCTGGTCACAATCGGTTCCAGCTGCTGCTCTCTGGCAGACAGACGCTGTAAGTTTCCCACATCCGTTGGGACTCTAAACTTGGGGTAACACAACACAATCCCTTCTGTGTAATAACTTCGGGTGAGGTAATATGAATAGACATTAGGTACAAGGTGATCTGACACCTACATGCTGAATGAAGGTAAGTGAAAGACAGTGAGAGGTAAGAGATCGACTCAAGGGGTGGTGATGCAATGTATCCATAAAGGCAGAATTGTAAATTAAGAGTCTGGAGTCATAACTTGTAAAACGGTGTAAAAATGTCAGAGACACAAATGACATAGTGTAATATCATCAAATTTTATAATTTAATAAGTTTTTCATTTGGCATCATTCTAATGGCTAGATATTAAGTTATAATGAAAACTATGGTACTTGGCCAAAACGTGATTTTCAGCGCATGAAACGCACGTTAAGCCAATAAAAACTGAAATGTTCCCCTGCTGCGAAACAAACTGTCAGAGACACATTGTTACTGTGTATATAGTGTATAATTGTCCAATTCAAGTAAGTTTTTCATTTGGCATCATTCTAAGTGATATAAATTAAGTTATAGTGAAAATTATGATACTTGGCCAAAACGTGATTTTCAGCGCATGAAACGCACGTTAAGCCAATAAAAACTGAAATGTTCCCCTGCTGCGAAACAAACTGTCAGAGACACATAGTTACTGTGTATATAGTGTATAATTGTCCAATTCAAGTAAGTTTTTCATTTGGCATCATTCTAAGTGATATCAATTAAGTTATAGTGAAAATTATGATACTTGGCCAAAACGTGATTTTCAGCGCATGAAACGCACGTTAAGGCAATAAAAACTGAAATATTCCCCTGCTGCGAAACAAACTGTCAGAGACATATAGTTACTGTGTATATAGTGTATTATCGTCCAATTCAAGTAAGTTTTTCATTTAGCATCATTCTAAGTGATAGAAATTAAGTTATAGTGAAAACTATCATACTCGGCCAAAACATGATTTTCAGCGCATGAAACGCACGTTAGCAATAAAAACTGAAATGTCCCCCTGCTGCGAAACAAACTGTCAGAGACACATAGTTACTGTGTATATAGTGTATCATTGTCCAATTCACGTAAGTTTTTCATTTGGCATCATTCTAAGTGATAGAAATTAAGTTATAGTGAAAATTATGATACTTGGCCAAAACGTGATTTTCAGCGCATGAAACGCACGTTAAGGCAATAAAAACTGAAATGTTCCCCTGCTGCGAAACAAACTGCCAGAGGCACATAGTTACTGTGTCTATAGTGTAAAATCATCCAATTCAAGTAAGTATTGCATTTAGCATCATTCTATGTGCTAGAAATTAAGTTATAGTGAAAACTATGATACTTGGCCAAAACGTGATTTTCAGCGCATGAAACGCACGTTAAGGCAATAAAAACTGAAATGTTCCCCTGCTGCGAAACAAACTGTCAGAGGCACATAGTTACTGTGTCTATAGTGTAAAATCATCCAATTCAAGTAAGTATTGCATTTAGCATCATTCTAAGTGCTAGAAATTAAGTTATAGTGAAAACTATGATACTTGGCCAAAACGTGATTTTCAGCGCATGAAACGCACGTTAAGGCAATAAAAACTGAAATGTTCCCCTGCTGCGAAACAAACACTCAGAGGCACATAGTTACTGTGTATATAGTGTATAATGGTCCAATTCAAGTAAGTTTTTCATTTTGCATCATTCTAAGTGCTAGAAATTAAGTTATAGTGAAAACTATGATTTGGCCAAAACGTGATTTTCAGCGCATGAAATGCACATTAAGGCAATAAAAACTGAAATGTTTCCCCGCTGCGAAACAAACTGTCAGTGACACATAGTCACTGTGTATATAGTTTATAATCATCCAAATTAAGTAGGTTTTTCATTTGATATCATTCTAAGTGATGAAAGTTAGGGTTGGGGTTAGGGTTAGGTTAAGTTATAGTGAAAACTATGATACTTGGTCAAAACATGATTTTCAGCGCATGAAACGCACATTAGGGCAAAAAAACTGAAATGTTTGTTAGGTCTGAAAATACAACTTCAGGAGCAGGCTAAGAAAGAGTGAGATAAATTTAAATAGAAAATATGTATGACCAGACTGCAAAGTGGACAGAGAGTTCCTACAGTGGGCTCCTGTTCACTGCGATGTTACTGCAACTCTAGTCGAATGACCAGTGAGTGTGTCTTAAATACAGGCAAAACTGACAGTTGTCCCTAAGACTTTGGACAGATACGTTTCAGTCATTTGCAGGGCAACAAGTAATTGATTAGTGTCGGGCCTGGAATCTGTAGTCAATGGTTTCCAGACGTAGGGTGTTCTTCGCTGTTCCTACCCTGGGGAATACCGCCATCATGATTTTGGAGGAGACTGACCAGTGTTTGTATTAGAGGGGGACATCCGAGCCCCAAACTGAATCATGGGGGAAGAAATCAAAGCTCCGTCGTTGACGCCTGGTGGGTAGATGTGGGTTGGCGTCGACAGTTGGAATCGAGTCTGCTGTTAGAACGTACGTGTGGTCGGATGCAGATGTAGGGACACAGAGCCCAGTTGTATTGGTGGGGATGATCATATACACTTGCCATTCGCAGAGCCACCATATTTGGTCCAGTACTGTCCATGATTGGGAAGGAATGTGTCTGATCTCGGCGCACCTGGTGACGTGAACTTGGTCCAAAGGGGTCTTCGGATCCGGTCCGCTGAAGTTGAAACAGGATGGATAACAGTCTGTTCGGTTGTTGCACTGGACATACGTTGCGGTATTGACTGTAGCTGCTAATGGTACTGCGACCATGGTATGTAGGCGGTCGAGCTTTGCTGGAAGGATTCTCTCAGATTACCCAGGATACAGTTGTAGGTGAGGTTGGCGAGTTCTTCGTTCTGTCGGTTGGACCATAGCTGTGGTTGGGCTACGGCAGTAGGCATGAGGGAACAGACATAACAACTCATTGGTTGTGGCGCCGGCTGTGAGTGCGGTGTATCTGTACCAACTGTTCCTCATCATCGGGTTGTAGTCGTTTTCTTCCTGTGTTTGGACATGGGCGAGAATAAGGTGTATCTACTCAGGCTTAGGTGTTCCTGCCGGACGGATTTTGAGTAGGCGTGTGGCGGATGGTTGTACGAAGGAGTTCACACCAATCACTTTGGGGACCATGGCTGGACTAGTAGTGCGGATGGTGATAGTAAAGAGGGGGCCTTTTCCTGGTCGGTCCGGTCAGAGGCATAGGTTGATGCAGCCTTTTTGTTGGATATTGGTCGTAAGGTCTAGCATATGTTTACCATCTTTGATGGTGGTGGCTAACTTGGTGAAGTTAGCGGTCATGGTGGTAGCTTCTTTGGAAAGGGGCCAATTGATGGTTTTGTAGCCTGTATGGAGGAGGACCTGGTCCAAGGTGTCTGGCCAGACCACTCAGACTCTGGGAGCTTGTAGGTACCAATAAAAATAACTGGAGTCAGTCCTGTGTAATCCCAAGTGAGTAAGCTGTAGGCTGAGCAAAGGGACTTGAACGACGATTGGTGTCTTGGTTGATGGGATGCAGATCTGGGGGCCCCTGATCGTTTCCTGAACCAGCTAGTGGGGCATTCTCCTCCAGTGGGAGTGTACCAAGGTTCTGGTACGTTCCCCCCATGTGGTTGAACACAGAGCGGTGATGATGATGGCCAAAATCACACGGTGAGGTCCGTCCCAACGTGGAGAAGACCAGCACTTTCTTTTTATCACCTTGACGAGTACCAGGTCTCCTGGGATTCTCCTGGGATTATTTTGCATTCATCACAGTTCTTTCTTGGAACATTTTGCATAACCACTTAGTGAGGGATTCTGTTTCCCTTTTCTCTTCTACCACCAGATCTTTTTCCCACATTGTTCAGTGGAAGGGTCTGTCTTTCACTGCCTCAAATGGTGTGCATCCCTGTGCTGTTGGAATGATTCTCATGTACGTTTCTACCAGGCTCAGGCATTCTTGCCATCGTTTTCCTGTATCTTCCATGGTTTTTCTGAGTCTGAGTTTTACTGTTCTAATGGTTTGTTCGACGAGTCCAGCACTTTGGTTCAGTTTGATGAAATCCATGTTCAGAAGCTCGAAGGGATATGTTCCTGTTTGCCTTGTTCCATGCTTGGGTCGTTCATTGCCTTGAGAGTTGTGTCTACAGCAGTTTAGACAGTTTCTGCAAAAGAATTGAAGTAAGTTTGGAGACCTCTGGGAACATGCATTGTTTGTTGTACTGTACTGATCATCCCTTCTGTTGAGACATGGCTCCTCCCATGGCTCAATTTGGCAATTACTTCAAACAATGATCGTGGGACGCATGGCTTGTTTTCTACTGCATAGAGTCCGTTCTTGTGTTGAGTGGCTCCTTTTGTTTCCCATTGCAGTTTCTCTTTTTCTGGGGCATGATTTTGCATTTCTCTTAGGAATTCAGCAGGGATTGGGCTGTGTCTTTCCACCGTCACGTCTTGTTCTAGGAATAGTCTACATGCCTCTGTCAGTGCCACTATTTCTGCGGCTTGTGCAGACCAGTCGCCGGGGAGTCGTCCTGTCTTGAGGTTGTCTTTTTGAGTCACCACGGCATATACGTTGTGTTTTTCTCCATCCAGGGTTTTTGATGATGATCCATCCCCATAGGCAATGTGTCCGGGGGGCAATGGGTTGTCCATTAGGTCAGTTGCATATACGTGGTTAATTATAATTCGTTGAGTGGGCAACTGTGAGAATTGGTTTAACCACTTGTCGTCCGGTCTCCCATGAACTTCAGGGTGACATGTAATGGCCATGTTTGTTGTTCCTGTCCTGGGGCTGCTGGGCAGATATCTTCAGACTGTTCTCTTAGACTTTCAGCTACCTTGGCAGAATCATTCCCGACAATGTCGAGAGAGTAGAAGCTGTTAGATGTGGTGGTGTGGAAGATATTTTTGGTCTGTAATTCCCTGGGTCGGAGGCCATTTTGGGTGGCCACTAGGCTTAGCCCAAGCTGGACCATGATATCTCGTCCCGGTAACTCTCCGATTTTCATTTTGCAGTCTGACAATAAACCCATCCCTTTTGTTGCTTTCTGACCCATATTAATCACTTACTTAATAGTTTAAACAACAATTATTTTCTAAATTACCCGAAATTGATCTCCACTTTGTGATTAACCCAATATCTCTGAACACACAAAGACCAAAAGTCCCTGACTTTGTCTTAGTTAAGTCCCTGACTCTATTAACAGACCAAGACTATAATGCCTTTGCTAATTCTTGTTCTACTTTCATTGGTCCCGGACCAATTGGTTTATTACCAGACTGCAAAGTGGACAGTGAGAGTTCCTACAGTAGGGTCCTGTTCAACGCGATGTTCCTGAAACTCTAGTCGAATGACCAGTGTGTGTGTCTTAAATACAGGAAAAACTGACAGTTGTCACTAGGACTTTGGACAGATACATTTCAGTCATTTGCAGGGCAAAAAGTAATTGATCAGTGTCAGACAGTTGAATATTTGTGCTGACATGTCACCCCAATCACAAGACTAAGATTGTTTATTCAGTCAGACAGTTGGGTGTTTATGCTGCTATGTCAGCCGTAAGGATGACTACAATGCTGTTATACTCACAAAAACTTATACAATATGAACAAGCATTTGCAAAGATACTTTGTCTAATCTTACATATTCCCCTGCTGCCAAAAAAACTGTCAGAGACACATAGTTACTGTGTATATAGTGTAAAATCGTCCAATTCAAGTAAGTTATCCATTTGGCATTATTCTCATTGCTAAAAATTAAGTTACAATGAAAACAATCATACTTGGCCAAAACGTGATTTTCAGGGTATGAAAAGTACATTAAGGCAATAAAAACTGAAAAGTTCCCCTGCTGCCAAACAAACTGTCAGAGACACATAGTTCCTGTGTATATAGTGTAAAATCGTCCTATCCATGTAAGTCTTTCATTGGCATCATTCTAGGTGATTCTGGAGCTATTTCCCACCATAAAAAGTGTCCAAAACAGGCATTTTGCGATTAAAATAGTGGTTGTATTAGAACCAGGCCCAGGCGATTCTGGTTGGTGTTTTTACCCTGAAATTGCGTCCAATGATGATAAGGATGTATTTTTGATTATTCTGTATAAAAATAATCATCTAGGGATGTTCAGATGTTTTGTTACGCCCGAATCAATGACCTCAATTTGGGCACTTTATTTACAAGTGGTGGTTTTTAAGAACCAGGCCCAGTCGGTTCTGGTTGGTGCTTTTACCCAGATATAGTATCCATTGTGTGGGTAGATGTATTTTCACTATTCTGTCTAAAAATAAAGATCCAGGACAGTTCCGGGGCTATTTCCCTCCATAAATAGTGTCCAAAACATGCATTTTGTGATACAAAATAGTGGCTGCATTATAACAGGGTCCAGTCGGTTCTGGTGGGTGTTTGTATACGAAACTTGTGTCCAATTATGATGGGGATGTATACTTGACTATTCTGTATAGAAGTAATCATCTAGCGATGTTCAGAAGTTCTGTTATGCCCGAATGAATTACTTTCATTTGGTCACTTTATTTACAAGTGGTGGTTTAGAAACAGGCCCAGTCGGTTTTGGTTGGTGCTTTTACCCAGAATTTATGTTTATTGTGTGAGTGGATGTATTTTCACTATTTTGTATAACAATAATGATCCAGGATGATTCTGGAGCTATTTCCCACCACAAACAGTGTCCAAAACAGGCATTTTGCGGTTAAAGTAGTGGTTGTATTAGAACCACGCCCAGTCGGTTCTGGTTCGTGTTTTTACCCAGAAATTGTGTCCAATGATTATGGGGATGTATTTTTTATTATTCTTTATAAAAATAATATTCTAGGGATGTTCAGAAGTTCTGTTATGCCCTAATCAATGACCTCAATTTGGGCACTTTATTTACAAGTGGTTGTTTAGAACCAGGCCCAGTCGGTTCTGGTTGGTGCTTTACCCACAATTAGTGTCGATTGTGTGGGTTTGATGTATTTTCACTATTCTCTGTAAGAATAAAGATCCAGGGATGTTCTGAGACTATTTCCCACCAGAAATAGTGTCAAAAACATGCATTTTGCGACAAAAATAGTGGTTGTATTAGAACCAGGCCCAGTCGGTTCTGGTTTGTGTATACCCCCTTAACGTGTGTCCAATAGGAATGGGGTTGTATTTTTGACTATTCTGTATAAAAATTATCATCTAGGGATGTTCAGAAGTTCTTCTATGCCCGAATAAATGACCTCCATTTGGGCACTTTATTTTGCATGTTGGTTGTAGTAGAACCAAGCCCAGTCGGTTCTGGTTGGTGCTTTTACCCAGAGTTAGTGTTAATTGTGTAGGTGGATGTATTTTCACTATTCTGTCTAAAAATAAAGATCCAGGATGTTTCTAGGGGTATTTACTACCATAAATAGTCTCCAAAACATGCATTTTGTGATAAAAAATAGTAGTGAAGGCAGGTTCCGGGCCTGTGTCGGCGCATCAGTCAGGCTGGGTAGCCGCTATGGCCCAGGTGATTTTCCAGGGCTGCCCTGCTCTTGACGGAGTGGCCACCCAGCGGGGCTGTGTGTGTTTCATGGTGGGAGACTCGTGCTGCCCCTTCATCCCTGCCGGCATGTCCTGCTCGGTCCATGATGCCCTGCAGGCTATTAGGAACATGCAGAGAGCTGTGACCGGAGATCCGGTTCCACAACGAGGATGGCTTGACTGGTTCTTCTCTGGCTCATGGAAACAGCCACTTCAATATTTCAATATTTTCACAGACACAAAAGGAGGGAATTGTGGGATGGACTGGCTAACTGGCTTAATAATTGTTTATTCTTGTCGCACCATGTGGTCATACTGGTTTAACTTTGTTTTTTAAGATCGTAGAATGCAAGGTAGACTAGCCAAACTGGTTTTACAATTGAATTAAAAGATCGTGGAATGTAAGAAAGACTAACTAGTTGGCCTTGCAATTGTTTGCTCGCCTCGAGAAATATAAGAAAGGCTGGCTAACAGGGTTTGCAATTTTTTCCTTGCATTGTGCGATGAAAAGAGGTTCAACTTCAGGAGTAACTGTCACTCTCCAGGTCATCTAGGGTCAAGTGCACACTTGAAAACTTTCATATTCGACCAAAACGTGCTTATCAGCACATAAAAAGCACATTTGGTGGTACGCGGGAAGAACGGCAGCAGACAAAAAGGCTATTTAGAAAGGTATCACCACTACGCAGAAGAACGTCGGCTACTCTGCCCTCACTGGAAGACATTGCCAGCCCTCGTTACCTCAGCAGAGCCAGGGACATGATCAGGGACCCATGCCACCCTGGTCACAATCGGTTCCAGCTGCTGCTCTCTGGCAGACAGACGCTGTAAGTTTCCCACATCCGTTGGGACTCTAAACTTGGGGTAACACAACACAATCCCTTCTGTGTAATAACTTCGGGTGAGGTAATATAGACATTAGGTACAAGGTGATCTGACACCTACATGCTGAATGAAGGTAAGTGAAAGACAGTGAGAGGTAAGAGATCCACTCAAGGGGTGGTGATGCAATGTATCCATAAAGGCAGAATTGTAAATTAAGAGTCTGGAGTCATAAGTTGTAAAACGGTGTAAAAATGTCAGAGACACAAATGACATAGTGTAATATCATCAAATTTTATAATTTAATAAGTTTTTCATTTGGCATCATTCTAATGGCTAGATATTAAGTTATAATGAAAACTATGATACTTGGCCAAAACGTGATTTTCAGCGCATGAAACGCACGTTAAGCCAATAAAAACTGAAATGTTCCCCTGCTGCGAAACAAACTGTCAGAGACACATAGTTACTGTGTATATAGTGTATAATTGTCCAATTCAAGTAAGTTTTTCATTTGGCATCATTCTAAGTGATATAAATTAAGTTATAGTGAAAATTATGATACTTGGCCAAAACGTGATTTTCAGCGCATGAAACGCACGTTAAGGCAATAAAAACTGAAATATTCCCCTGCTGCGAAACAAACTGTCAGAGACATATAGTTACTGTGTATATAGTGTATTATCGTCCAATTCAAGTAAGTTTTTCATTTAGCATCATTCTAAGTGATAGAAATTAAGTTATAGTGAAAACTATCATACTCGGCCAAAACATGATTTTCAGCGCATGAAACGCACGTTAGCAATAAAAACTGAAATGTCCCCCTGCTGCAAAACAAACTGTCAGAGACACATAGTTACTGTGTATATAGTGTAAAATAGTCCAATTCAAGTAAGTTTTGCATTTAGCATCATTCTAAGTGATAGAAATTAAGTTATAGTGAAAACTATGATACTTGGCCAAAACGTGATTTTCAGCGCATGAAACGCACGTTAAGGCAATAAAAACTGAAATGTTCCCCTGCTGCGAAACAAACTGTCAGAGACACATAGTTACTGTGTATATAGTGTATTATTGTCCAATTCAAGTAAGTTTTTCATTTGGCATCATTCTAAGTGCTAGAAATTAAGTTATAGTGAAAACTATGATACTTGGCCAAAACGTGATTTTCAGCGCATGAAACGCACGTTAAGGCAATAAAAACTGAAATGTTCCCCTGCTGCGAAACAAACTGTCAGAGGCACATAGTTACTGTGTCTATAGTGTAAAATCATCCAGTTCAAGTAAGTATTGCATTTAGCATCATTCTAAGTGCTAGAAATTAAGTTATAGTGAAAATTATGATACTTGGCCAAAACGTGATTTTCAGCGCATGAAACGCACGTTAAGGCAATAAAAACTGAAATGTTCCCCTCCTGCGAAACAAACACTCAGAGGCACATAGTTACTGTGTATATAGTGTATAATTGTCCAATTCAAGTAAGTTTTTCATTTTGCATCATTCTAAGTGCTAGAAATTAAGTTATAGTGAAAACTATGATACTTGGCCAAAACGTGATTTTCAGCGCATGAAATGCACATTAAGGCAATAAAAACTGAAATGTTCCCCCGCTGCGAAACAAACTGTCAGTGACACATAGTTACTGTGTATATAGTGTATAATCGTCCAAATTAAGTAGGTTTTTCATTTGATATCATTCTAAGTGATGAAAGTTAGGGTTAGGGTTAGGGTTAGGTTAAGTTATAGTGAAAACTATGATACTTGGCCAAAACATGATTTTCAGCGCATGAAACGCACATTAGGGCAAAAAAACTGAAATGTTTGTTAGGTCTGAAAATACAACTTCAGGAGCAGGCTAAGAAAGTGAGATAAATTTAAATAGAAAATAGGTATGACCAGACTGCAAAGTGGACAGAGAGTTCCTACAGTGGGCTCCTGTTCACTGCGATGTTACTGCAACTCTAGTCGAATGACCAGTGAGTGTGTCTTAAATACAGGCAAAACTGACAGTTGTCCCTAAGACTTTGGACAGATACGTTTCAGTCATTTGCAGGGCAACAAGTAATTGATTAGTGTCGGGCCTGGAATCTGTAGTCAATGGTTTCCAGACGTAGGGTGTTCTTAGCTGTTCCTACCCTGGGGAATACCGCCATCATGATTTTGGAGGAGACTGACCGGTGTTTGTATTAGAGGGGGACATCCGAGCCCCAAACTGAATCATGGGGGAAGAAATCAAAGCTCCGTCGTTGACGCCTGGTGGGTAGATGTGGGTTGGCGTCGACAGTTGGAATCGAGTCTGCTGTTAGAACGTACGTGTGGTCGGATGCAGATGTAGGGACACAGAGCCCAGTTGTATTGGTGGGGATGATCATATACACTTGCCATTCGCAGAGCCACCATATTTGGTCCAGTACTGTCCATGATTGGGAAGGAATGTGTCTGATCCCGGCGCACCTGGTGACGTGAACTTGGTCCAAAGGGGTCTTCGGATCCGGTCCACTGAAGTTGAAACAGGATGGATAACAGTCTGTTCGGTTGTTGCACTGGACATACGTTGCGGTATTGACTGTAGCTGCTAGTGGTACTGCGACCATGGTATGTAGGCGGTCGAGCTTTGCTGGAAGGATTCTCTCAGATTACCCAGGATACAGTTGTAGGTGAGGTTGGCGAGTTCTTCGTTCTGTCGGTTGGACCATAGCTGTGGTTGGGCTATGGCAGTAGGCAAAAGGGAACAGACATAACAACTCATTGGTTGTGGCGCGGGCTGTGAGTGCGGTGTATCTGTACCAACTGTTCCTCATCATCGGGTTGTAGTCGTTTTCTTCCTGTGTTTGGACATGGGCGAGAATAAGGTGTATCTACTCAGGCTTAGGTGTTCCTGCCGGACGGATTTTGAGTAGGCGCGTGGCGGATGGTTGTACGAAGGGGTTCACACCAATCACTTTGGGGACCATGGCTGGACTAGTAGTGCGGATGGTGATCGTAAAGAGGGGGCCTTTTCCTGGTCGGTCCGGTCAGAGGCATAGGTTGATGCAGCCTTTTTGTTGGATATTGGTCGTAAGGTCTAGCATATGTTTACCATCTTTGATGGTGGTGGCTAACTTGGTGAAGTTAGCGGTCATGGTGGTAGCTTCTTTGGAAAGGGGCCATGTGATGGTTTTGTAGCCTGTATGGAGGAGGACCTGGTCCAAGGTGTCTGGCCAGACCATTCAGACTCTGGGAGCTTGTAGGTACCAATAAAAATAACTGGAGTCAGTCCTGTGTAATCCCAAGTGAGTAAGCTGTAGGCTGAGCAAAGGTACTTGAACAACGATTGGTGTCTTGGTTAATGGGATGCAGATCTGGGGGCCCCTGATCGTTTCCTGAACCAGCTAGTGGGGCATTCTCCTCCAGTGGGAGTGTACCAAGGTTCTGGTACGTTCCCCCCATGTGGTTGAACACAGAGCGGTGATGATGATGGCCAAAATCACACGGTGAGGTCCGTCCCAACGTGGAGAAGACCAGCACTTTCTTTTTATCACCTTGACGAGTACCAGGTCTCCTGGGGACAGGACCTCCTCTGTGGGAGACAGAGAAGATGTCGGCAGATTATTTTGCATTCATCACAGTTCTTTCTTGGAACATTTTGCATAACCACTTATTGAGGGATTCTGTTTCTCCTTTCTCTTTTACCACCAGATCTTTTTCCCACATTGTTAGTGGAAGATTCTGTCTTTCACTGCCTCAAATGGTGTGCATCCCTGTGCTGTTGGAATGATTCTCATGTACGTTTCTACCAGGCTCAGGCATTCTTGCCATGGTTTTCCTGTATCTTCCATGGTTTTTCTGAGTCTGAGTTTTACTGTTCTAATGGTTTGTTCGACGAGTCCAGCACTTTGGTTCAGTTTGATGAAATCCATGTTCAGAAGCTCGAAGGGATATGTTCCTGTTTGCCTTGTTCCATGCTTGGGTTGTTCATTGCCTTGAGAGTTGTGTCTACAGCAGTTTAGACAGTTTCTGCAAAATAATTGAGGTAAGTTTGGAGACCTCTGGGAACATGCATTGTTTGTTGTACTGTACTGATCATCCCTCCTGTTGAGACATGGCTCCTCCCATGGCTCAATTTGGCAATTACTTCAAACAATGATCGTGTCACGCATGGCTTGTTTTCTACTGCATAGAGTCCATTCTTGTGTTGAGTGGCTCCTTCTGTTTCCCATTGCAGTTTCTCTTTTTCTGGGGAATGATTTTGCATTTCTCTTAGGAATTCAGCAGGGATTGGGCTGTGTCTTTCCACCGTCACGTCTTGTTCTAGGAATAGTCTACATGCCTCTGTCAATGCCACTATTTCTGCGGCTTGTGCAGACCAGTCGCCGGGGAGTCGTCCTGTCTTGAGGTTGTCTTTTTGAGTCACCACGGCATATACGTTGTGTTTTTCTCCATCCAGGGTTTTTGATGATGATCCATCCCCATAGGCAATGTGTCCGGGGGGCAATGGGTTGTCCATTAGGTCAGTTGCATATACGTGGTTAAGTTGCATATACGTGGTTAATTATGATTCGTTGAGTGGGCAACTGTGAGAATTGGTTTAACCACTTGTCGTCCGGTCTCCCATGAACTTCAGGGTGACACGTAATGGCCATGTTTGTTGTTCCTGTCCTGGGGCTGCTGGGCAGATATCTTCAGACTGTTCTCTTAGACTTTCAGCTACCTTGGCAGAATCATTCCCGACAATGTCGAGAGAGTAGAAGCTGTTAGATGTGGTGGTGTGGAAGATATTTTTGGTCTGTAATTCCCTGGGTCGGAGGCCATTTTGGGTGGCCACTAGGCTTAGCCCAAGCTGGACCATGATATCTCGTCCCGGTAACTCTCCGATTTTCATTTTGCAGTCTGACAATAAACCCATCCCTTTTGTTGCTTTCTGACCCATATTAATCACTTACTTAATAGTTTAAACAACAATTATTTTCTAAATTACCCGAAATTGATCTCCACTTTGTGATTAACCCAATATCTCTGAACACACAAAGACCAAAAGTCCCTGACTTTGTCTTAGTTAAGTCCCTGACTCTATTAACAGACCAAGACTATAATGCCTTTGCTAATTCTTGTTCTACTTTCATTGGTCCCGGACCAATTGGTTTATTACCAGACTGCAAAGTGGACAGTGAGAGTTCCTACAGTAGGGTCCTGTTCAACGCAATGTTCCTGAAACTCTAGTCGAATGACCAGTGTGTGTGTCTTAAATACAGGAAAAACTGACAGTTGTCACTAGGACTTTGGACAGATACATTTCAGTCATTTGCAGGGCAAAAAGTAATTGATCAGTGTCAGACAGTTGAATATTTGTGCTGACATGTCACCCCAATCACAAGACTAAGATTGTTTATTCAGTCAGACAGTTGGGTGTTTATGCTGCTATGTCAGCCGTAAGGATGACTACAATGCTGTTATACTCACAAAAACTTATACAATATGAACAAGCATTTGAAAAGATACTTTGTCTAATCTTACATATTCCCCTGCTGCCAAAAAAACTGTCAGAGACACATAGTTACTGTGTATATAGTGTAAAATCGTCCAATTCAAGTAAGTTATCCATTTGGCATTATTCTCATTGCTAAAAATTAAGTTACAATGAAAACAATCATACTTGGCCAAAACGTGATTTTCAGGGTATGAAAAGTACATTAAGGCAATAAAAACTGAAAAGTTCCCCTGCTGCCAAACAAACTGTCAGAGACACATAGTTCCTGTGTATATAGTGTAAAATCGTCCTATCCATGTAAGTCTTTCATTGGCATCATTCTAGGTGATTCTGGAGCTATTTCCCACCATAAAAAGTGTCCAAAACCGGCATTTTGCGATTAAAATAGTGGTTGTATTAGAACCAGGCCCAGGCGATTCTGGTTGGTGTTTTTACCCTGAAATTGTGTCCAATGATGATAAGGATGTATTTTTGATTATTCTGTATAAAAATAATCATCTAGGGATGTTCAGAAGTTTTGTTACGCCCGAATCAATGACCTCAATTTGGGCACTTTATTTACAAGTGGTGGTTTTTAAGAACCAGGCCCAGTCGGTTCTGGTTGGTGCTTTTACCCAGATATAGTATCCATTGTGTGGGTAGATGTATTTTCACTATTCTGTCTAAAAATAAAGATCCAGGACAGTTCCGGGGCTATTTCCCTCCATAAATAGTGTCCAAAACATGCATTTTGCGATACAAAATAGTGGCTGCATTATAACAGGGTCCAGTCGGTTCTGGTGGGTGTTTGTATACGAAACTTGTGTCCAATTATGATGGGGATGTATACTTGACTATTCTGTATAGAAGTAATCATCTAGCGATGTTCAGAAGTTCTGTTATGCCCGAATGAATTACTTTCATTTGGTCACTTTATTTACAAGTGGTGGTTTAGAAACAGGCCCAGTCGGTTTTGGTTGGTGCTTTTACCCAGAATTTGTGTTTATTGTGTGAGTGGATGTATTTTCACTATTTTGTATAACAATAATGATCCAGGATGATTCTGGAGCTATTTCCCACCACAAACAGTGTCCAAAACAGGCATTTTGCGGTTAAAGTAGTGGTTGTATTAGAACCACGCCCAGTCGGTTCTGGTTCGTGTTTTTACCCAGAAATTGTGTCCAATGATTATGGGGATGTATTTTTTTATTATTCTTTATAAAAATAATATTCTAGGGATGTTCAGAAGTTCTGTTATGCCCTAATCAATGACCTCAATTTGGGCACTTTATTTACAAGTGGTTGTTTGGAACCAGGCCCAGTCGGTTCTGGTTGGTGCTTTACCCACAATTAGTGTCGATTGTGTGGGTTTGATGTATTTTCACTATTCTCTGTAAGAATAAAGATCCAGGGATGTTCTGAGACTATTTCCCACCAGAAATAGTGTCAAAAACATGCATTTTGCGACAAAAATAGTGGTTGTATTAGAACCAGGCCCAGTCGGTTCTGGTTTGTGTATACCCCCTTAACGTGTGTCCAATAGGAATGGGGTTGTATTTTTGACTATTCTGTATAAAAATTATCATCTAGGGATGTTCAGAAATTCTTCTATGCCCAAATAAATGACCTCCATTTGGGCACTTTATTTTGCATGTTGGTTGTAGTAGAACCAAGCCCAGTCGGTTCTGGTTGGTGCTTTTACCCAGAGTTAGTGTTGATTGTGTAGGTGGATGTATTTTCACTATTCTGTCTAAAAATAAAGATCCAGGATGGTTCTAGGGGTATTTACTACCATAAATAGTCTCCAAAACATGCATTTTGTGATAAAAAATAGTAGTTGAAAAAATGAAAAAATGAAAATCAGACATAGGCATTGTCGTCATCATTGACTTGACAAAAAGCCTAGTAGTCATCATACCCTCAGCAGCGTATGACGAAATTGTATAGTGCTTCTCCACAAGTTCGTCTTCCCAGGCCAGACACATTTATGACATTTATTTATGACATTTTCATACTTGTTAGCTCTCCGCCTTGAGCGCCATTTTGCGTCGACTGCAAGATGCCTCACCGATGCCAACAAGAATAAGGTGGATCACTTACCTCTCAGTCTTTATACTTACCCTCCCTCAGTCAGCCTTTGGAAGGCAGATCTGCGCCAAACGACCTTCCTGTTACTTCATTTCGACTTGACTTAATTTCATAGTAGGGATATGTGTAGTCGTCACGTCACGTGTTGCTGCAGGTTCAGAGACCTGATGGCTGTTGGGAAAAAGCTGTCCTTGAGCCTGTTTGTCCGTGCTTTGTAGGACCTGTAGCGTCTGCCAGATGGAAGCAACTGGAACAGGCCGTGTCCAGGGTGGTATGGGTCTCCAACAATAGACCCGGCTCTTCTAAGGTATCGGGGGTTGGCAATGTCTTCTAGTGATGGCAGAGAGCAGCCGACGATCTTCTGGGCAGTGTTTATCACCCTCTGTATGGCTTTTTTGTCTGCTGCCGTGCTTCCGGTATACCACACTGTAATGCCGTAAGTCAGGATGCTCTCCACAGTGGCTCTGTAGAAGGTTGCCAGAAGCTTGGTGTCCAATTTGTCCCTTCTCAGTACCCTGAGAAAGTGGAGTCGTTTCTGGGCCTTCTTTACTAACACTGTGGTGTTTGTGGACCAGGAGAGCCTATCCGTGACGTGGACTCCCAGAAATTTGAAGGATTGGACCCTGTCTACACATACTCCGTTAATGAGGAGTGGGGCCAGGTCTGTGCTGCGCTTGCGAAAGTCCAGGATTATTTCTTTAGTCTTTGCGGTATTTAGTGTAAGATTGTTCGCCGAGCACCAAGAAGACAGTTTGTCGACCTCGTCTCTGTAAGCTGACTCATCCCCGCCTGAGATGAGTCCGATCACAGTGGTGTCATCGGCGAATTTGATGATAGAGTTTGACTGGTGGGCTGGTGTGCAGTCGTATGTGTACAAGGAGTACAGGACAGGACTCAGTACACAGCCTTGTGGTGAGCCAGTGTTCAGTGTAATGGCGGAAGAGAGGTGTGGACCCATTCTGACAGTTTGTGGTCGACCAGTCAAGAAGTTCTTTACCCAGCAGCAGATTGAAGAGGATAGTCCAAGGTGGTAGAGTTTGTCCTTCAGGATGTCCGGCTTGATGGTGTTAAAGGCTGAGCTATAGTCTATGAAAAGCATCGTCACATAGTTCCCCCGGTGCTCCAGGTGGCTCAGTGCTGTGTGAAGAGCCACAGCGATAGCATCCTCAGTGGACCTGTTTTCTCTATAAGCAAACTGGTGAGGGTCAACTGAGGGGGGGATTGTCCTTCTGATGTGTCGGGCCACCAACTTTTCAAAGCACTTCATGATCACAGGCGTGAGAGCAACAGGCCTGTAATCGTTCAAGCTGCAGATGGTTGGCCTTTTTGGGGACAGGAATGATGGTGGCAGATTTTAGGCAGGCAGGAACGATGGATAGTTGCATTATAACTGGTTAGTCTCAGTTCTGGTTGCTGTTTATATCCGAAACTTGTGTCCAAAGAGGATGGGGATGTATATTTTACTATTCTGTTTAAAAATAATCATGTAGGGATGTTTTGGGGCTTTTTTTACACAAGAATCAAAAACCTCCAATGGATCTTTATTTTGCACGGTGGTTGAATTAGAACCGGGCCCAGTCGGTTCTGGTTGCCGCTTTTACCCAGATTTAGTGTCAATTGTGTGGATGGATGCATTTTCACTATTATGTGTAAAATTAAAGATGCAGGGATGTTCTGGGAATATTTCACACCGTCAATAGTGTCCAAAACATTTTGCGATAAAAATAGTGGTTGTATTAGAACAAGGCCCAATCGGTTCTGGTTGGTGTATTTACCCAGAATTTGTGTTGATTGAGTGGGTGGATGTAGTTTCACTATTTTCTATAAAAATAATGTTTCCCACCATAAACATTGTCCAAAACAGGCATTTTGCGATTAAAAAAGAGGTCGTATTAGAACCAGGCCCAGTCGGTTCTGGTTGGTGCTTCTACCCATAATTAGTGTTGAATGTGTAGATGGATGTATTTTCACTATTCTGTGTAAAAATAATGATCCAGGATGGTTCTGGAGCTATTTTCCCACCATAAACAGTGTCCAAAACAGGCATTCTGCGATTAAAATAGTGGTTGTATTAGAACCAGGCCCAGTCTGTTCTGGTTGGTGATTTTACCCGAAAAATTGTATCCATTGACGATGGGGATGTATTTTTGATTATTATGTATAAAAATAATCATCTAGGGATCTTCAGAAGTTCTGTTATTCCCGAATCAATGACCTCCATTTGGGCACATTATTGACGGAGCTCACGACCATGATCCAGTGTGTGGCTCGGATGTGTCCCTCAAACACAAATACTGGTCAGTCTCATCCAAAATCCTAATGGCTCAGTTCCCTTGAGTGGGAGCGGCAAGGAACGCCCTGCATTTGAAGACCATTGAAGGCAGGTTCCGGGCCTGTGTCGGCGCATCAGTCAGGCTGGGTAGCCGCTATGGCCCAGGTGATTTTCCAGGGCTGCCCTGCTCTTGACGGAGTGGCCACCCAGCGGGGCTGTGTGTGTTTCATGGTGGGAGACTCGTGCTGCCCCTTCATCCCTGCCGGCATGTCCTGCTCGGTCCATGATGCCCTGCAGGCTATTAGGAACATGCAGAGAGCTGTGACCGGAGATCCGGTTCCACAACGAGGATGGCTTGACTGTTTCTTCTCTGGCTCATGGAAACAGCCACTTCAATATTTCAATATTTTCACAGACACAAAAGGAGGGAATTGTGGGATGGACTGGCTAACTGGCTTAATAATTGTTTATTCTTGTCGCACCATGTGGTCATACTGGTTTAACTTTGTTTTTTAAGATCGTAGAATGCAAGGTAGACTAGCCAAACTGGTTTTACAATTGAATTAAAAGATCGTGGAATGTAAGAAAGACTAACTAGTTGGCCTTGCAATTGTTTGTTCGCCTCGAGAAATATAAGAAAGGCTGGCTAACAGGGTTTGCAATTTTTTCCTTGTATTGTGCGATGAAAAGAGGTTCAACTTCAGGAGTAACTGTCACTCTCCAGGTCATCTAGGGTCAAGTGCACACTTGAAAACTTTCATATTCGACCAAAACGTGCTTATCAGCACATAAAAAGCACATTTGGTGGTACGCGGGAAGAACGGCAGCAGACAAAAAGGCTATTTAGAAAGGTATCACCACTACGCAGAAGAACGTCGGCTACTCTGCCCTCACTGGAAGACATTGCCAGCCCTCGTTACCTCAGCAGAGCCAGGGACATGATCAGGGACCCATGCCACCCTGGTCACAATCGGTTCCAGCTGCTGCTCTCTGGCAGACAGACGCTGTAAGTTTCCCACATCCGTTGGGACTCTAAACTTGGGGTAACACAACACAATCCCTTCTGTGTAATAACTTCGGGTGAGGTAATATGAATAGACATTAGGTACAAGGTGATCTGACACCTACATGCTGAATGAAGGTAAGTGAAAGACAGTGAGAGGTAAGAGATCCACTCAAGGGGTGGTGATGCAATGTATCCATAAAGGCAGAATTGTAAATTAAGAGTCTGGAGTCATAACTTGTAAAACTGTGTAAAAATGTCAGAGACACAAATGACATAGTGTAATATCATCAAATTTTATAATTTAATAAGTTTTTCATTTGGCATCATTCTAATGGCTAGATATTAAGTTATAATGAAAACTATGATACTTGGCCAAAACGTGATTTTCAGCGCATGAAACGCACGTTAAGCCAATAAAAACTGAAATGTTCCCCTGCTGCGAAACAAACTGTCAGAGACACATAGTTACTGTGTATATAGTGTATAATTGTCCAATTCAAGTAAGTTTTTCATTTGGCATCATTCTAAGTGATATAAATTAAGTTATAGTGAAAATTATGATATTTGGCCAAAACGTGATTTTCAGCGCATGAAACGCACGTTAAGGCAATAAAAACTGAAATATTCCCCTGCTGCGAAACAAACTGTCAGAGACATATAGTTACTGTGTATCTAGTGTATTATCGTCCAATTCAAGTAAGTTTTTCATTTAGCATCATTCTAAGTGATAGAAATTAAGTTATAGTGAAAAACTATCATACTCGGCCAAAACATGATTTTCAGCGCATGAAACGCACGTTAGCAATAAAAACTGAAATGTCCCCCTGCTGCGAAACAAACTGTCAGAGACACATAGTTACTGTGTATATAGTGTAAAACAGTCCAATTCAAGTAAGTTTTGCATTTAGCATCATTCTAAGTGATAGAAATTAAGTTATAGTGAAAACTATGATACTTGGCCAAAACGTGATTTTCAGCGCATGAAACGCACGTTAAGGCAATAAAAACTGAAATGTTCCCCTGCTGCGAAACAAACTGTCAGAGACACAGTTACTGTGTATATAGTGTATTATTGTCCAATTCAAGTAAGTTTTTCATTTGGCATCATTCTAAGTGATAGAAATTAAGTTATAGTGAAAATTATGATACTTGGCCAAAACGTGATTTTCAGCGCATGAAACGCACGTTAAGGCAATAAAAACTGAAATGTTCCCCTGCTGCGAAACAAACTGTCAGAGGCACATAGTTACTGTGTCTATAGTGTAAAATCATCCAATTCAAGTAAGTATTGCATTTAGCATCATTCTAAGTGCTAGAAATTAAGTTATAGTGAAAACTATGATACTTGGCCAAAACGTGATTTTCAGCGCATGAAACGCACGTTAAGGCAATAAAAACTGAAATGTTCCCTGCTGCGAAACAAACACTCAGAGGCACATAGTTACTGTGTATATAGTGTATAATTGTATAATTCAAGTAAGTTTTTCATTTTGCATCATTCTAAGTGCTAGAAATTAAGTTATAGTGAAAACTATGATACTTGGCCAAAACGTGATTTTCAGCGCATGAAA
Source organism: Stigmatopora nigra (assembly GCF_051989575.1). Lineage (NCBI taxonomy): Eukaryota > Metazoa > Chordata > Actinopteri > Syngnathiformes > Syngnathidae > Stigmatopora > Stigmatopora nigra. Next base: position 8,709,434 of record NC_135530.1, read on the forward strand.
TGCACATTAAGGCAATAAAAACTGAACTGTTCCCCCGCTGCGAAACAAACTGTCAGTGACACATAGTTACTGTGTATATAGTGTATAATCGTCCAAATTAAGTAGGTTTTTCATTTGATATCATTCTAAGTGATGAAAGTTAGGGTTAGGGTTAGGGTTAGGGTTAGGTTAAGTTATAGTGAAAACTATGATACTTGGCCAAAACATGATTTTCAGCGCATGAAACGCACATTAGGGCAAAAAAACTGAAATGTTTGTTAGGTCTGAAAATACAACTTCAGGAGCAGGCTAAGAAAGAGTGAGATAAATTTAAATAGAAAATATGTATGACCAGACTGCAAAGTGGACAGAGAGTTCCTACAGTGGGCTCCTGTTCACTGCGATGTTACTGCAACTCTAGTCGAATGACCAGTGAGTGTGTCTTAAATACAGGCAAAACTGACAGTTGTCCCTAAGACTTTGGACAGATACGTTTCAGTCATTTGCAGGGCAACAAGTAATTGATTAGTGTCGGGCCTGGAATCTGTAGTCAATGGTTTCCAGACGTAGGGTGTTCTTCGCTGTTCCTACCCTGGGGAATACCGCCATCATGATTTTGGAGGAGACTGACCAGTGTTTGTATTAGAGGGGGACATCCGAGCCCCAAACTGAATCATGGGGGAAGAAATCAAAGCTCCGTCGTTGACGCCTGGTGGGTAGATGTGGGTTGGCGTCGACAGTTGGAATCGAGTCTGCTGTTAGAACGTACGTGTGGTCGGATGCAGATGTAGGGACACAGAGCCCAGTTGTATTGGTGGGGATGATCATATACACTTGCCATTCGCAGAGCCACCATATTTGGTCCAGTACTGTCCATGATTGGAAAGGAATGTGTCTGATCTCGGCGCACCTGGTGACGTGAACTTGGTCCAAAGGGGTCTTCGGATCCGGTCCGCTGAAGTTGAAACAGGATGGATAACAGTCTGTTCGGTTGTTGCACTGGACATACGTTGCGGTATTGACTGTAGCTGCTAATGGTACTGCGACCATGGTATGTAGGCGGTCGAGCTTTTCTGGAAGGATTCTCTCAGATTACCCAGGATACAGTTGTAGGTGAGGTTGGCGAGCTCTTCGTTCTGTCGGTTGGACCATAGCTGTGGTTGGGCTACGGCAGTAGGCAAGAGGGAACAGACATAACAACTCATTGGTTGTGGCGCGGGCTGTGAGTGCGGTGTATCTGTACCAACTGTTCCTCATCATCGGGTTGTAGTCGTTTTCTTCCTGTGTTTGGACATGGGCGAGAATAAGGTGTATCTACTCAGGCTTAGGTGTTCCTGCCGGACGGATTTTGAGTAGGCGTGTGGCGGATGGTTGTACGAAGGGGTTCACACCAATCACTTTGGGGACCATGGCTGGACTAGTAGTGCGGATGGTGATAGTAAAGAGGGGGCCTTTTCCTGGTCGGTCCGGTCAGAGGCATAGGTTGATGCAGCCTTTTTGTTGGATATTGGTCGTAAGGTCTAGCATATGTTTACCATCTTTGATGGTGGTGGCTAACTTGGTGAAGTTAGCGGTCATGGTGGTAGCTTCTTTGGAAAGGGGCCATGTGATGGTTTTGTAGCCTGTATGGAGGAGGACCTGGTCCAAGGTGTCTGGCCAGACCATTCAGACTCTGGGAGCTTGTAGGTACCAATAAAAATAACTGGAGTCAGTCCTGTGTAATCCCAAGTGAGTAAGTTGTAGGCTGAGCAAAGGTACTTGAACGACGATTGGTGTCTTGGTTAATGGGATGCAGATCTGGGGGCCCCTGATCGTTTCCTGAACCAGCTAGTGGGGCATTCTCCTCCAGTGGGAGTGTACCAAGGTTCTGGTACGTTCCCCCCATGTGGTTGAACACAGAGCGGTGATGATGATGGCCAAAATCACACGGTGAGGTCCGTCCCAACGTGGAGAAGACCAGCACTTTCTTTTTATCACCTTGACGAGTACCAGGTCTCCTGGGGACAGGACCTCCTCTGTGGGAGACAGAGAAGATGTCGGCAGATTATTTTGCATTCATCACAGTTCTTTCTTGGAACATTTTGCATAACCACTTATTGAGGGATTCTGTTTCTCCTTTCTCTTTTACCACCAGATCTTTTTCCCACATTGTTAGTGGAAGATTCTGTCTTTCACTGCCTCAAATGGTGTGCATCCCTGTGCTGTTGGAATGATTCTCATGTACGTTTCTACCAGGCTCAGGCATTCTTGCCATGGTTTTCCTGTATCTTCCATGGTTTTTCTGAGTCTGAGTTTTACTGTTCTAATGGTTTGTTCGACGAGTCCAGCACTTTGGTTCAGTTTGATGAAATCCATGTTCAGAAGCTCGAAGGGATATGTTCCTGTTTGCCTTGTTCCATGCTTGGGTTGTTCATTGCCTTGAGAGTTGTGTCTACAGCAGTTTAGACAGTTTCTGCAAAATAATTGAGGTAAGTTTGGAGACCTCTGGGAACATGCATTGTTTGTTGTACTGTACTGATCATCCCTCCTGTTGAGACATGGCTCCTCCCATGGCTCAATTTGGCAATTACTTCAAACAATGATCGTGTCACGCATGGCTTGTTTTCTACTGCATAGAGTCCGTTCTTGTGTTGAGTGGCTCCTTCTGTTTCCCATTGCAGTTTCTCTTTTTCTGGGGAATGATTTTGCATTTCTCTTAGGAATTCAGCAGGGATTGGGCTGTGTCTTTCCACCGTCACGTCTTGTTCTAGGAATAGTCTACATGCCTCTGTCAGTGCCACTATTTCTGCGGCTTGTGCAGACCAGTCGCCGGGGAGTCGTCCTGTCTTGAGGTTGTCTTTTTGAGTCACCACGGCATATACGTTGTGTTTTTCTCCATCCAGGGTTTTTGATGATGATCCATCCCCATAGGCAATGTGTCCGGGGGGCAATGGGTTGTCCATTAGGTCAGTTGCATATACGTGGTTAATTATGATTCGTTGAGTGGGCAACTGTGAGAATTGGTTTAACCACTTGTCGTCCGGTCTCCCATGAACTTCAGGGTGACACGTAATGGCCATGTTTGTTGTTCCTGTCCTGGGGCTGCTGGGCAGATATCTTCAGACTGTTCTCTTAGACTTTCAGCTACCTTGGCAGAATCATTCCCGACAATGTCGAGAGAGTAGAAGCTGTTAGATGTGGTGGTGTGGAAGATATTTTTGGTCTGTAATTCCCTGGGTCGGAGGCCATTTTGGGTGGCCACTAGGCTTAGCCCAAGCTGGACCATGATATCTCGTCCCGGTAACTCTCCGATTTTCATTTTGCAGTCTGACAATAAACCCATCCCTTTTGTTGCTTTCTGACCCATATTAATCACTTACTTAATAGTTTAAACAACAATTATTTTCTAAATTACCCGAAATTGATCTCCACTTTGTGATTAACCCAATATCTCTGAACACACAAAGACCAAAAGTCCCTGACTTTGTCTTAGTTAAGTCCCTGACTCTATTAACAGACCAAGACTATAATGCCTTTGCTAATTCTTGTTCTACTTTCATTGGTCCCGGACCAATTGGTTTATTACCAGACTGCAAAGTGGACAGTGAGAGTTCCTACAGTAGGGTCCTGTTCAACGCGATGTTCCTGAAACTCTAGTCGAATGACCAGTGTGTGTGTCTTAAATACAGGAAAAACTGACAGTTGTCACTAGGACTTTGGACAGATACATTTCAGTCATTTGCAGGGCAAAAAGTAATTGATCAGTGTCAGACAGTTGAATATTTGTGCTGACATGTCACCCCAATCACAAGACTAAGATTGTTTATTCAGTCAGACAGTTGGGTGTTTATGCTGCTATGTCAGCCGTAAGGATGACTACAATGCTGTTATACTCACAAAAACTTATACAATATGAACAAGCATTTGCAAAGATACTTTGTCTAATCTTACATATTCCCCTGCTGCCAAAAAAACTGTCAGAGACACATAGTTACTGTGTATATAGTGTAAAATCGTCCAATTCAAGTAAGTTATCCATTTGGCATTATTCTCATTGCTAAAAATTAAGTTACAATGAAAACAATCATACTTGGCCAAAACGTGATTTTCAGGGTATGAAAAGTACATTAAGGCAATAAAAACTGAAAAGTTCCCCTGCTGCCAAACAAACTGTCAGAGACACATAGTTCCTGTGTATATAGTGTAAAATCGTCCTATCCATGTAAGTCTTTCATTGGCATCATTCTAGGTGATTCTGGAGCTATTTCCCACCATAAAAAGTGTCCAAAACAGGCATTTTGCGATTAAAATAGTGGTTGTATTAGAACCAGGCCCAGGCGATTCTGGTTGGTGTTTTTACCCTGAAATTGTGTCCAATGATGATAAGGATGTATTTTTGATTATTCTGTATAAAAATAATCATCTAGGGATGTTCAGAAGTTTTGTTACGCCCGAATCAATGACCTCAATTTGGGCACTTTATTTACAAGTGGTGGTTTTTAAGAACCAGGCCCAGTCGGTTCTGGTTGGTGCTTTTACCCAGATATAGTATCCATTGTGTGGGTAGATGTATTTTCACTATTCTGTCTAAAAATAAAGATCCAGGACAGTTCCGGGGCTATTTCCCTCCATAAATAGTGTCCAAAACATGCATTTTGCGATACAAAATAGTGGCTGCATTATAACAGGGTCCAGTCGGTTCTGGTGGGTGTTTGTATACGAAACTTGTGTCCAATTATGATGGGGATGTATACTTGACTATTCTGTATAGAAGTAATCATCTAGCGATGTTCAGAAGTTCTGTTATGCCCGAATGAATTACTTTCATTTGGTCACTTTATTTACAAGTGGTGGTTTAGAAACAGGCCCAGTCGGTTTTGGTTGGTGCTTTTACCCAGAATTTGTGTTTATTGTGTGAGTGGATGTATTTTCACTATTTTGTATAACAATAATGATCCAGGATGATTCTGGAGCTATTTCCCACCACAAACAGTGTCCAAAACAGGCATTTTGCGGTTAAAGTAGTGGTTGTATTAGAACCACGCCCAGTCGGTTCTGGTTCGTGTTTTTACCCAGAAATTGTGTCCAATGATTATGGGGATGTATTTTTTATTATTCTTTATAAAAATAATATTCTAGGGATGTTCAGAAGTTCTGTTATGCCCTAATCAATGACCTCAATTTGGGCACTTTATTTACAAGTGGTTGTTTAGAACCAGGCCCAGTCGGTTCTGGTTGGTGCTTTACCCACAATTAGTGTCGATTGTGTGGGTTTGATGTATTTTCACTATTCTCTGTAAGAATAAAGATCCAGGGATGTTCTGAGACTATTTCCCACCAGAAATAGTGTCAAAAACATGCATTTTGCGACAAAAATAGTGGTTGTATTAGAACCAGGCCCAGTCGGTTCTGGTTTGTGTATACCCCCTTAACGTGTGTCCAATAGGAATGGGGTTGTATTTTTGACTATTCTGTATAAAAATTATCATCTAGGGATGTTCAGAAGTTCTTCTATGCCCGAATAAATGACCTCCATTTGGGCACTTTATTTTGCATGTTGGTTGTAGTAGAACCAAGCCCAGTCGGTTCTGGTTGGTGCTTTTACCCAGAGTTAGTGTTGATTGTGTAGGTGGATGTATTTTCACTATTCTGTCTAAAAATAAAGATCCAGGATGGTTCTAGGGGTATTTACTACCATAAATAGTCTCCAAAACATGCATTTTGTGATAAAAAATAGTAGTTGAAAAAATGAAAAAATGAAAATCAGACATAGGCATTGTCGTCATCATTGACTTGACAAAAAGCCTAGTAGTCATCATACCCTCAGCAGCGTATGACGAAATTGTATAGTGCTTCTCCACAAGTTCGTCTTCCCAGGCCAGACACATTTATGACATTTATTTATGACATATTCATACTTGTTAGCTCTCCGCCTTGAGCGCCATTTTGCGGCGACTGCAAGATGCCTCACCGATGCCAACAAGAATAAGGTGGATCACTTACCTCTCAGTCTTTATACTTACCCTCCCTCAGTCAGCCTTTGGAAGGCAGATCTGCGCCAAACGACCTTCCTGTTACTTCATTTCGACTTGACTTAATTTCATAGTAGGGATATGTGTAGTCGTCACGTCACGTGTTGCTGCAGGTTCAGAGACCTGATGGCTGTTGGGAAAAAGCTGTCCTTGAGCCTGTTTGTCCGTGCTTTGTAGGACCTGTAGCGTCTGCCAGATGGAAGCAACTGGAACAGGCCGTGTCCAGGGTGGTATGGGTCTCCAACAATAGACCCGGCTCTTCTAAGGTATCGGGGGTTGGCAATGTCTTCTAGTGATGGCAGAGAGCAGCCGACGATCTTCTGGGCAGTGTTTATCACCCTCTGTATGGCTTTTTTGTCTGCTGCCGTGCTTCCGGTATACCACACTGTAATGCCGTAAGTCAGGATGCTCTCCACAGTGGCTCTGTAGAAGGTTGCCAGAAGCTTGGTGTCCAATTTGTCCCTTCTCAGTACCCTGAGAAAGTGGAGTCGTTTCTGGGCCTTCTTTACTAACACTGTGGTGTTTGTGGACCAGGAGAGCCTATCCGTGACGTGGACTCCCAGAAATTTGAAGGATTGGACCCTGTCTACACATACTCCGTTAATGAGGAGTGGGGCCAGGTCTGTGCTGCGCTTGCGAAAGTCCAGGATTATTTCTTTAGTCTTTGCGGTATTTAGTGTAAGATTGTTCGCCGAGCACCAAGAAGACAGTTTGTCGACCTCGTCTCTGTAAGCTGACTCATCCCCGCCTGAGATGAGTCCGATCACAGTGGTGTCATCGGCGAATTTGATGATAGAGTTTGACTGGTGGGCTGGTGTGCAGTCGTATGTGTACAAGGAGTACAGGACAGGACTCAGTACACAGCCTTGTGGTGAGCCAGTGTTCAGTGTAATGGCGGAAGAGAGGTGTGGACCCATTCTGACAGTTTGTGGTCGACCAGTCAAGAAGTTCTTTACCCAGCAGCAGATTGAAGAGGATAGTCCAAGGTGGTAGAGTTTGTCCTTCAGGATGTCCGGCTTGATGGTGTTAAAGGCTGAGCTATAGTCTATGAAAAGCATCGTCACATAGTTCCCCCGGTGCTCCAGGTGGCTCAGTGCTGTGTGAAGAGCCACAGCGATAGCATCCTCAGTGGACCTGTTTTCTCTATAAGCAAACTGGTGAGGGTCAACTGAGGGGGGGATTGTCCTTCTGATGTGTCGGGCCACCAACTTTTCAAAGCACTTCATGATCACAGGCGTGAGAGCAACAGGCCTGTAATCGTTCAAGCTGCAGATGGTTGGCCTTTTTGGGGACAGGAATGATGGTGGCAGATTTTAGGCAGGCAGGAACGATGGATAGTTGCATTATAACTGGTTAGTCTCGGTTCTGGTTGCTGTTTATATCCGAAACTTGTGTCCAAAGAGGATGGGGATGTATATTTTACTATTCTGTTTAAAAATAATCATGTAGGGATGTTTTGGGGCTTTTTTTACACAAGAATCAAAAACCTCCAATGGATCTTTATTTTGCACGGTGGTTGAATTAGAACCGGCCCAGTCGGTTCTGGTTGCCGCTTTTACCCAGATTTAGTGTCAATTGTGTGGATGGATGCATTTTCACTATTATGTGTAAAATTAAAGATGCAGGGATGTTCTGGGAATATTTCACACCGTCAATAGTGTCCAAAACATTTTGCGATAAAAATAGTGGTTGTATTAGAACAAGGCCCAATCGGTTCTGGTTGGTGTATTTACCCAGAATTTGTGTTGATTGAGTGGGTGGATGTAGTTTCACTATTTTCTATAAAAATAATGTTTCCCACCATAAACATTGTCCAAAACAGGCATTTTGCGATTAAAAAAGAGGTCGTATTAGAACCAGGCCCAGTCGGTTCTGGTTGGTGCTTCTACCCATAATTAGTGTTGAATGTGTAGATGGATGTATTTTCACTATTCTGTGTAAAAATAATGATCCAGGATGGTTCTGGAGCTATTTTCCCACCATAAACAGTGTCCAAAACAGGCATTCTGCGATTAAAATAGTGGTTGTATTAGAACCAGGCCCAGTCTGTTCTGGTTGGTGAATTTACCCGAAAAATTGTATCCATTGACGATGGGGATGTATTTTTGATTATTATGTATAAAAATAATCATCTAGGGATCTTCAGAAGTTCTGTTATTCCCGAATCAATGACCTCCATTTGGGCACATTATTGACGGAGCTCACGACCATGATCCAGTGTGTGGCTCGGATGTGTCCCTCAAACACAAATACTGGTCAGTCTCATCCAAAATCCTAATGGCTCAGTTCCCTTGAGTGGGAGCGGCAAGGAACGCCCTGCATTTGAAAAACATTGAAGGCAGGTTCCGGGCCTGTGTCAGCGCATCAGTCAGGCTGGGTAGCCGCTATGGCCCAGGTGATTTTCCAGGGCTGCCTGGCTATTTAGAGAGGTATCACCACTACGCAGAAGAACGTCGGCTACTCTGCCCTCACTGGAAGACATTGCCAGCCCTCGTTACCTCAGCAGAGCCAGGGACATGATCAGGGACCCATGCCACCCTGGTCACAATCTGTTCCAGCTGCTGCTCTCTGGCAGACAGACGCTGTAAGTTTCCCACATCCGTTGGGACTCTAAACTTGGGGTAACACAACACAATCCCTTCTGTGTAATAACTTCGGGTGAGGTAATATGAATAGACATTAGGTACAAGGTGATCTGACACCTACATGCTGAATGAAGGTAAGTGAAAGACAGTGAGAGGTAAGAGATCCACTCAAGGGGTGGTGATGCAATGTATCCATAAAGGCAGAATTGTAAATTAAGAGTCTGGAGTCATAACTTGTAAAACTGTGTAAAAATGTCAGAGACACAAATGACATAGTGTAATATCATCAAATTTTATAATTTAATAAGTTTTTCATTTGGCATCATTCTAATGGCTAGATATTAAGTTATAATGAAAACTATGATACTTGGCCAAAACGTGATTTTCAGCGCATGAAACGCACGTTAAGCCAATAAAAACTGAAATGTTCCCCTGCTGCGAAACAAACTGTCAGAGACACATAGTTACTGTGTATATAGTGTATAATTGTCCAATTCAAGTAAGTTTTTCATTTGGCATCATTCTAAGTGATATAAATTAAGTTATAGTGAAAATTATGATACTTGGCCAAAACGTGATTTTCAGCGCATGAAACGCACGTTAAGGCAATAAAAACTGAAATATTCCCCTGCTGCGAAACAAACTGTCAGAGACATATAGTTACTGTGTATATAGTGTATTATCGTCCAATTCAAGTAAGTTTTTCATTTAGCATCATTCTAAGTGATAGAAATTAAGTTATAGTGAAAACTATCATACTCGGCCAAAACATGATTTTCAGCGCATGAAACGCACGTTAGCAATAAAAACTGAAATGTCCCCCTGCTGCGAAACAAACTGTCAGAGACACATAGTTACTGTGTATATAGTGTAAAATAGTCCAATTCAAGTAAGTTTTGCATTTAGCATCATTCTAAGTGATAGAAATTAAGTTATAGTGAAAACTATGATACTTGGCCAAAACGTGATTTTCAGCGCATGAAACGCACGTTAAGGCAATAAAAACTGAAATGTTCCCCTGCTGCGAAACAAACTGTCAGAGACACATAGTTACTGTGTATATAGTGTATTATTGTCCAATTCAAGTAAGTTTTTCATTTGGCATCATTCTAAGTGATAGAAATTAAGTTATAGTGAAAATTATGATACTTGGCCAAAACGTGATTTTCAGCGCATGAAACGCACGTTAAGGCAATAAAAACTGAAATGTTCCCCTGCTGCGAAACAAACTGCCCGAGGCACATAGTTACTGTGTCTATAGTGTAAAATCATCCAATTCAAGTAAGTATTGCATTTAGCATCATTCTAAGTGCTAGAAATTAAGTTATAGTGAAAACTATGATACTTGGCCAAAACGTGATTTTCAGCGCATGAAACGCACGTTAAGGCAATAAAAACTGAAATGTTCCCCTGCTGCGAAACAAACTGTCAGAGGCACATAGTTACTGTGTCTAAAGTGTAAAATCATCCAATTCAAGTAAGTATTGCATTTAGCATCATTCTAAGTGCTAGAAATTAAGTTATAGTGAAAACTATGATACTTGGCCAAAACGTGATTTTCAGCGCATGAAACGCACGTTAAGGCAATAAAAACTGAAATGTTCCCCTGCTGCGAAACAAACACTCAGAGGCACATAGTTACTGTGTATATAGTGTATAATTGTCCAATTCAAGTAAGTTTTTCATTTTGCATCATTCTAAGTGCTAGAAATTAAGTTATAGTGAAAACTATGATACTTGGCCAAAACGTGATTTTCAGCGCATGAAATGCACATCAAGGCAATAAAAACTGAAATGTTCCCCCGCTGCGAAACAAACTGTCAGTGACACATAGTTACTGTGTATATAGTGTATAATCGTCCAAATTAAGTAGGTTTTTCATTTGATATCATTCTAAGTGATGAAAGTTAGGGTTAGGGTTAGGTTAAGTTATAGTGAAAACTATGATACTTGGCCAAAACATGATTTTCAGCGCATGAAACGCACATTAGGGCAAAAAAACTGAAATGTTTGTTAGGTCTGAAAATACAACTTCAGGAGCAGGCTAAGAAAGAGTGAGATAAATTTAAATAGAAAATATGTATGACCAGACTGCAAAGTGGACAGAGAGTTCCTACAGTGGGCTCCTGTTCACTGCGATGTTACTGCAACTCTAGTCGAATGACCAGTGAGTGTGTCTTAAATACAGGCAAAACTGACAGTTGTCCCTAAGACTTTGGACAGATACGTTTCAGTCATTTGCAGGGAAACAAGTAATTGATTAGTGTCGGGCCTGGAATCTGTAGTCAATGGTTTCCAGACGTAGGGTGTTCTTCGCTGTTCCTACCCTGGGGAATACCGCCATCATGATTTTGGAGGAGACTGACCGGTGTTTGTATTAGAGGGGGACATCCGAGCCCCAAACTGAATCATGGGGGAAGAAATCAAAGCTCCGTCGTTGACGCCTGGTGGGTAGATGTGGGTTGGCGTCGACAGTTGGAATCGAGTCTGCTGTTAGAACGTACGTGTGGTCGGATGCAGATGTAGGGACACAGAGCCCAGTTGTATTGGTGGGGATGATCATATATACTTGCCATTCGCAGAGCCACCATATTTGGTCCAGTACTGTCCATGATTGGGAAGAAATGTGTCTGATCTCGGCGCACCTGGTGACGTGAACTTGGTCCAAAGGGGTCTTCGGATCCGGTCCGCTGAAGTTGAAACAGGATGGATAACAGTCTGTTCGGTTGTTGCACTGGACATACGTTGCGGTATTGACTGTAGCTGCTAATGGTACTGCGACCATGGTATGTAGGCGGTCGAGCTTTGCTGGAAGGATTCTCTCAGATTACCCAGGATACAGTTGTAGGTGAGGTTGGCGAGTTCTTCGTTCTGTCGGTTGGACCATAGCTGTGGTTGGGCTACGGCAGTAGGCAAGAGGGAACAGACATAACAACTCATTGGTAGTGGCGCGGGCTGTGAGTGCGGTGTATCTGTACCAACTGTTCCTCATCATCGGGTTGTAGTCGTTTTCTTCCTGTGTTTGGACATGGGCGAGAATAAGGTGTATCTACTCAGGCTTAGGTGTTCCTGCCGGACGGATTTTGAGTAGGCGTGTGGCGGATGGTTGTACGAAGGGGTTCACACCAATCACTTTGGGGACCATGGCTGGACTAGTAGTGCGGATGGTGATAGTAAAGAGGGGGCCTTTTCCTGGTCGGTCCGGTCAGAGGCATAGGTTGATGCAGCCTTTTTGTTGGATATTGGTCGTAAGGTCTAGCATATGTTTACCATCTTTGATGGTGGTGGCTAACTTGGTGAAGTTAGCGGTCATGGTGGTAGCTTCTTTGGAAAGGGGCCATGTGATGGTTTTGTAGCCTGTATGGAGGAGGACCTGGTCCAAGGTGTCTGGCCAGACCATTCAGACTCTGGGAGCTTGTAGGTACCAATAAAAATAACTGGAGTCAGTCCTGTGTAATCCCAAGTGAGTAAGTTGTAGGCTGAGCAAAGGTACTTGAACGACGATTGGTGTCTTGGTTAATTGGATGCAGATCTGGGGGCCCCTGATCCTTTCCTGAACCAGCTAGTGGGGCATTCTCCTCCAGTGGGAGTGTACCAAGGTTCTGGTACGTTCCCCCCATGTGGTTGAACACAGAGCGGTGATGATGATGGCCAAAATCACACGGTGAGGTCCGTCCCAACGTGGAGAAGACCAGCACTTTCTTTTTATCACCTTGACGAGTACCAGGTCTCCTGGGGACAGGACCTCCTCTGTGGGAGACAGAGAAGATGTCGGCAGATTATTTTGCATTCATCACAGTTCTTTCTTGGAACATTTTGCATAACCACTTATTGAGGGATTCTGTTTCTCCTTTCTCTTTTACCACCAGATCTTTTTCCCACATTGTTAGTGGAAGATTCTGTCTTTCACTGCCTCAAATGGTGTGCATCCCTGTGCTGTTGGAATGATTCTCATGTACGTTTCTACCAGGCTCAGGCATTCTTGCCATGGTTTTCCTGTATCTTCCATGGTTTTTCTGAGTCTGAGTTTTACTGTTCTAATGGTTTGTTCGACGAGTCCAGCACTTTGGTTCAGTTTGATGAAATCCATGTTCAGAAGCTCGAAGGGATATGTTCCTGTTTGCCTTGTTCCATGCTTGGGTTGTTCATTGCCTTGAGAGTTGTGTCTACAGCAGTTTAGACAGTTTCTGCAAAATAATTGAGGTAAGTTTGGAGACCTCTGGGAACATGCATTGTTTGTTGTACTGTACTGATCATCCCTCCTGTTGAGACATGGCTCCTCCCATGGCTCAATTTGGCAATTACTTCAAACAATGATCGTGTCACGCATGGCTTGTTTTCTACTGCATAGAGTCCGTTCTTGTGTTGAGTGGCTCCTTCTATTTCCCATTGCAGTTTCTCTTTTTCTGGGGAATGATTTTGCATTTCTCTTAGGAATTCAGCAGGGATTGGGCTGTGTCTTTCCACCGTCACGTCTTGTTCTAGGAATAGTCTACATGCCTCTGTCAGTGCCACTATTTCTGCGGCTTGTGCAGATCAGTCGCCGGGGAGTCGTCCTGTCTTGAGGTTGTCTTTTTGAGTCACCACGGCATATACGTTGTGTTTTTCTCCATCCAGGGTTTTTGATGATGATCCATCCCCATAGGCAATGTGTCCGGGGGGCAATGGGTTGTCCATTAGGTCAGTTGCATATACGTGGTTAATTATGATTCGTTGAGTGGGCAACTGTGAGAATTGGTTTAACCACTTGTCGTCCGGTCTCCCATGAACTTCAGGGTGACACGTAATGGCCATGTTTGTTGTTCCTGTCCTGGGGCTGCTGGGCAGATATCTTCAGACTGTTCTCTTAGACTTTCAGCTACCTTGGCAGAATCATTCCCGACAATGTCGAGAGAGTAGAAGCTGTTAGATGTGGTGGTGTGGAAGATATTTTTGGTCTGTAATTCCCTGGGTCGGAGGCCATTTTGGGTGGCCACTAGGCTTAGCCCAAGCTGGACCATGATATCTCGTCCCGGTAACTCTCCGATTTTCATTTTGCAGTCTGACAATAAACCCATCCCTTTTGTTGCTTTCTGACCCATATTAATCACTTACTTAATAGTTTAAACAACAATTATTTTCTAAATTACCTGAAATTGATCTCCACTTTGTGATTAACCCAATATCTCTGAACACACAAAGACCAAAAGTCCCTGACTTTGTCTTAGTTAAGTCCCTGACTCTATTAACAGACCAAGACTATAATGCCTTTGCTAATTCTTGTTCTACTTTCATTGGTCCCGGACCAATTGGTTTATTACCAGACTGCAAAGTGGACAGTGAGAGTTCCTACAGTAGGGTCCTGTTCAACGCGATGTTCCTGAAACTCTAGTCGAATGACCAGTGTGTGTGTCTTAAATACAGGAAAAACTGACAGTTGTCACTAGGACTTTGGACAGATACATTTCAGTCATTTGCAGGGCAAAAAGTAATTGATCAGTGTCAGACAGTTGAATATTTGTGCTGACATGTCACCCCAATCACAAGACTAAGATTGTTTATTCAGTCAGACAGTTGGGTGTTTATGCTGCTATGTCAGCCGTAAGGATGACTACAATGCTGTTATACTCACAAAAACTTATACAATATGAACAAGCATTTGCAAAGATACTTTGTCTAATCTTACATATTCCCCTGCTGCCAAAAAAACTGTCAGAGACACATAGTTACTGTGTATATAGTGTAAAATCGTCCAATTCAAGTAAGTTATCCATTTGGCATTATTCTCATTGCTAAAAATTAAGTTACAATGAAAACAATCATACTTGGCCAAAACGTGATTTTCAGGGTATGAAAAGTACATTAAGGCAATAAAAACTGAAAAGTTCCCCTGCTGCCAAACAAACTGTCAGAGACACATAGTTCCTGTGTATATAGTGTAAAATCGTCCTATCCATGTAAGTCTTTCATTGGCATCATTCTAGGTGATTCTGGAGCTATTTCCCACCATAAAAAGTGTCCAAAACAGGCATTTTGCGATTAAAATAGTGGTTGTATTAGAACCAGGCCCAGGCGATTCTGGTTGGTGTTTTTACCCTGAAATTGTGTCCAATGATGATAAGGATGTATTTTTGATTATTCTGTATAAAAATAATCATCTAGGGATGTTCAGAAGTTTTGTTACGCCCGAATCAATGACCTCAATTTGGGCACTTTATTTACAAGTGGTGGTTTTTAAGAACCAGGCCCAGTCGGTTCTGGTTGGTGCTTTTACCCAGATATAGTATCCATTGTGTGGGTAGATGTATTTTCACTATTCTGTCTAAAAATAAAGATCCAGGACAGTTCCGGGGCTATTTCCCTCCATAAATAGTGTCCAAAACATGCATTTTGCGATACAAAATAGTGGCTGCATTATAACAGGGTCCAGTCGGTTCTGGTGGGTGTTTGTATACGAAACTTGTGTCCAATTATGATGGGGATGTATACTTGACTATTCTGTATAGAAGTAATCATCTAGCGATGTTCAGAAGTTCTGTTATGCCCGAATGAATTACTTTCATTTGGTCACTTTATTTACAAGTGGTGGTTTAGAAACAGGCCCAGTCGGTTTTGGTTGGTGCTTTTACCCAGAATTTGTGTTTATTGTGTGAGTGGATGTATTTTCACTATTTTGTATAACAATAATGATCCAGGATGATTCTGGAGCTATTTCCCACCACAAACAGTGTCCAAAACAGGCATTTTGCGGTTAAAGTAGTGGTTGTATTAGAACCACGCCCAGTCGGTTCTGGTTCGTGTTTTTACCCAGAAATTGTGTCCAATGATTATGGGGATGTATTTTTTATTATTCTTTATAAAAATAATATTCTAGGGATGTTCAGAAGTTCTGTTATGCCCTAATCAATGACCTCAATTTGGGCACTTTATTTACAAGTGGTTGTTTGGAACCAGGCCCAGTCGGTTCTGGTTGGTGCTTTACCCACAATTAGTGTCGATTGTGTGGGTTTGATGTATTTTCACTATTCTCTGTAAGAATAAAGATCCAGGGATGTTCTGAGACTATTTCCCACCAGAAATAGTGTCAAAAACATGCATTTTGCGACAAAAATAGTGGTTGTATTAGAACCAGGCCCAGTCGGTTCTGGTTTGTGTATACCCCCTTAACGTGTGTCCAATAGGAATGGGGTTGTATTTTTGACTATTCTGTATAAAAATTATCATCTAGGGATGTTCAGAAGTTCTTCTATGCCCGAATAAATGACCTCCATTTGGGCACTTTATTTTGCATGTTGGTTGTAGTAGAACCAAGCCCAGTCGGTTCTGGTTGGTGCTTTTACCCAGAGTTAGTGTTGATTGTGTAGGTGGATGTATTTTCACTATTCTGTCTAAAAATAAAGATCCAGGATGGTTCTAGGGGTATTTACTACCATAAATAGTCTCCAAAACATGCATTTTGTGATAAAAAATAGTAGTTGAAAAAATGAAAAAATGAAAATCAGACATAGGCATTGTCGTCATCATTGACTTGACAAAAAGCCTAGTAGTCATCATACCCTCAGCAGCGTATGACGAAATTGTATAGTGCTTCTCCACAAGTTCGTCTTCCCAGGCCAGACACATTTATGACATTTATTTATAACATATTCATACTTGTTAGCTCTCCGCCTTGAGCGCCATTTTGCGGCGACTGCAAGATGCCTCACCGATGCCAACAAGAATAAGGTGGATCACTTACCTCTCAGTCTTTATACTTACCCTCCCTCAGTCAGCCTTTGGAAGGCAGATCTGCGCCAAACGACCTTCCTGTTACTTCATCTCGACTTGACTTAATTTCATAGTAGGGATATGTGTAGTCGTCACGTCACGTGTTGCTGCAGGTTCAGAGACCTGATGGCTGTTGGGAAAAAGCTGTCCTTGAGCCTGTTTGTCCGTGCTTTGTAGGACCTGTAGCGTCTGCCAGATGGAAGCAACTGGAACAGGCCGTGTCCAGGGTGGTATGGGTCTCCAACAATAGACCCGGCTCTTCTAAGGTATCGGGGGTTGGCAATGTCTTCTAGTGATGGCAGAGAGCAGCCGACGATCTTCTGGGCAGTGTTTATCACCCTCTGTATGGCTTTTTTGTCTGCTGCCGTGCTTCCGGTATACCACACTGTAATGCCGTAAGTCAGGATGCTCTCCACAGTGGCTCTGTAGAAGGTTGCCAGAAGCTTGGTGTCCAATTTGTCCCTTCTCAGTACCCTGAGAAAGTGGAGTCGTTTCTGGGCCTTCTTTACTAACACTGTGGTGTTTGTGGACCAGGAGAGCCTATCCGTGACGTGGACTCCCAGAAATTTGAAGGATTGGACCCTGTCTACACATACTCCGTTAATGAGGAGTGGGGCCAGGTCTGTGCTGCGCTTGCGAAAGTCCAGGATTATTTCTTTAGTCTTTGCGGTATTTAGTGTAAGATTGTTCGCCGAGCACCAAGAAGACAGTTTGTCGACCTCGTCTCTGTAAGCTGACTCATCCCCGCCTGAGATGAGTCCGATCACAGTGGTGTCATCGGCGAATTTGATGATAGAGTTTGACTGGTGGGCTGGTGTGCAGTCGTATGTGTACAAGGAGTACAGGACAGGACTCAGTACACAGCCTTGTGGTGAGCCAGTGTTCAGTGTAATGGCGGAAGAGAGGTGTGGACCCATTCTGACAGTTTGTGGTCGACCAGTCAAGAAGTTCTTTACCCAGCAGCAGATTGAAGAGGATAGTCCAAGGTGGTAGAGTTTGTCCTTCAGGATGTCCGGCTTGATGGTGTTAAAGGCTGAGCTATAGTCTATGAAAAGCATCGTCACATAGTTCCCCCGGTGCTCCAGGTGGCTCAGTGCTGTGTGAAGAGCCACAGCGATAGCATCCTCAGTGGACCTGTTTTCTCTATAAGCAAACTGGTGAGGGTCAACTGAGGGGGGGATTGTCCTTCTGATGTGTCGGGCCACCAACTTTTCAAAGCACTTCATGATCACAGGCGTGAGAGCAACAGGCCTGTAATCGTTCAAGCTGCAGATGGTTGGCCTTTTTGGGGACAGGAATGATGGTGGCAGATTTTAGGCAGGCAGGAACGATGGATAGTTGCATTATAACTGGTTAGTCTCAGTTCTGGTTGCTGTTTATATCCGAAACTTGTGTCCAAAGAGGATGGGGATGTATATTTTACTATTCTGTTTAAAAATAATCATGTAGGGATGTTTTGGGGCTTTTTTTACACAAGAATCAAAAACCTCCAATGGATCTTTATTTTGCACGGTGGTTGAATTAGAACCGGGCCCAGTCGGTTCTGGTTGCCGCTTTTACCCAGATTTAGTGTCAATTGTGTGGATGGATGCATTTTCACTATTATGTGTAAAATTAAAGATGCAGGGATGTTCTGGGAATATTTCACACCGTCAATAGTGTCCAAAACATTTTGCGATAAAAATAGTGGTTGTATTAGAACAAGGCCCAATCGGTTCTGGTTGGTGTATTTACCCAGAATTTGTGTTGATTGAGTGGGTGGATGTAGTTTCACTATTTTCTATAAAAATAATGTTTCCCACCATAAACATTGTCCAAAACAGGCATTTTGCGATTAAAAAAGAGGTCGTATTAGAACCAGGCCCAGTCGGTTCTGGTTGGTGCTTCTACCCATAATTAGTGTTGAATGTGTAGATGGATGTATTTTCACTATTCTGTGTAAAAATAATGATCCAGGATGGTTCTGGAGCTATTTTCCCACCATAAACAGTGTCCAAAACAGGCATTCTGCGATTAAAATAGTGGTTGTATTAGAACCAGGCCCAGTCTGTTCTGGTTGGTGAATTTACCCGAAAAATTGTATCCATTGACGATGGGGATGTATTTTTGATTATTATGTATAAAAATAATCATCTAGGGATCTTCAGAAGTTCTGTTATTCCCGAATCAATGACCTCCATTTGGGCACATTATTGACGGAGCTCACGACCATGATCCAGTGTGTGGCTCGGATGTGTCCCTCAAACACAAATACTGGTCAGTCTCATCCAAAATCCTAATGGCTCAGTTCCCTTGAGTGGGAGCGGCAAGGAACGCCCTGCATTTGAAAAACATTGAAGGCAGGTTCCGGGCCTGTGTCAGCGCATCAGTCAGGCTGGGTAGCCGCTATGGCCCAGGTGATTTTCCAGGGCTGCCTGGCTATTTAGAGAGGTATCACCACTACGCAGAAGAACGTCGGCTACTCTGCCCTCACTGGAAGACATTGCCAGCCCTCGTTACCTCAGCAGAGCCAGGGACATGATCAGGGACCCATGCCACCCTGGTCACAATCGGTTCCAGCTGCTGCTCTCTGGCAGACAGACGCTGTAAGTTTCCCACATCCGTTGGGACTCTAAACTTGGGGTAACACAACACAATCCCTTCTGTGTAATAACTTCGGGTGAGGTAATATGAATAGACATTAGGTACAAGGTGATCTGACACCTACATGCTGAATGAAGGTAAGTGAAAGACAGTGAGAGGTAAGAGATCCACTCAAGGGGTGGTGATGCAATGTATCCATAAAGGCAGAATTGTAAATTAAGAGTCTGGAGTCATAACTTGTAAAACTGTGTAAAAATGTCAGAGACACAAATGACATAGTGTAATATCATCAAATTTTATAATTTAATAAGTTTTTCATTTGGCATCATTCTAATGGCTAGATATTAAGTTATAATGAAAACTATGATACTTGGCCAAAACGTGATTTTCAGCGCATGAAACGCACGTTAAGCCAATAAAAACTGAAATGTTCCCCTGCTGCGAAACAAACTGTCAGAGACACATAGTTACTGTGTATATAGTGTATAATTGTCCAATTCAAGTAAGTTTTTCATTTGGCATCATTCTAAGTGATATAAATTAAGTTATAGTGAAAATTATGATACTTGGCCAAAACGTGATTTTCAGCGCATGAAACGCACGTTAAGGCAATAAAAACTGAAATATTCCCCTGCTGCGAAACAAACTGTCAAAGACATATAGTTACTGTGTATATAGTGTATTATCGTCCAATTCAAGTAAGTTTTTCATTTAGCATCATTCTAAGTGATAGAAATTAAGTTATAGTGAAAACTATCATACTCGGCCAAAACATGATTTTCAGCGCATGAAACGCACGTTAGCAATAAAAACTGAAATGTCCCCCTGCTGCGAAACAAACTGTCAGAGACACATAGTTACTGTGTATATAGTGTAAAATAGTCCAATTCAAGTAAGTTTTGCATTTAGCATCATTCTAAGTGATAGAAATTAAGTTATAGTGAAAACTATGATACTTGGCCAAAACGTGATTTTCAGCGCATGAAACGCACGTTAAGGCAATAAAAACTGAAATGTTCCCCTGCTGCGAAACAAACTGTCAGAGACACATAGTTACTGTGTATATAGTGTATTATTGTCCAATTCAAGTAAGTTTTTCATTTGGCATCATTCTAAGTGCTAGAAATTAAGTTATAGTGAAAATTATGATACTTGGCCAAAACGTGATTTTCAGCGCATGAAACGCACGTTAAGGCAATAAAAACTGAAATGTTCCCCTGCTGCGAAACAAACTGCCAGAGGCACATAGTTACTGTGTCTATAGTGTAAAATCATCCAATTCAAGTAAGTATTGCATTTAGCATCATTCTAAGTGCTAGAAATTAAGTTATAGTGAAAACTATGATACTTGGCCAAAACGTGATTTTCAGCGCATGAAACGCACGTTAAGGCAATAAAAACTGAAATGTTCCCCTGCTGCGAAACAAACTGTCAGAGGCACATAGTTACTGTGTCTAAAGTGTAAAATCATCCAATTCAAGTAAGTATTGCATTTAGCATCATTCTAAGTGCTAGAAATTAAGTTATAGTGAAAACTATGATACTTGGCCAAAACGTGATTTTCAGCGCATGAAACGCACGTTAAGGCAATAAAAACTGAAATGTTCCCCTGCTGCGAAACAAACACTCAGAGGCACATAGTTACTGTGTATATAGTGTATCATTGTCCAATTCAAGTAAGTTTTTCATTTTGCATCATTCTAAGTGATAGAAATTAAGTTATAGTGAAAATTATGATACTTGGCCAAAACGTGATTTTCAGCGCATGAAACGCACGTTAAGGCAATAAAAACTGAAATGTTCCCCCGCTGCGAAACAAACTGTCAGTGACACATAGTTACTGTGTATATAGTGTATAATCGTCCAAATTAAGTAGGTTTTTCATTTGATATCATTCTAAGTGATGAAAGTTAGGGTTAGGGTTAGGGTTAGGTTAAGTTATAGTGAAAACTATGATACTTGGCCAAAACATGATTTTCAGCGCATGAAACGCACATTAGGGCAAAAAAACTGAAATGTTTGTTAGGTCTGAAAATACAACTTCAGGAGCAGGCTAAGAAAGAGTGAGATAAATTTAAATAGAAAATATGTATGACCAGACTGCAAAGTGGACAGAGAGTTCCTACAGTGGGCTCCTGTTCACTGCGATGTTACTGCAACTCTAGTCGAATGACCAGTGAGTGTGTCTTAAATACAGGCAAAATTGACAGTTGTCCATAAGACTTTGGACAGATACGTTTCAGTCATTTGCAGGGCAACAAGTAATTGATTAGTGTCGGGCCTGGAATCTGTAGTCAATGGTTTCCAGACGTAGGGTGTTCTTCGCTGTTCCTACCCTGGGGAATACCGCCATCATGATTTTGGAGGAGACTGACCGGTGTTTGTATTAGAGGGGGACATCCGAGCCCCAAACTGAATCATGGGGGAAGAAATCAAAGCTCCGTCGTTGACGCCTGGTGGGTAGATGTGGGTTGGCGTCGACAGTTGGAATCGAGTCTGCTGTTAGAACGTACGTGTGGTCGGATGCAGATGTAGGGACACAGAGCCCAGTTGTATTGGTGGGGATGATCATATACACTTGCCATTCGCAGAGCCACCATATTTGGTCCAGTACTGTCCATGATTGGGAAGGAATGTGTCTGATCTCGGCGCACCTGGTGACGTGAACTTGGTCCAAAGGGGTCTTCGGATCCGGTCCGCTGAAGTTGAAACAGGATGGATAACAGTCTGTTCGGTTGTTGCACTGGACATACGTTGCGGTATTGACTGTAGCTGCTAATGGTACTGCGACCATGGTATGTAGGCGGTCGAGCTTTGCTGGAAGGATTCTCTCAGATTACCCAGGATACAGTTGTAGGTGAGGTTGGCGAGTTCTTCGTTCTGTCGGTTGGACCATAGCTGTGGTTGGGCTACGGCAGTAGGCAAGAGGGAACAGACATAACAACTCATTGGTTGTGGCGCGGGCTGTGAGTGCGGTGTATCTGTACCAACTGTTCCTCATCATCGGGTTGTAGTCGTTTTCTTCCTGTGTTTGGACACGGGCGAGAATAAGGTGTATCTACTCAGGCTTAGGTGTTCCTGCCGGACGGATTTTGAGTAGGCGTGTGGCGGATGGTTGTACGAAGGGGTTCACACCAATCACTTTGGGGACCATGGCTGGACTAGTAGTGCGGATGGTGATAGTAAAGAGGGGGCCTTTTCCTGGTCGGTCCGGTCAGAGGCGTAGGTTGATGCAGCCTTTTTGTTGGATATTGGTCGTAAGGTCTAGCATATGTTTACCATCTTTGATGGTGGTGGCTAACTTGGTGAAGTTAGCGGTCATGGTGGTAGCTTCTTTGGAAAGGGGCCATGTGATGGTTTTGTAGCCTGTATGGAGGAGGACCTGGTCCAAGGTGTCTGGCCAGACCACTCAGACTCTGGGAGCTTGTAGGTACCAATAAAAATAACTGGAGTCAGTCCTGTGTAATCCCAAGTGAGTAAGCTGTAGGCTGAGCAAAGGGACTTGAACGACGATTGGTGTCTTGGTTGATGGGATGCAGATCTGGGGGCCCCTGATCGTTTCCTGAACAAGCTAGTGGGGCATTCTCCTCCAGTGGGAGTGTACCAAGGTTCTGGTACGTTCCCCCCATGTGGTTGAACACAGAGCGGTGATGATGATGGCCAAAATCACACGGTGAGGTCTGTCCCAACGTGGAGAAGACCAGCACTTTCTTTTTATCACCTTGACGAGTACCAGGTCTCCTGGGGACAGGACCTCCTCTGTGGGAGACAGAGAAGATGTCGGCAGATTATTTTGCATTCATCACAGTTCTTTCTTGGAACATTTTGCATAACCACTTAGTGAGGGATTCTGTTTCTCTTTTCTCTTCTACCACCAGATCTTTTTCCCACATTGTTCAGTGGAAGGGTCTGTCTTTCACTGCCTCAAATGGTGTGCATCTCTGTGCTGTTGGAATGATTCTCATGTACGTTTCTACCAGGCTCAGGCATTCTTGCCATCGTTTTCCTGTATCTTCCATGGTTTTTCTGAGTCTGAGTTTTACTGTTCTAATGGTTTGTTCGCTGAGTCCAGCACTTTGGTTCAGTTTGATGAAATCCATGTTCAGAAGCTCGAAGGGATATGTTCCTGTTTGCCTTGTTCCATGCTTGGGTCGTTCATTGCCTTGAGAGTTGTGTCTACAGCAGTTTAGACAGTTTCTGCAAAAAAATTGAAGTAAGTTTGGAGACCTCTGGGAACATGCATTGTTTGTTGTACTGTACTGATCATCCCTTCTGTTGAGACATGGCTCCTCCCATGGCTCAATTTGGCAATTACTTCAAACAATGATCGTGGGACGCATGGCTTGTTTTCTACTGCATAGAGTCCGTTCTTGTGTTGAGTGGCTCCTTTTGTTTCCCATTGCAGTTTCTCTTTTTCTGGGGCATGATTTTGCATTTCTCTTAGGAATTCAGCAGGGATTGGGCTGTGTCTTTCCACCGTCACGTCTTGTTCTAGGAATAGTCTACATGCCTCTGTCAGTGCCACTATTTCTGCGGCTTGTGCAGACCAGTCGCCGGGGAGTCGTCCTGTCTTGAGGTTGTCTTTTTGAGTCACCACGGCATATACGTTGTGTTTTTCTCCATCCAGGGTTTTTGATGATGATCCATCCCCATAGGCAATGTGTCCGGGGGGCAATGGGTTGTCCATTAGGTCATTTGCATATACGTGGTTAATTAGGATTCGTTGAGTGGTGAAGAATATGACATATTTTACTCATTCTTTTTAGTATAGCTGTTTCATTTTGATATCATATTTTACTCATTCTTTTGAGTATAGCTGTTTCATTTTGATATCATATTTTACTCATTCTTTTTAGTATAGCTGTTTCATTTTGATATCACATTTTACTCATTCCTTTTGTTGTGGCGGTCTTGTTTTAGAGTCGCCACTGGTTCCCAACTCAAATACAATATGAACAGAAGGATGGGTCTGAGACTCCTCAACTATAATGTTAACAAAAGGCTCTTCCTGAGATTCTTATTTCAAGGTGGGATCCACACTGATAAGAGACCAGATGGAGGACTTCAAAGGGCAGAGGAACAAAGAGCAGGGCGGAGGGTCGGGACTTTATAGGACCAGCGGAGACAGAGGTCTGGATGATGTGGATTCAAGGCTGGAAGATGTGGAGCCCAGAGAAACCCCCCCTCACACCAGCCCTGGACCAGCCCACATCTCATTATTAATCAGCGAATGAATATGCATTTTTGTTGGACTATAACTGGGCAAACGCGGGTTTTGACAATGTCTTTTCCATCCTCCGCTTTGGGACATAAACACTCAGCGGGCTTATTCTATGGGAGGGAGACCCGGAGCTCTGTATGAATCAATTTGAATGGAATAAATCATCTGTGGATAAACTCGCTCAACCCTGGTTTGTCTCCTCCGATGCTGAACACGCTCCATTGTTAGACTGGAGACTACAGAGTTAAGGAATTGGAGTCAGGTAAAATATTTATAGTCTAACAGTTTTGGTGACCCAGTCCGTGAGTCGGTTGCGTAGACAGATAGGGGTTAAGGCCGATCACTCCGTCCGTGAACCAGGGAGGAGACTGCGTAGACATATGGGTTAAGGCCAGCCGCGGACTCTAAAACACGTCGGCGAACGTGGAGTCGCGGTTATCGAAACACGTCAGCGAACGTGGGAATAAGGAAAAGTTAAACACGTCAGCGAACGTGGGAATAAGGAAAAGTTAAAACACGTCAGCGAACGTGGGAATAAGGAAAAGTTAACCAGGTCAGCGAACGTGAGGGAGCGCCGGCGAGCGTGAGACCTTTCTCTTGGGACTTCTCCGACAGGCGCCTGATCAACTGAAAGGTAAGCAGAATACCTATTACTGAAACGTTAAAATTCTGCTATTGGATTTTTAAATTATGGAGAAGTGACTATAGAAAGGGGATATCGGTAATAGGAGATTCCGAAAAGGTTGTAATATACCTAGAGTCGGAATTGATGACGATCCCAGAACGGTCGTTTTGAGATAGAGAAAACGGTCGTATGAAACAAAGGAACAAGAGATTCCGGAAAGAGTTGTATGCAGGAGTTATTTTAAAGTCTTCAGCAGGGAAACGACTGGGTCCACAGATGTTTGATTCCTAGAATTGATTCTAAAAAAAAAAAAAAAAAAAAAAAAAGTAACAATAATTCCTAGAATTGAACATACTAAAATTCCAAATTTATCCGGAGACTTGATCTAGATTGAATTGGTGAAAATGGAAGGATGTGAGAGTGCGGGAGAATGTGGAGAATGGAATGAATTGACAATTTTGTATGCAGATGTGGAAGCACAGGTTCTGAGTGGTGTTCAAGTTAAAAAAACAACCAAAAATAAGACGCGAGTTGGTGAAACAATTTAGTACTTTAAAAGAAAATGTACATTTTGTAGGTCAAAAGCATGAATGGAATATGAATAGCTTGTCCATTGCTTTGCGGAAAGTAGAGCATGACGCCACAGCTAAGGAGGTGGAACTCCGAAGGAGAAAAGAGGAGGTGTGGAGGTGGAGGCGGGGGTCGATACTGAGAAAGGAGGAGGAGTTGGAACAGCATAGATTGGCAATACACAACCTGGTAATTGCGTCAATAGCTTTGGCTGCGGTGAGGGCCCCCACCTAGATCGAACCAACTT